>NC_134688.1:121975403-122337247 GCF_050947455.1 Rhinoderma darwinii | reverse complement strand
CGGGTGAAGTCATCATAGATGTCTGGACCTGAGGAAGAAGAAAATAACTAGAATCTGAGACGTCACCGGTGAGTCACTTAATGTAAATGTTTATTCTGCCTCTAATCAGTAATGTAGTCACTGTATGATCTGCAGCGAGATGATGGGTGGTATGATTATGATATGATTTATTTCTGTGAAACAGCATCTCCCAGCATGTCCTTACCATTGTTCGGGCCATGCTGGGAGCTGTAGTTTTACGCTGTACAAACCTATATGGCAGGGGTTGCACTAAATTGAGCTGTATTTGTGCTGGTGTTGTATTTATGTACTGAGCTTGTTTCTGGTGTTGTGTATAGAGCTACATTGCTTGTAAAATGTACAAATGTTTTTATGCTCGAGTTACATAAAAAGAAATGTTGAAAATAAATGACACGTCATTGATTGGTAGAGAAAACAAACATGGCGAGGGGGAAGGAGATGTCGGGAAATAGGTTGGGGGGGGGGGGGTGGGTGCCAAACTGAATCTTTACTCCGGGTGCTGGAGAACCTATCTACGCCTCTGCATTATGAGATGTCATAATGATGTCAATTCACATGACACTACGTCCATTAAAAATGCAGAAGACTGTGAGCACAAACGTAAGTATATCACTATGGTGTTCCCACAAACCAGTTCATTGTTGTATTAAAACAGTGAGGGATTGGGCAGTCACGGACACACAAGATGTGCATTGACTTTAAGGAGCCCAGACCACATATGCGGTCTGTAAAATGACCTGTCCTGTTTTTTTGCGGTCCGGGCGCCCAAACAACGCATGGACCGTGGACCGTGTGCATTGGCCCATAGGATAGAACATGTCCTATACTATCCGCAAATAGCGGCTCCACAATTGCTAATAGTATGTGGCTGCAAAACTACGGTCGTCTGCATGAGGCCTTATTGTTCATAAAAAGTTGTAAAAAAATATTGTGTCATGCAGCATAAAACTTAATATGATGCAATGCCTTATCATTAACTTTAAAGTATGAGAACTTGTACAAGTCAGCATAGAAAATTCAGTAATCATATAGTATCTGGTAGTACAATTAAATTTAATCATTGTGAGATGGATTCTTAAAAACAATTCTCCACTGCCATATGTTCCTGGTGAGGAGCTACAGTGAGGCATACAATGAGATAAAGGTTATGTAAATCTTATGCTTTAATTCATGCTATTTTGCTCGGTTTATTACATCTTTTTGTGCCTCATTAACTTATTTTTTTCCTTTAGGCAAATTGTTCAAGAATTCTGTTTTACTTTCTGCTTTTCCGTAATGAGCCATAGATGAAACAAATGCCGTGAATGTATTTTTGAAGATGTAATTTGAAACTTTGATAGTCAAAAATGTCCATTCCTATATTTAAAGTAACTATTAACATTTAGCATATCTACTATGTGTTTGCCATTTCAAATTTATAGATTATACATAGATTATTATTCTAATCTAAATCTGCTTTGTTATTAATACACAATATTTATGTGATTTTTTTACACAGATATAAATACATATCAATATAAAAATATATAGATATGGTATACTGTAAAAAAAATAAATGGTGTCATTTGTGGGGTAGACTTCATTGGTTGAACCAACTATATTTGAGAATACTTGGGAAAAAACTTTGCTTTCCAAAATTGTATTTTGTTTTTCTTACAAAATGATGTGTCTTCCAGAGCACAAATTAAAGTATCCTTAACCCCTTCCCGCTCCTTGACGTACTATTACGTCATGGCAGCTGTATCGTTCGCGCTCCATGCCGTAATAGTACGTCTCGGGAGTAACGACCGTTTCGGCCGTCCTCCCGACACATACAGGAGCTGTGACGCTGCTGTCTTGTTCAGCAGCTGTCACAGCTCCTACAGCGGGGACCGATCGCTGTGTCCCCGCTGATTAACCCCTTAAAAGCCGCGTTCTATAGAGATCGCGGCTTTTTAGGGGTTAAGCTGCCATCGCCGGCCTGCTACGCGATAGCGGCCGGCGATGGTGACTATGGCAACCGGACACCAAACAATGGCGTCCGGCTATGCCATAGACGGAAGCCTAGTGGGTCCTGACAACATCAGGACCCACTATGCTTGCTGTCAGTGAGTAGCTGACAGTTCTAATACACTGCACTACGCATGTAGTGCAGTGTATTAGAATAGCGATCAGGGCCTCCTGCCCTCATGTCCCCTAGTGGGACAAAGTAATAAAGTTAAAAAAAAGTTACAAAAATGTGTAAAAATAAGAAAATAAAAGATTTAAAAGTATTAAAAGTAAAAATCCCCCTTTTTCCCTTATAAGTCCTTTATTATTAATAAAAATATATAAACAAACAAATAAACTATACATAATTGGTATCGCCGCGTCCGTAACGGCCTGAACTACAAAATTATTTCATTATTTATCCCGCACGGTGAACGCCGTAAAATAAAATAATAATAAACCGAACCACAATCACAATTCTTTGGTCACTTCACCTCCCAAAAAATTGAATAAAAAGAGATCAAAAAGTCGCATGTACCTAAAAATGGTACTGATCGAAACTACAGTTCGTTACGCAAAAAATAAGTCCTCGCATGGCTTTATTGATGGAAAAATAAAAACGTTATGGCTCTTAGAATAAGGTAACACAAAAAGTGAATGATTGTTTACAAAACGTATTTTATTGTGCAAACGCCATAAGACATAAAAAAAAACTATAAACATCCGGTATCGCCGTAATCGTATCGCCCCGCAGAATAAAGTGAATATGTAATTTATAGCGCACGGTGAACGCTGTAAAAAAAATAGAATAAAAAAACTATAGTACAATTGCTGTTTTTTAGTCACCACGCCACCTAAAAATAGAATAAAAACTGATCAAAAAGCCGCATGCACCCCAAGAAAACTACAATGGATTCCTCAAGGGGTCTAGTTTCCAAATTGGGGTCACTTTTGGGGGGTTCCCAATGTTTTGGCACCACAAGACCTCTTCAAACCGGACATGGTGCCTAATAAAAAAGAGGCTTCAAAATCCACTAAGTGCTCCTTTGCTTCGGAGGCCGGTGCTTCAGTCCATTACCGCCCGAGGGCCACATGTGGGATATTTCTCAAAACTGCAGAATCTGGGCAATACGTATTAAGTTGCGTTTCTCTGATAAATCCTTTTGTGTTATAAAAAAAATGGTATAAAGAGGATTTTCTGACAAAAAAAATATGTACATTTCACCTCTACTTTGCTCTAAATTTCTGTGAAACACCTAAAGGGTTCATACACTTTCTAAATGCTGTTGTGAATACTTTGAGGGGTCTAGTTTCTAAAATGGGGTATTTGATAGGGGTTTCTAATATATGGGCCCCTCAAAGCAACTTCAGAACTGAACTGGAACCTAAAAAAATAAATAAATGAGGCAATACTTCGCTTCTTACATTATACTGATAATGAGCCGTGCCCACCCCGAGATGACCCCAGTTTTGACCGTTTGTATAAACGGAGACCCCTATTAGACCGTTCCAGTGCCCGGTTTTCCCAAGCATACACCCCCGAGAAGTGTATTTCTATTGATGAGTCCTTGGTACATTTTAAAGGGAGGGTTCAATTCCACCAGTACCTGCCGGGTAAGAGGGCAAGGTATGGCGTGAAGATGTATAAGCTGTGAGAGTGCATCAGGGTATACCTACAGGTTTAGGATATATGAAGGAAAGGCCACCCCCAAACCAGACTGCATCCTGGACTACAATAGGTACATGGGAGGGATGGACTTGTAAGATCAAATCCTGAAGCCCTACAGCGCCATGCGGTGTGGTATAAGAAGCTGGCCGGGCACATCATACAGATGGCATTGTACAATGCGTACATGCTACGTCGATGTGCAGGCCAGACGGGAACTTTCCTGGAATTTCAAGAGGTGATTATCAAGAACCTAATCTTTAGGGACCAAGAAGGGGGGGCACCCAGTACTTCTGGAAGCGAGCCCACACGCATCGTACCAGGGCAACACTTTCCAGGAGAAGTTCCCCAAACTGGCAAGAAGGGAAAAAGTCAAAAGAGGTGCAAAGTCTGCTATAAGAGGGGGATAAGGGAGGACACAATATATCAATGTGACACGTGTCCCGAATAACCTGAGCTCTGTATGAAAGTGTTTTAAAATTTATCATACATCCCTTGGTTTATAATTTACCCCAATTTTACTTACCCTGATGCACTCCGCACAGCTTATCCCCCCTCGTCTTTCCCCTCTGGGCCCTGCTGTGTGTCCAGGCAGCTGATAACAGCCACATGTAGGGTATTGCCATACCCGGGAGAACCCACATTACAGTTTATGGGGTGTAGGTCTCCGGTCAAAATGCTCACTACACCTCTAGATGAATGCCTTAAGGGTGTAGTTATTAAAACGGGGTCACTTCTTGCGGGTTTCAACTGTACTGGTACCTCAGGGGCTTCTGCATACATGACTTCGCACTAGAAAATCCCCAGTAGGCCAAATGGTGGTCCTTTCCTTCTGAGCCCTCCCATGGGCCCAAACGGCAGTTTATCACAACAAATGGGGTATTGCGGCACTCAGAACAAATTGCGCAACAGAATGGGGTATTTTGTTTCTTGTGAAAATAAGAAATTTTCAGCCAAAACTACATATTATTTGAAAAAAATAATTTTGTTTTCATTCCCAGCCCAATTTAAATAAGTTCTGTGAAAAAACTATGGGGTCAAAATGGTCACAACACCCATAAATGAATTCCTTGAGGGGTGTAGTTTCCAAAATGGGGTCATTTGTGGTGGGTTTCTATTGCTTTGATACCTCTGGGGCTCTGCAAATGCGACATGGCACCCGAAAACCAATCCAGCAAAATCTGTACTCCAAAGAACACACAGCGCTCCTTTCCTTCTGAGCCCTCCCATGGGCCCAAACGACAGTTTATCACCACAAATGGGGTATTGCCGCACTCAGGACAAATTGGGCAACAAAATGGAGTATTTTATTTCTTGTGAAAATAAGAATTTTTGAGCTAAAATGACATATTATTGGAAAAAATATATATTTTTTAAATTCCCAGCCCAATTCAAATAAGTTCTGTGAAGAAACTATGGAGTCTAAATGGTCACATTACCCATAAATAAATTCCTTGAGGGGTGTAGTTTCCAAAATGGGGTCACTTCTGGTGGGTTTCCATTGCTTTGATACCTCTGGGGCTCTGCAAATGCGACATTGCACCCGAAAACCAAACCAGCAAAATCTGTACTCCAAAGAACACACAGCGCTCCTTCCCTTCTGAGGCCTCCCATGGGCCCAAACGGCAGTTTATTGACACAAATGGGGTATTGATGCACTCAGGTGAAATTGGGCAACAAAATTGAGTATTTTGTTCCCTGTGAAAATAAGAAATTTTGGTAAAAAATTACATCTTATTGGAAAAAATGTCATTTTTTTAATGTCACAGCCCAATTGAAATAGGTGCTGTGAAAAAACTGTGTGGTCAAAATGCTAACAACAACCATAAATGAATTCCTTGAGGGGTGTAGTTTCCAAAATGGGGTCACTTTTGATGGGTTTCCATTGCTTTGATACCTCTGAGGCTCTGCAAATGCGACATGGCACCCGAAAACCAATCCAACAAAATCTGGACTCCAACAAACATATAGCGCTCCTTTCCTTCTGAGCCCTCCCATGGGCCCAAACGGCAGTTTATCACCACAAATGGGGTATTGCCACACTAAGGACAAATTGGGCAACAAAATGGGGTATTTTGTTCCCTGTGAAAATAAGAAATTTTGATCACAAATGACATTTTATTGGAAAAAATGTCATTTTTTTCATTTCAGAGCCCAATTCAAATACGTGCTGTGAAATAACTGTGCGGTCAAAATGGTAACAACAACCCTAAATGAATTCCTTGAGGGGTGTAGTTTCCAAAATGGGGTCACTTTTGGGGGATTCCTACTGTTTTGGCACCTCAACACCTCTTCAAACCTGGCATGCTGCCTAAAATATATTCTAATAAAAAAAGAGGACTCAAAATGCACTAGGTGCTTCTTTGCTTCTAGGGCTTGTGTTTTAGTCCACGAGCGCAGTAGGGCCACATGTGGGACATTTCTAAAAACTGCAGAATCTGGACAATACATATTTAGTATTGTTTCTCTGGTAAAACCTTCTGTGTTACAGAAAAAAAAATGAATAAAATTGAAATTCAGCAAGAAAAATGAAATTTGCAAATTTCACCTCCACTTTGCTTTAATTCCTGTGAAATGCCTGAAGGGTTTAAAAACTTTCTAACTGCTGTTTTGAATACTTTGAGGGGTCTAGTTTTTAAAATGGGGTGTTTTATCAGGGTTTCTAATACATAGGCCCCACAAAGCCACTTCAGAACTCAAGAGGTACCTTAAAAAAAAGGCTTTTGAAATTTTCTTAAAAATATGAGAAATTGCTGTTTATGTTCTAAGCCTTGTAACGTCCAAGAAAAATAAAATAATGTTCAAAAAATGATGCCAATCTAAAGTAGACATATGGGAAATGTGAACTAGTAACTATTTTGGGTGGTATAACCGTCTGTTTTACAAGCAGATGCATTTAAATTCTGAAAAATGCAATTTTTTCAAAATTTTCTCTACATTTTGCAATTTTTCACCAATAAACACTGAATATATCGACCAAATTTTACCACAAACATGAAGCCCAATGTGTCACGAGAAAACAATCTCAGAATCGCTTGGGTAGGTTTAAGCATTCCGACGTTATTACCACATAAAGTGAAATATGTCAGATTTGAAAAATGGGCTCTGAGCCTTAAGGCCAAAACTAGGCTGCGTCCTTAAGGGGTTAATGCAAACACTATTTTTGGTGGAGGTAATTTCAATAGGAGCTGTAGGATGAGTTGGTGTATACTGGCAAGATTTAGGTAGCGGAGTGAGCAACATATTTGGAGTTGGAGTTTTGAAAGACTCACTAGAGGAACCCTTGAAGCTCTGTGCGAGTTAGAGTCATCTCTAGCGTTAAATTAGATTGAGACAATATGCCAGTAAGCGGCATGATTGATTGGCTGAAACTATGGGCTTTGATTGGAGGAGCTTATGGGTTTCAAAATATTGCTATACGGCTTGCAATTAGTCGCTAGTTGTTAGAGGACGAGTTGGAGTTTTAATGAATGAAATTGGATAGTCAATAAGTTATATTAGCGTTAGTATGTAATGGGATCTGGAGAAATACTATGATTAGGGATATGACATACAACTAAAGGAAATGTGTACATATTCATTCATGTAAATGTTGATTCATGACATCTTATACATCTAGTGTTGGAGTGCTATTATGTACATGTGCATGTACATGTATATGCACATACATATATTTGTTGGGAGAGATGTGTTTTTATTCTATATCATGTAGTTTATTTATGTATGGGTATTATATATTTGCACATATACTCTGCCTCTTACATGTTTTATAAAAAGTTGAATGGAGCATGTTAGTTGCAGCATATTCGGCTATTTAAACCTGATCTATAGTGCACGCCCAGTATAAAAAAAGCTGAAAAGGCCAAACCTTGAGTCAGACAATGAACTTGGCGTGCCGATTGTCTCATATTTTTATATGCTTCAATTTATCTTATACCTTGTGAGTATGAAATAAAATTGTGTGCTGTGAAGCCAACCTCGCGCGCTGCTCCACTAGCAGCTGCTATGGCTGCTACATGGCTGCTACAGCGCGACGCCACTGAAGGGGTTGTTTCTACAAAAGACATGCATCCCCTATCCACAGGATAGGGGATACATGTGTGATCGCTGGAACGCCCAGCGATAAAGAGAACGGGGGACCGAAAGTCCCCCCGAAGTTCTCCATGACAAAACTCGGACTTCCGGGGTCTTGTCTGCAGCTCCATAGAAATGAATTGCGCACCGGTCGCGCTTTTGCGCATGCGTGACCAGCGCTCCTTTCATTTTTATTGAACTGCGCAGACGCCGGAAGTCCGAGGTTTGTCATGGAGAACTTCGAGGGACTTTCGGTCCCCCGTTCTCCCTATCGCTGCCAGAGATCACACATGTATCCCCTATCCTGTGGATAGGGGATACATGTCTTCTGTAGGACACACTGTAGGTCAGATTTTTTGGGGGGGGGTTGGGGCTGCCAGCGATCACACATGATACATCTCTTTTGTAGGACAAACTATAGCCCATTTTTTTTTGGAGGGGGGGGGGCTATATGGCGTTATCTACAGGGGGGGGTCTGTATGGTGTTATCTACAGGGGGGTCTGTATGGCGTTATCTACAGGGGGGATCTGTATTACGTTATCTACAGGGGGTTTTGGGGCTAGAAGACGTTATCTACAGGGGGGCCGTATTGCGTTATCTACAGGGGGGACTCTGTATGGCTTTCTCTACCGGGAGGGGGGGTCTGTATGGCGTTCTCTACAGGGGGGACTCTGTATGGTGTTATCTACAGGGGGGACTCTGTATGGCGTTATCTACAGGGGGGGGGTCTGTATGGCGTTATCTACAGGGGGGGCTGTATGGCGTTATCTACAGGGGGCTGTAAGGCGTTATCTACAGGGGCTGTGTATGGCGCTACCTACAGGGGGCTGTGTATGGTGCTATCTATAGGGGGACGCTGTGTGGTGGAATCTATAGGGAGGCCCTATCTACAAGGGGGGGTTGTGTGATACCCAGCGGAGGGGGGACCCCAGTCAAAAGTTTGCTATGGGGCCCAGTCTTTCCTAGTTACGCCCCTGACTATATTCCATCTATATTTTCAAGGTGATTACTTCTGACACTTGGAAATACCTTAGAGCCAGCATTTGGAGATCAATGCACTGTGGAACTACAGGGCCCAGAAGAACGAAGCGCAACACTGGGACTAATTGTCTATTGTTTATGTACTGGGTGAAGTGGTATCTACTGAAGATTCTGGGACTTTAACTGCGTACCGTTTGAGTGGTGATATTTGTGTGTTTTACTATTGGGGTATGTTCACACGGCTTATTTTCGGCATATTTGATGGGCATTTACATCATTTCGATCCTCGCTGCTGGTGAGGAGTACTTTCCCGGCGTCACTGTTGCCTACAGACATCTCTCATGAGAGCCATGGACTCAGCAGCAATAGCTATTTTATAAGTATATGTCATAATGTTACAGCAAATGCCTACAGCAACAACATTTTTTATGGCAGCATGATCGATCAAGATCAACAGTAAACATTAGTTTTATTATCAACCTTTTCTGCATTCACACTGGGCAATTATTGTTGGAAACCGTGACAAAAACTCACCAGTGTAAAATAGAGAGATCATATGCCAACAAGCAGGTATAAAAAAGTGAATTAAATCCACTTAAAAGGCGGAGGTTTTTTGCTTTTCCAATGGCTGGCTAGTTTATTAATTCTTGTTTCTTTTAGTACATATATCACAACTTTTTAATTAAAAATATTTTTTTTCCCCAAGCTACAGATAAAATTGCTAAAGCAGTGTGTCCTCTGAATGAGATTTTCAGAAGTAAGGCAAGTGCTAGGCAAGAGGGGTTGTATGAAAGGGCAAAACCACCAAATATAAAGAAGACTTCCTATATCTCTATTACATCTCCAGAAGACAGGAACCTCTCTATTATCCATTTTTTTGTTATCAGTTTCTCTTTTAACCCCTACCCGCACCAGGACGTAACTGTCCATCGTTGCGGGAGGTTACTTCCCGCACAAGGACGTATAGTTACTGAGTTTTTCCCGGTGCACACTGTCGGCGACAGTGTGCACCGGGAACCGGGAGGTCAGCTGTCACCGACAGCTGACACTCCCCTCTTGCCGGCCAGCGGTCCTTTGCCGCTGATTTCGGCGAATTAACCCCTTAAATTCGGTGATCGTGTGCAATCGATGAATTTTGGGGATTTCTAACATATCGGCAGACCCTGGTCCGAAATCACGGGGTTTGCCGATAGTTACTATGGCAAACGGAAGCCAAACAATGTCTTCCGGGTCTGCCATGGACGGTAGGTCCTGATAGGCTTCCTGTCAGAGTGACAGGAAGTCACTGTGTCGTTCCCGATGGCACACTGTCGGCGACAGTGTGCATTGGGAACTTGGAGATCAGCTGTCCCCGACAGCTGATACTCCAGTGTTGCCGATCAGCGGCTCATCGCCGCTGATTTCGGCAATTAACCCGTTACATGCGGGGCTCGATTGCAATCTCCGCATGTAGCGGGTTTGTAGCGCATCAGTAGCCCCCATGCAATCGTGGGGGCTTCTGATGCTTGTGATGGCACCCGGGGGCCAGGCAACGGCCCCCAGGTCTGCCATGTATGTCAGCATATGAGGATCAGCCTCACACTAACAGTTGGAATACGTTACACTACCTAGGTAGTGTAATGTATTCTAGCAGCGATCAGAGCTGCAGGTCCAAAAAATAAAGTGTAAAAAGTAAAAGAAAAGTTAATAAACAAAAATATAAAGTGTAAAAAGTAAAAAAAAAGTTAATAAAAATGTTTTATAAAAGTGTAAAAATAAAAGGTTTTGTTTTCCTATAATAAGTAATTTATTATAGGGAAAAAATTAAAACGTTAAAAAAAGTACACATATTTGGTATCACCGTGTTCGTAACGACCCAAACTATGAAATTATAATGTTAATTTTTCCGCACGGTGAACGGCGCAAACAAAATAAACGGAAAACTGTCAGCATCGCTATTTTTTGGTCACCACCCCTCCCAAGATATAGAATAAAAAGTGATCAAAAAGTCGCATTTACCCCAAAATTGTACCAATAAAAACTACAACCCGTCCCGCAAAAAACAAGACCTCCCACAGCTTTTTTGACGAAAAAATAAAAAAGTTACGGCTCAGAATAGCGTGTCCCAGAAAATAAATTATTTTATAGAAACGTCATTTTATTGTGCAAACGCTGCAAAACTTAAAAAAAACTATACACATATGGTATCTGCGTAATCGTACCGACCGGCAGAATAAATTAAAACGTAATTTATTGCGCACGGTGAACGCTGTAATAAATAAAGAATTTAAAGCACCAAAATCGCTGTTTTTTTGGTCACCTTAGCTCTAAAAAAGATCCTGAGGGGCCAAAACTTTTGGGGGGTTTCCACTGTTTTGGTCCCTCCGGGGCGTTGCAAACCCGACATGGCACTGAAAACCAATCCAGCAAAATCTGCGCTCCAAAATCCAAAAGGCCCTCGTTCCCTCCTGAGCCCTGCTTTTGGTTCAAACATCAGTTTACGACCACATATGGGGTATTGCCGTAATCGGGAGAAATTGCTTTACAAATGTTGGGTGGCTTTTTCTCCTTTATTCCTTGTAAAAATGAAAAAATTCTATGTTTCCACAGAAAAATAGGTGATTTTCATCTTCACAGACTAATTCCACTAAATTCTGCAAAAAAACTGTGGGGTCAAAATGCTAAGTATACCCCTAGAAAAATGCCGTGAGGGGTGTAGTTTTCAAAATGGGGTCACTTTTTGGGGGTTCCGACTGTTTAGGTACCACAAGACCTCCTCAAACCTGACATGGTGCCAAAAATATATTCCTAAAAAAAAGGAGGCCCCAAAATCCACTAGGTGCTCCTTTGCTTCTGCGGCCTGTGTTTCAGTCCATTAGGACACTAGGGCTACATGTTGGATATTTCTAAAATCTGCAGAATCTGGGCAATAAATATTGAGTTGCGTTTCTCTGGTAAAACCTTCTGTGTTACAGATTTTTTTTTATTACAAATGAATTTTGGCAAAAAAAATGAAATTTGTAAATTTCACCTCTACTTTGCCTTAATTCCTGTGAAACGCCTAAAGGGTTAAAATACTTTCTGAATGTGGTTTTGAATACCTTGAGGGGTGCAGTTTTCAAAATGGGGTGATTTATGGGGACTTTCTAATATATAAGGCCCTCAAAGCCACTTCAGAACTGAACTGGTCCGTGAAAAAATGGCCTATTGAAATTTTATTGAAAATATGAGAAATTGCTGCTAAAGTTCTAAGCCTCGTAACGTCCTAGAAAAATAAAAGTACGTGAAAAAAAATGATGCAAACATAAAGTAGACATATGGGGGATGTTAACAAGTAACTATTTTGTGTGGTATTACTATCTGTTTTACAAGCAAATACATTTAAATTTAGAAAAATGCTAATATTTGCAAGTTTTTGCTAAAATTTGAAGTTTTTCACAAATAAATATTAAATTTATTGACCAAATTTTTTCACTAACCTAAAGTACAATATGTCACGAGAAAACCATCTCAGAATCGCTTGGATAGGTAAAAGCGTTCCGGAGTTATTACCACATAAAGTGACACATGTCAGATTTGAAAAGGCCAAAACAGGCTGTGTCCTAAAGGGGTTAAACAATACTGTGAGAAAAACGGGTTGGTCATTGAAAAACATACATTCAGTCTGAAGGAACAATTGGGATTTGTGATTCTTTTGCTCATTTACCTATTTTTTACTAATCTGTTAAAATATTTGTCAATTACAAAACTGATCATGTTTAAATGTTTAAATATTACTTTGTGATTTTATAAATCTTTCTTTATTTGCTCATAAACTCCATTTCCTAAAATTGCAATAAATGTAAACTTGTCTCCTATTCATCATGTTCACTAATATATGAAGATAATGGATGAAGAAAAATGCATGCGTGTAACCCAATTGAGTCTCATTGTATCTTCTATAACTTAAGGCCATATTACACTGGCCAATTTTGGGCCATGAGGTGAGCGCCGATTAACGAGCCAGCTCGCAGATCGGCGCTCGTTTGCTCCGGTCACAAGGGGCTATGTATGGGAGCGCGTCTCCATGGTTTACACAGGGAGATGTGCTGCCGACAATGATAATATTTTACTTTTTTAGAACGATACGATCAGCAGATGAACGAGAGTTTGCAAACGAGAGTTTGCTCTTTAATCTGCTGATCGCTGCCCTGCTTACACGTCAATGAGTGTTCTATGAACGATCGTTTCTCCGATAATTGCCCAGTGTAAAACCCCCTTTAGAATTTAATAGATTAAAAATGTTTATCTGCATTTCTAGATTTCACTTTAGAAGACGTTTTCCGGCATCGGGCGGGGTGCTCCTGATGGCCAGACTATTGCTCACTGCCTCGAGCATCAGGGCATCGATTGGAGACCACTAGCAGTAGTCTCCGATCATGTTTAACCTCTCACATACGGCTGTCAATAGCAACCGCCACATCTGAATGGTTTTAGAGGGAGGGGTCTCCCTCTCATCCCACCGGCACCCTACGATGCGAACATGGTGTGCTAATGGTATCTATGCCAGCCGGGGCATGACAAAGCCCCCCAGGTCTGTCTTTAGTAATGACCCGCTGAATAAAGTTATTATGTTTATAACACACGGTAAACGGCGTAAATTTAAGACACAAAAAAGAGTGGCGAAATTTATGTTTTTTTTTCTATTACCCCACCAAAAAAGTTAATCAATAAATGATAAGTACCCCAAAATGGTTCTATTAAAAAATACAACTTGTCCTGCAAAAAATAAGTCCTTATTCAGCTATGTCGACATAAAAATAAAAACGTTAAAGCTCTTTGAATACGACGATAGAAAAACTTAAAAAATTGCTTGGTCATTAAGGTTTAAAATACCTTCGGAATTAAGGGGTTAATATTTTTACTACAGTAAACATAAATTCACCAATCCTGGACAAATTAAGTCCTACCGTTTGGCATACTCTTCTGCCTACATAGTGTTAAACAACTTTTCAGACTGACCAATAATAAATAAAAATATAACATTCCTATTTCTGTATTTCTATAGCAGTGTATTGATTGTTGTTTTTTCCATTGCTCTGGAGTTGCCATTTTGACCTCTCACAGTTTAATTGCGCAAATATTCTCTGCGTGCATCACAATAGTTCTTCACTGTAATGGTTCACTCATTCTGTAAAATGAGCATGGAGAGGGAGAAAAGCAGAACGACTGGTATGTGTCCTAAAATTAACAATTATGTATTTTAACACCAGATATTCCGCGCTAATTCGTGTTAGAGCCTCTAAGATGCAGCGCAACAATTTATTTTGTATTTTTCTGATATTTTTTCTTGTTCATCCACCATACATACTTTCATCTTACTGGAAGGAGTTTTTTTTATGGACTAGTGACACCAGAATAGGAAGGGGGAAAAACATTAGATTAATTGGAGAGAAGAAATATGTAAAACCTTTTTATCCAATGCTTCACGTTACCAAACCATGCAGGATAATGCTATATATACACACAGCATGGACACAATGCATGTAGCTGCCATAGGACCCAGAATGGCAGAGTTCAGCCCAGGACAGCCTCACACACTTTCTAATGGGTAGTGAAAACCTGTATAGTACCTGAACTCACATTGTAATTTTATGCAAATAAGGGAGTTGGGAATTTACCCAAGGGTCATGAGAGGAAGTGGGAGCAAACAGGGACCAGGGAATCCTGCCCGGGTGGTGAGTGGTATCAGGGGTGTAGCTATAGAGTGTGCAGTGGTAGCAACATTAATAAACAAAAGCCACTAGGGCAAAACAGAAGATTCCTATTTTTATATACTCTTTAAAATATGACTTTTATTGATCACTAAAAAATGCTAGTGCCCAAACGACATAAATTATTAAAATCCTAATATGTCATTACTTGTTTAATAGTTAGAAAGTAAATCACTATTAACTATAGTTTTCCTACTACTATAGGTCAAATACAACTGCTAGAGGGTTTACTCCCTAAACAAATATGTATTGTAGAGCCCTTAGCATTATAAACTTATGATATAAGAACAGTAGCGAGAGCTGGAGACTATCACACTCTCTCTTTATTTATATATATATATATATATATATATATATATATATATATATATATATATACATATATATATATATATATATATATATATATATATATATATATATATATATATATATACAGTGAAGGAAATAAGTATTTGATCCCTTGCTGATTTTGTAAGTTTGCCCACTGTCAAAGACATGAACAATCTAGAATTTTTAGGCTAGGTTAATTTTACCAGTGAGAGATAGATTATATATAAAAAAATAAATAAAAATCACATTGTCAAAATTATATATATTTATTTGCATTGTGCACAGAGAAATAAGTATTTGATCCCTTTGGCAAACAAGACTTAATACTTGGTGGCAAAACCCTTGTTGGCAAGCACAGCAGTCAGACATTTTTTGTAGTTGATGGTGAGGTTTGCACACATGTTAGATGGAATTTTGGCCCACTCCTCTTTGCAGATCATCTGTAAATCATTAAGATTTCGAGGCTGTCGCTTGGCAACTCGGATCTTCAGCTCCCTCCATAAGTTTTCGATGGGATTAAGGTCTGGAGACTGGCTAGGCCACTCCATGACCTTAATGTGCTTCTTTTTGAGCCACTCCTTTGTTGCCTTGGCTGTATGTTTCGGGTCATTGTCATGCTGGAAGACCCAGTCACGAGCCATTTTTAATGTCCTGGTGGAGGGAAGGAGGTTGTCACTCAGGATTTGACGGTACATGGCTCCATCCATTCTCCCATTGATGCGGTGAAGTAGTCCTGTCTTTTATACAGGTGACCATTTAAGACAGCTGTCTTTAATGCAGGCACCAAGTTGATTTGGAGCGTGTAACTGGTCTGGAGGAGGCTGAACTCTTAATGGTTGGTAGGGGATCAAATACTTATTTCTCTGTGCACAATGCAAATAAATATATATAATTTTGACTATGTGATTTTCTTTTTTTTAAAATATATAATCTATCTTTCACTGGTAAAATTAACCTAGCCTAAAAATTCTAGACTGTTCCATGTCTTTGACAGTGGGCAAACTTACAAAATCAGCAAGGGATCAAATACTTATTTCCTCCACTGTATATCACGTTGACCGGTGAGACAGGGAATGGCTTTGAAATTCAAGAGTTAACCTGGTCATAGTCATCATCCCTCCTTTAACTGAATATACAGATGATTTATTATCTCGCCTTCAGTTCTATATCTTATGTAGATATATTCTGTAAGGACGGGATTAGAAAAATTAGTTTCTTCCTAGCTAAATATAGCCCCTTCAATTACCATTTACACAAAAATATAACTACAAGTATAATGATAATTATTGGGAAGTGGGAAATTCTTTATGTAGATCATATTCTGAACGGAACCTATCATGATGTTAAATAGCAGTCATAATATTCTTGGTCACGTAGTAGAAAATTGGTACGTGTTATTCCTGTTGGTTAACAGCAACTCATTTGATACAGTCAACTTGTTTGCCACCGTCTCAGAAAGTGTGGGTTATCTGTTTGTTAAATCTCACTGCCAACTATTTTATTTTCTTTAAGAATTTAATTATTTTAAATCAATATTAATGTTGTATAAATAGAACATTCCCCTCAGATTGTAAAGTATAAGAATATCATTTTCTATCTATGAAAAACAATGTATATTTCTGTGACAGCTAAATGAGAATGATCAAATGATTACACACATACCAACAAATAAAAAATGGTATTAGCTATTCCTAGGATTCTCAGCATATGGTCAGAAAATTGATTTGTACTTTAGTGTTGTAGTTGTAGTTGTTGTTGACAATAATTTATTTTACCTTTCGCTGAGATGGTTATAGATCCTCCTACGTGTGTATTATGTATTGTAGAATGCAGAGGGCCGGTGGGAACATACAACAGCTGCTTCCCTCCTTAAGAACAGATGATCATTTATGTATAAACAATATGCTTCAGATTTTACAGGTCAATTCTTGCTGAAAATAACCTATTAATCATGTTTTACATACACAACAACATTCCATTAATCTGCTATATACCGGATAAGCACCAGATCATAGATTAAAAAAGTGTATAGAATTTACTAAGGGCCTGTTCACATCAGTGTTTGGTTTCCATTCATCAATTCCGTTCAACCTTCAGTTTAGACTACGCTATTGTTTCCGTGAAAAAAACGAAAACTTTACGGAACGGAAACAAACTGAAACTAACTGCAACGGAAGCATTACCATTGAAATCAATGGTAATGCAAACAGAAGCTATAGTTTCCGTTCGGCTTTCCGTTTATCGGTTCCTCCGATGGAAAGGTTGAATGGAACCAATGAACGGAAACCAAACACTGATGTAAACAGGCCCCTAAGAAGTGCACAAAACCTCATGGAAGAAGGCCAAAAAAAAACCACTAACATAAACTTTGTTAACGACACTGTTTTTTTTAGTCTCAAAATGTATTCTTGCTATGAGTAAAAAGCCCTCATATCACTACGTCTATGAAAAAATAAAATTAGATATGGCTCCAATAAGTCAGGAAATAAAAAATATGCAGTTGTGCAGGTCAGAGGGGAACATTTCTTCTGTTTCAAGAGGCGATTTATCAAGGACCTAAAATTAGGGAGGCATGAAGGGGAGGGCCCAAACAAATCTGCTGGAAGCGAGGGTGCCCGTATTATACCAGGACAACACTTTCCCAGCAAAATTCCCAAAACTCCAAAGGTGCGGAGTGTGGACCAAATGGGACATAAGAAAGGATGCCATTTATCAGTGTGACACCAGCCTGTGCAGAAAGGATTGCTTCACAGCGTAACACACATCTATGGATTATTTTATTGTTTTTTTACCCCATTATTATACCACCTGACTATGCGCCTGATGTACTCTGCCCAGTTTACATATGCCCACACATTATAAACGGAAACACCAGCAATACTCAAACAAATCTACTACCAAGCAAAATCCGCTCTCCAAAAGCCAAATGGCGCTCCCGCTCTGAACCCTACAGTGTGCCCAAACTGCAGTTTCCTTCCACATATATGGCATGTCATACCCGGGAGAACCCTTTTAACAATTTTTGGGGTGTGTGTCTCCAGTGGCATAAGCTGGGCATGACATATTTCCCACTGAAATGGCATATCTAGGGAAAAATATTAATTTTTTATTTGCACCATCCGCAGCGCATTCATTTATGGAAAAGACCTGTGGGGTGAAAATGCTCACTACACCCCTTAATAAATGCCTTGAGGGGTGTAGTTTCCAAATCGGGTCACTTCTCAGGGGTATCTTTTTATTATTTCACATCTGAGCCTCTGCAATTGTGAACCAATACTTTGTAAATCGCCTAACTAGGCCTCCATTTTACATGGTACGCTTTCACTCCTGAGCCTGGTCGAATGTCTAGGCAAAAGATTTGGGCCACATGTAGGGTGTTTCTAAAACCAGGAAACACCGCGTAATAATTAGAGAGCTGTCTTGTTATGGTGGCACATACTGGGCACCACATATTGGCATATCTATGGAAAAAAATCCCATTTTCACTCTGCAACATCGAGTGCACACTAATTTCTACAAAACACCTGCAGGGTTAACATGCTTACTACACCCCTAGGTAAATGCATTGAGGGGTGTAGTTTCCAAAATGGGGTCACTTCTGGGGGGTTTCCACTGTTTTGGTCCCAAAGGCGCCCAGAAACCAATCCAGCAAAATCTGCACTCCAAATGGCGCTCCTTCCCTTCTGAGCCCTGTCGTGTGCCCAAACTGCAGTTTATGACCACATATGGGGTATTGCCATACTCGGGAGAAATTGCTTTACAAATGTTGGGTTATTTTTTTCTTTTATTTGTTGAGAAAATGAAATATTTTGCGCTAAAGCTACGTCTTATTGAAGAAAAAGGATTGTTTTAATTTTCACTGCCCGATTCTAATAAAGTCTATGAAACATCTGTGGGGTCAAAATGCTTACTACACCCCTGAATGAATTCCTGAAGGGGTGTAGTTTCCTAAATGGAGTAACTTTTTGGGCGTTTTCATTGTTTTGTCCCCTCAGGGGCTTTGCAAATGCGACCTGGCCTCCGCAAACCATTCCTGCTAAATGTGATCTCCAAAAGCCAAATAGCGCTCTTTCCCTTCTAAGCCCTGCCGTGTGTCCAAACAGCCGTTTATTACCACATGTGGGGTACTGTTTTAACTCAGGAGAAATTGCTTTACAAATTTTACATGCTTTTTCTCCTTCAGTCCTTGTGGAAATAAGAAAAAATTAGCTAAACCTACATTTTCTTTGAAAACATTTAGATTTTTATTTTCAGGGCCTACTTCCAATTATTTCTGCAAAAAAACTGTGGGGTCAAAACACTCACTATACCCCTAGATAATTTCTTCAATGGGTTTAGTTTCCAAAATGGGGTCACTTGTGGGGTTTCCACTGTTTTGGCACCGCAAGAGCCTTTCAAACCTGACATGGTGTCTAAAATATTGTAATAAAAATAAGGCCCCAAAATCTTCTAGGAGCTCCTTTGCTTCTGAGGCCGGTGCTTCAGTCCAGTAGCACGCTACGGCCACATGTGGGATATTTCCTAAAACTGCAGAACCTGGGCAATAAATGATAAATAAATTGAGTTGCATTTACCTGGTAAAAGTTTCTGTGTTATAAAAAAAATTGTATTCAAAATTTATTTCTGCAAAAAAATATGACATTTGTAAATTTCACCTCTACTTTGCTTTAATTCCTGTGAAACGTCTAAAGGGTGAAGAAATTTTCTAAATGCTGTTTTGAATACTTTAAGGGGTGAAGTTTTTAAAATGGGGTGACGTTTTGGGGGTTTCTACTATATAAGGCCCTCAAAGCCACTTCACAACTGAACTGGCCCCTGTAAAAATAGCCTTTTGAAATTTTCTTGAAATGTGAGAAATTGCTGCTAAAGTTCAAAGCCTTGTAACGTCCTAGAAAAATAAAAGGATGTTCATAAAACTATGCCAATCTAAAGTAGACATATGGGGGATGTTAGTTAGCAACAATTTTGTGTGGTATAAATGCCTGTCTTACAAGCAGATACATTTAAATTGATAAAAAATGCACATTTTTGCAATTTTTCGCTAAATTTTGGTGTTTTTCACAATTAAATACTGAACATATCGAGCAATTTTTGCCAGTAACATAAATTCCAATCTGTCACGTGAAAACACTCTCAGATAGGTAAAAGCATTCCGAAGTTATTACCACATAAAGTGAAACATGTCAGATTTGAAAAATGAGGCTCTGTCAGGAAGGTCAAAAGTGGCCAAAGAGGGAAGGGGTTAAGGAGGAATTTTCGACAATTCCTCCCTGCAAATGTGTTTCTGTTCATCAATATTTCTTGGATGCCTTGCGCGCACAATCCTCTTCAGGTCATGTCACAGCATCTGTGTTAGGGCTTGTTTACACGAACGTGTATTAAATCCGTGCAACGCGCGTGATTTTCACGCGTGTTGTACGGACCTATGTTAGTCTATGGGGCAGTGCAGACAGTCCGTGAGTTTTGCGCAGCATGAGTCCGCTGCGAAAACCTCACGACATGTCCTATATTTGTGCGTTGTTCGCGCATCACGCACCGATTGAAGTCAATGGGTGCGTGAAAACTACGCATGTCACACGGAAGCAGTTCCGTGGGACAAGCGTGATTCGCGCAACAGCACTGAAAAGGATGAATGAAAACAGAAAAGCACCACGTACTTTTCTGTTTACAAACATCCAAACGGAGTGTCATAATGATGGCGGCTGCGCGAAAATCACCCAGCCACGCATCATATGGTGATGATACACGGAGCTGTTAAGTGCCTTTTGCGCACGCAAAACGCTGCATTTTTTGCGTGCGCAAAACGCACACGCTTGTGTATACCAGCCCTTATGGTCATTAACTGTGTGTGCTACATTTAATCCCTGTTTTTGGATCACTTTTTATTCTGTTCTCTGCCTTGAGGCATGGCTTACACTAACCAATCTTTCTTGAAAAGAACAGATTTTTCAGCAACCAGGTTTGTATGCCTTTATATAATGGACGTAGCACCTGTGACTCACATTTTCAATCTCATCTCCCTGATTGAAACACCTTTTGCCAATTAGCTCTTGAAGTCATAAACACAGAGGTTCACTTACTTTTTCTCTCTGTACTGAGGATATGTGCTCAATGAAAGACATGAACAGTACAACTGTTTGTGTGTTATTAGTTTGTGGATTGTGTAGATTGTGTTTGTTTATAATTGTGACTTACACAACAATCAGACCACATTTTATTTGTAATCAACGTAGATATCCAGATAATTCCCAAAGGTTCACTCAATTTTTTTCTTGAAGATACACTTTTACTTTTTCTTAAAAAATACATTATAGTCCCTAGTTTTAAGTACCACATTCTTCATATTTTCACAGGAGTCACACACCTAGGTGTTACAAATTTGATTCTGTTATTCATTACCTCTATTCTTCTTTCTTGGAGACCACATGGAACAGTCATGTGTTGACCTTGAAAATACTGGTGGCAGCTTATGACTGAACAGCTAAAATCTAGTAGTTATACAATTATACTTGTTTATTAGATAATAATAATGATTACTTTTAAAAAAAATATTATGTAATTATATGTATCTATTTGATATATATCCATCTGTAATTTGCTTACATTTATGAATCAAGAAATCCCAGTCAGTCAAGCACAACATGGTAGAAATTAAGGGATGTCCGGATGCTCAAATCCCAAATATTTGATGATTAAATACTGTCTGGAGTTAAGTTAAATGAACTGGATAGTTAAAGTCAGGATCCTTGTACCAGATCACTACCCAAGAAGTTCACTATACCAGAGGTAATTTAATGTTTCAGTTCTATAGTAATTTAGCAACACTACCGAAAAGTAATATACAAAATGTCCATTATCTGTATAAACATTGTACACAGAGTAGTCACAACTCTTCATGGCACAACTTGACAATTCTCACAGCAAACTGCTTGTTAATTTATGTCAGCATAATTTTCACACATCACATTTAAGTCACTCAAACTCACAGAATATTTAAGCAAATGTTCTTTGTCTCTAGTCTAAAAATATATCAACCAGGCAATCCACTGACACCATAGCTTAATTTCCATTTATCATATGATAATAACTGTGAAGGAAGAAAAAATTAAAGGTGTGTCACAGCTAATTATGATTATCAAGAATGATTACAGTGCGGCACTGAACAAGCTCATGTTGTATAGTACAATTTCACAGTATATGGCTAAAGGAAAACATCTGACGTGATATAGAATGTAAATTAAATAAAATAAATCTTTAAATATTCCAGGTTTCACACTGGCCACTAGAGTAGTCACAGTAAATGGATGTTTTTTTTATACCTCACTTGTCAGCTTTGCTGTATGGATTGGGATAGGGTGAGCAGAGTCATCTCATTATTATTATAGGGCGGGTGAGTTAATGATAGCTTTATTGTGTTGCTGGAGTTCTAGAGAAGGCAGAATAGCAACACTATACACACAGATAAGGCTTTTGTAAAGGATCTGCCAGGCACTATGTCTGGGTATACTCCCAGGATTAATCAGTCGACACCTGAGGCCAGACCTCTGAGACTGACACCTGCTCCCACCAATCAGGGTGGCAGGCTCAGGAGTGGGAGAGCCTATCGCGGCCTGGTCAGTCAGAGTTAGCTCCGCCCCCTGTCCATTTATACCTGCCGTTTTCTCTTCCTCCTTGCTTGTTATTCTCTTGGATTCCTGGCCCCACTGCTGCCTTGCTCCAGCCTGCTTCTGCCGTGCTTCTGCCTTGCTTCAGTTCCGTTTATCCTGCGTTGCTCTGCCCCTGGCTTGCTTCTGCTCCGTGCTCCCGTTTGTATACTCCACTACTTCCTGATCCTGACTGGCTCTTTCCCGCTCCGTTTCCTCGCGGCGTTCCGTGGGCTACTGTATTCCCTTGCGTGTTCCCTGTTTGTACCCCCTTGCACTTAGACAGCGTAGGGACCGCCGCCCAGTTGTACCCCGTCGCCTAGGGCGGGTCGTTGCAAGTAGGCAGGGACAGGGCGGTGGGTAGATTAGGGCTCACTTGTTCCCTTCACCTCCTTCCGCCATTACATAATAACAAGCCCTTACCTAGTCTACCATTTCTTCTACGCTGACGCTATAATGGACCCCCTTGAGACCCTAACCCAGCAGATGCAGGGCCTCTCCCTACAGGTCCAGGCCCTGGCTCAGAGGGTCAATCAGTCTGACGCTGCCTTTGTAGTACCCCTCACCTCACCTTTAGAACCCAACCTCCAGTTACCTGACCGGTTCTCAGGGGACCGTAAGACTTTTCTCTCCTTCCGGGAGAGTTGCAGACTTTATTTCCGCCTAAGACCTCACTCCTCAGGTTCCGAGAACCAGCGGGTGGGTATCATTATATCCCGACTCCAGGAAGGGCCCCAAGAGTGGGCCTTCTCCTTGGCTCCTGACGCCCCTGAACTTTCCTCCGTTGATCGGTTTTTCTCTGCCCTCGGTCTCATTTACGACGAGACTGACAGGACTGCCTTAGCCGAGAGTCAGCTGGTGACCTTACGTCAGGGTAGGAGACCTGTTGAGGAATACTGTGCTGATTTTAGAAAGTGGTGCGTAGCTTCCCGGTGGAACGACCCGGCCCTAAAGTGCCAGTTTAGGTTAGGATTATCTGACGCCCTGAAGGATCTGCTGGTTAGCTACCCCTCTTCTGACTCCCTAGACCAGATTATGGCCCTAGCAGTACGACTTGACCGACGTCTCAGGGAACGTCAGCTTGAACGTTTCAATGTTTTCCCCTCTGACTGCCCTGCGATTCCCCCCGAGGTCCCGTCTCCTCGCTCTTCCACGGAGGACTCGGAGGTACCTATGCAACTCGGGGCCTCCATGTCCCCTCGACAACGTAGAGAGTTTCGCAGGAAGAATGGTCTCTGCTTCTATTGTGGGGACGACAAGCATCTACTGAACACCTGTCCCAGGCGCAAGAATAAGCAGCCGGAAAACTTCCGCGCCTAAGTGATCATCGGGGAGGTCACTTGGGCGCACAGGTATTTCCCGTTAATACTAAACGCAATAAGATTTTGCTTCCCTTTCAGGTCTCGTTTGCTGGCCGGTCTGCCACTGGCAGTGCCTTCGTGGATTCGGGCTCATCTGCTAATATCATGTCTGTGGAATTTGCTATGTCTCTAGAGATGCCTTTTATTGATTTACCTTATCCTATCCCCGTAGTGGGTATCGACTCCACTCCTCTTGCTAATGGTTATTTTACTCAGCATACTCCTGTTTTTGAACTCCGTGTTGGCTCCATGCATTTGGAGCAGTGCTCTGTACTGGTGATGCAGGGATTATCGTCCGATCTGGTATTAGGTCTTACCTGGTTGCAGCTGCATAATCCCACGTTTGATTGGAATACTGGGGATCTCACCAAATGGGGTAGTGAATGCCTGATGTCATGTCTTTCGGTTAACTCTATTTCTCCCCGGGAGGAGGTAAACACGCTTCCTGAGTTTGTTCAGGACTTCGCTGATGTGTTTTCTAAGGAGGCCTCCGAGGTGTTGCCCCCTCATAGAGATTACGATTGCGCCATCGATTTGGTGCCTGATGCCAAGCTTCCTAAGGGAAGGATATTTAATCTTTCATGTCCTGAACGTAAAGCTATGAGGGAGTATATCCAAGAATGCCTGGCCAAGGGTTTCATTCGCCCCTCGACTTCTCCTGTAGGTGCTGGCTTCTTCTTCGTGGGGAAGAAGGATGGTGGTCTTAGGCCGTGCATTGATTATCGGAACTTGAATAAGGTCACAGTAAGGAACCAGTATCCCCTGCCTTTGATTCCGGATCTTTTTAATCAGGTTCAGGGGGCCCAATGGTTCTCTAAGTTCGATCTACGGGGGGCGTATAACCTTATCCGCATCAAAGAGGGGGATGAGTGGAAAACTGCGTTCAACACGCCCGAAGGTCATTTCGAATACCTAGTCATGCCCTTTGGGTTGTGTAATGCCCCTGCCGTCTTCCAGAATTTTATTAATGAAATCCTGAGAGATTACCTGGGTAATTTTCTTGTAGTGTACCTTGATGACATACTGGTGTTTTCCAAGGACTGGTCCTCGCACGTGGAGCATGTCAGGAAGGTCCTCCAGGTCCTTCGGGAAAATAATCTGTTTGCGAAGACCGAAAAATGTGTGTTTGGGGTACAGGAAATACCATTTTTAGGTCAAATCCTCACTCCTCATGAATTCCGCATGGACCCTGTCAAGGTTCAGGCTGTGGCGGAATGGGTCCAACCTGCCTGCCTGAAGGCGCTACAGTGTTTTTTGGGATTCGCTAACTATTACAGGAGATTTATTGCCAACTTCTCGGTCGTCGCTAAGCCTCTTACGGACCTCACTCGCAAGGGTGCTGATGTCCTCCATTGGCCCCCTGAGGCCGTCCAGGCTTTTGAGACCCTCAAGAAGTGCTTTATCTCGGCCCCCGTGCTGGTTCAGCCCAACCAAAGGGAGCCATTTATTGTGGAGGTTGACGCGTCCGAGGTGGGAGTGGGTGCCGTCTTGTCCCAGGGTACCAGCTCCCTCACCCATCTCCGCCCCTGTGCTTACTTCTCTAGGAAGTTTTCGTCCACGGAGTGTAACTATGATATTGGCAACCGCGAACTTTTAGCCATTAAATGGGCTTTTGAAGAGTGGCGTCACTTCTTGGAGGGGGCCAGACACCAGGTAACGGTCCTTACTGACCACAAGAATCTGGTTTTCCTAGAATCTGCCCGGAGGCTTAATCCTAGACAAGCTCGTTGGGCACTATTCTTTACCAGATTTAATTTCTTGGTTACCTATAGGGCTGGGTCCAAAAATATTAAGGCTGATGCACTGTCACGTAGTTTCATGGCTAATCCTCCTTCTGAGAAGGATCCTGCTTGTATTTTACCCCCTGGTATAATTGTTTCTGCCACTGATTCTGACTTAGCCTCTGACATCGCGGCTGATCAAGGTTCAGCTCCCGGGAACCTCCCTGGGGACAAACTGTTTGTCCCCCTGCAATACCGGCTAAGGGTGCTCAGGGAAAACCATGACTCCGCTCTATCTGGTCATCCTGGCATCTTGGGTACCAAACTCCTCATTACCAGAAACTATTGGTTGCCTGGGTTGCCTAAAGACGTTAGGGCTTACGTCGCCGCTTGTGAGGTCTGTGCTAGGTCCAAGACCCCTAGGTCCCGACCTGCGGGCTTACTACGTTCCTTGCCCATTCCCCAGAGACCTTGGACCCATATCTCCATGGATTTTATCACCGATTTGCCTCCATCTCAGGGCAAGTCGGTGGTGTGGGTGGTAGTAGACCGCTTCAGCAAGATGTGCCACTTTGTGCCCCTTAAGAAACTACCTAACGCCAAGACGTTAGCTTCTTTGTTTGTGAAACACATTTTGCGTCTCCATGGGGCCCCAGTCAATATCGTTTCGGACAGAGGGGTACAATTTGTTTCCTTATTTTGGAGAGCTTTTTGTAAAAAATTGGAGATTGATCTGTCCTTCTCCTCCGCCTTCCATCCCGAAACTAATGGCCAAACGGAAAGGACTAACCAATCCCTGGAACAATATTTAAGGTGTTTCATTTCTGACTGTCAATTTGATTGGGTCTCATTCCTTCCCCTCGCCGAATTTTCCCTGAATAACCGGGTCAGTAACTCGTCAGGGGTCTCCCCGTTTTTCTGTAATTTCGGGTTTAATCCTAGGTTCTCCTCCGTTTCCCCTGGTGGTTCCAATAATCCCGAGGTTGAGGACGTTCATCGGGAACTGTGCACAGTCTGGGCCCAGGTTCAGAAGAACCTAGAGGCGTCCCAGAGCGTACAAAAGATTCAGGCTGATTGTAGACGTTCTGCTAACCCCCGGTTTGTCGTCGGGGATCTTGTGTGGTTGTCGTCGAGGAACTTGCGCCTTAAGGTCCCGTCCAGGAAGTTTGCTCCCCGATTTATTGGACCTTATAAGGTCATTGAAGTCCTCAACCCTGTATCCTTCCGTCTGGAGCTGCCCCCATCCTTTCGTATACACGACGTCTTCCATGCCTCCCTCCTGAAACGCTGCTCCCCGTCCTGGTCCCCCTCGAGGAAACCTCCTGTTCCCGTTCTCACCCCTGAGGGGGTGGAATTCGAGGTGGCCAAGATTGTGGACAGTAGGATGATCCAGGGCTCCCTCCAGTACCTGGTCCATTGGAGAGGATACGGGCCGGAGGAGAGGACTTGGGTTCCTGCTCGAGATGTTCACGCTGGGGTATTGATCAGGAGGTTCCACCTTCTCTTCCCCACTAAACCGGGTCCTCTTAGTAAGGGTCCGGTGGCCCCTCATAAAGGGGGGAGTACTGTAAAGGATCTGCCAGGCACTATGTCTGGGTATACTCCCAGGATTAATCAGTCGACACCTGAGGCCAGACCTCTGAGACTGACACCTGCTCCCACCAATCAGGGTGGCAGGCTCAGGAGTGGGAGAGCCTATCGCGGCCTGGTCAGTCAGAGTTAGCTCCGCCCCCTGTCCATTTATACCTGCCGTTTTCTCTTCCTCCTTGCTTGTTATTCTCTTGGATTCCTGGCCCCACTGCTGCCTTGCTCCAGCCTGCTTCTGCCGTGCTTCTGCCTTGCTTCAGTTCCGTTTATCCTGCGTTGCTCTGCCCCTGGCTTGCTTCTGCTCCGTGCTCCCGTTTGTATACTCCACTACTTCCTGATCCTGACTGGCTCTTTCCCGCTCCGTTTCCTCGCGGCGTTCCGTGGGCTGCTGTATTCCCTTGCGTGTTCCCTCTTTGTACCCCCTTGCACTTAGACAGCGTAGGGACCGCCGCCCAGTTGTACCCCGTCGCCTAGGGCGGGTCGTTGCAAGTAGGCAGGGACAGGGCGGTGGGTAGATTAGGGCTCACTTGTTCCCTTCACCTCCTTCCGCCATTACAGCTTTGTATGCATCTTCCCTGTCACTCCCTGGGATGTAGGGAAGGGGGCTGTACTCATTGCATCCTGGAGACTGTAATAATCTATGACATTTCTCGGTCAATTGACTGCTATTTAGTTGCCATACAGCACATACATCTATACAGACAATATAAGAGGGAAAATATAGGACTTTTATATAAATCCCAATGGGATAATATATCCAATAATATCACTTATGTTTTACTACATAGTTATCACAGATTGGTTCAATTTCATATGGTTCATATGCTATGTTACACCCTGGTACTATTAACTCATTAGTGACCGCCAATACGCCTTTTAACGGCGGCCACTAACGGGCTTTATTCTGATGCCTATTTTTTTTTACGGCACTGCATCAGGATGAGTAAACAGAGCAGGGAGCCGTCAAATCTCCCTGCTCTCGGCTGCTAGAGGCAGCTGAGGGCTGGGAGCATCCCTGCTCTGCTGTGTGAGATCGATATTAGTATCGATCTCACATGTTTAACCCCTCAGATCCGGTGCGCAATAGCGAGCACCGCATCTGAGTGGTTTTGGAGAGAGGGAGGGAGCTCCCTCTCTCTACCACCGACACCCGGCGATACGATCGCCGAGTGTCAGTGTCTTCTATGGCAGCCGGGGGCCTAATAAAAGCCCCCAGGTCTGCCTGTCATGAATGCCTGCTAGATCATGCCTCTGGCATGACCTAGCAGATGCCTTTCCGTTTTAAACGGACAGGCAGTAATACACGGCAATACAGAAGTATTGCAGTGTATTATAATAGCGATCGGAGAATCGCATAGTGAAGTCCCCTAGTGGGACTAGTAAAAAAGTAAAAAAAAAGTTTCATAAAGTTAATTTTAAAAAAAATGTGAAAAAAAATGAAAAACCCAGCTTTTCCCCTTACAAAATGCTTTACTATTAAAAAACCAAAAGAAATTAAAAAAAGTTACGCATATTTGGTATCGCCGCGTCCGTAATGACCCCCACTATAAATCTATTACATTATTTAACCCGCACGGTGAACGCCGTAAAAAATGTAATAAAAAACTATGGAAAAATTGCTGTTTTCTGTGAATCCTGACTTAAATAGTTTTTTATAAAAAGTGATCAAAAAGTCGCATCTACTCCAAAATGATACCAATAAAAATGGCAAGTCTTCCCGCAAAAAAAAAGCCCTCATACAACTGCATCGGCGAAAAAATAAAAACGTTACGGCTCTTCAAACATGGAGACACAAAAACAAATAATTTTGAAAAAAAAGCGTTTTTACTGTGTAAAAGTAGTAAAACATACAAAAACCATACAAATTTGGTATTGTTGCAATCGTAACAACCCGCTGAATAAAGTTATTGTGTTATTTATATCACACGGTAAACGGCGTAGATTTAAGACCTGAAAAAGCATGGCGAAATTTCAGGGTTTTTTCTATTCCCCCCAAAAAAAAGTTAATAAAAGTTAATCAATAAATAATATGTACCTCAAAATGGTACTATTAAAAAATACAACTTGTCCCGCAAAAAAAGTTATAGCTCTTGGAATGCGACGATGGAAAAACTTAAAAAATGGCTTGGTCATTAAGGTTTAAAATAGGCTGGTCATTAAGGGGTTCAATTAGAAATGAAAAGAAAGTGTCAGTTGTTGTCGATGTAACCACCCTCTGGTGGACTTTGCTCACATTATTTGGAACTATTCTGATATTAATTTGTACATGAGCAAAGTCTTTCAAAGCATTGAAAACAAGTTAAATATCCCCTTGCCATTCATAATAGTATTTGCTATCCTTAATAATAGCATACAAAAAGTTGGATTATTAAGAAGATACCAAAAAAACAATCTAAATTTTTTTCTTTTGGCTAGACTATTAATTGACAGAAATTGGTCCTCAAGAGAGTAGCCTTTAAATTATGAATGGGAAAATTTGGTTAATAGATTGAAATAATCTGGCATAAAAACAAGGAGCAAAAACTTTGATGGGATAGTATTTGGAAAAAATGGGGCTGATTAATTCAATGTATGGGTTGTAGCTGGATGTGATGAAAGAAGTATAATTTAATAATGTTTTGTTGAAGGGCGTGTTTTTTTTCCCCGTTATGGGTGGGGCGAGGTATTGTTAAATATTGCAATTTGTTAATTTGTCATTTTATACTGGATTTTCGAATAAAGAAAAAAGCAAAAATAAAAAATTGTGTGTCTCAAATATGACCACACCCCAGGGAAGTTATTAAAAATAAAAAATAAATAGCTACAATGTTTAAAAGCAGAACAAACACTTTATTTCTCTTCTAGAGATCTTAAATCGAATGAAACAAAAACTGAATACATAAAAATATATGAATAAATATGAATTTAATCGTTTGAACACATGCATGTCAAACAAAATTAAAGCATAACATTCCATTATTTGTATAATTTGCTTCAAGTTAGAATAACTTGACTTCTGGTTTCGGTGCTTGCATGCGAGGACGTAGAGCTCTGGAGTCGAGACTCTGAAAATCGGGTAACCAGGAGTTGAAAACCAGCTAAAGAGGAGCTGTGCACCCTAAAACCTCCTCTACCTGTCACCAAAAAGAGTATGAAGAGGTTTCTGCACCGAAACTGGATTCTTGCTGAAGCTAGCCAGCTGCCTCAGAGAAGTCAAACCTGCCTACGTTACTTGAAGCAATAGGTTAGCCTTAAATCTGCCACCACAGGCCCTCAAACAGAAGGCTTGTGACAGAGACACTCTGCTACGTGGGGCTTGCAGTGTCCTGCAAATGACTAGCCATTGAAGTGGGCAAACTTATAGCGCCGGATATTAACTCCTTCCCAACATTTGACGTACTATTACGTCATAGCTGGGAAGGGAAAGTACACAAATACAGCAACACACCGTAACAACGAAACAAAAAAAATATGTAAGAATCGCAGTATGCTGAAGCTGCCAGAAGGGCGATCATTTACTTAACCCCTTCCCAACATTTGTCACAGTATGCGTCATGGAAAGCCAGTGCTTCCCGCAAAATGTCGTATACTTACGACAAATGGATGGCACAGGCTCAGAAGCTGAGTTGGTGCCATCATCCCCGGATGTCAGCTGTATCTTACGGGACCGAAGTTAGCTTCGGTCCCCGCCAGTAACCCCTTAAATGCAGCGGTCAAAAGTGATTGCTGCATTTAAGGTGTTTGAAGCTCATCGGCACCCAAGCAAGACATTTCTGGGGTGTCGGTGGCTGCAATGGCAATCGGAGGCCTTTATAGTGGCCTCCCAGTCTGCCTAGTACGGAAGCTTTTCAGACCCCGCCACTCAGGAGATGAGCCGGCGTCATCAGCGATGGATGTCAGCTGTATGTTACAGCTGACATCCACCTGTAACGTCAGAAACCTGAGCTACCTCTGAATCCTGCCATTAACCCCTAAGATGCAGCGATCGAAAATGATCGCTGCATCTTAGTGGTTGGCAGCAGATCGGCAGGCCTGTCCTGCAATTGCAGGGCTGCCGACTGCTGCTATGGCAACAGGAGGCCTAACAATGGCCTCCTGGTCTGTCGTAATGGAAGCCGATTAGGCCCCGCCCGGAGGCGAAGCCTAATCTGCTTGCTGTCAGTGAATGACTGACAGATCTAATACAATGCACTACATAGGTAGAACTATAAAAATATTATGTTATTTATTCCATGCAGTGAACGGCGTAAAAAAAACGTAAAAAACAATGCCAGAATTTCTGTTTTTTAGTCACTTTGCCCTACAAAAATTGAAATAAAAAGTGATCAAAAAGTTGCATGTATCCAAAGATGGTACCTATAAAAACTATAGCTCATCTTGCAAATAATAAGCCCTCATACAGCTCCGTCGATGAAAAAATAAAAAAGTTATGGTTCTCACAACATGGCGACAAAAAAAATACGTTATTTATACAAAACTAATTTTATTGTGCAAAAAGTTGTAAAACATAAAAAGTGCTATAAATTTGGTATCGCCGGAATCGTACTGACCCACAGAATAAAGTTAACATGTAATTTATAATGCATGGTGAACACTGTATACATTTTTCAAAAAAAAAACTATGCCAGAATTGCAGTTTTATGATCACCTCTCTTCCCAAAAAAAAGGATAAAAAGTGGTCACAAAGCTGCATGTACCCCAAAATGGTACAAATAAAAACTACAGCTTGTCCCGCAAAAAAACAGCCCTCATACCACTACATCTATGAAAAAATTAAATTAGTTAAGGCTCCAATAAGCCAGGAAAGAAAAATATGCAGTAGTGCAGGCCCGAGGGGAACATTTCTTCTGTTTCAATCGGCGATTTATCAAGGCCCTAAAATTAGGGAACCAGAAAGGGTAGGACTCAAACATATTTGCTGGAAACGAGGGTGCCCGTATTATACCAGGACAACACCAAAGTTCCCCAAACTGCAAAGGTGTGGAGTGTGTACCAAAAAAGGATAAGAAAGGACACCATCTGTCTGTGCGACACTGGTCTGTGCAGAAAGGATTGCTTCACAGCATAACACACATCTATGGATTATTATTATTATTTCTTTACCCCATTATTATACCACCTGACTATGCCCCTGATGTACTCTGCCCAGCTTACATATGCCCCCACAGGGGAAAGGCCAAACACAGTGGCCCTTCCTACCCTGGTGATGCTGCCTGCTGCTTTATTGTATCTGGCTGGTTATGAAAAATGGGGGGGACCCCACGTCATTTAAAAAAAATAAAATAAAATAATAATTGGAAAGAACGATGTGGGGTCCCCCCCGATTTTCATAACCAGCCAAATACAACACAGCAGCAGCAGGCAGCATTACCAGGGTGGGAAGGGCCACTGTTTTTGGCCTTCCCCAGCCTAATACTACCAGCCTGCGGCCACCCCGGTGCCTGCCCGTCACTACAGATGGTCGGGTACTGGTTCGTACCCGGCTCTTCCCAGTACCCCTGGTGGCGGTGGGTACCGGGGTAATAATGGGGGTTAGTGTAGCCTCTGCACCTGCTAACATTAAGCCTCGCCTTAGTAATGGAGGTTGTCAATCAGCCAGCGGCCATTACTAAGGCGGTGATAATAAAGTTTAAAAAGATACAGGCACATAGAAAAAATATTTTATTGAAATAAAAAAACACAACCCTCATTAACCATTTTATTGAGAATAAAAAAAACGCCGTCATTGAAGTCCTCATATCCGAAGTCCAACAACCGAACCTGTAACACAAACGCACAAAAATAATCAGTAACACATAAAGAAGCAAAATTACTATTCTTACCTTTCCTGGGTCCAGCGCTGGAGCCGCAATGTCAGCGAGCTGAGCCCTGTATCTAATCCAATCATGTGTGATACTGTCTGCTGAGCTGTGTATCTAATCCAATCATGTGTGATACTGTCTGCTGAGCTGTGTATCTAATCCAATCATGTGTGATACTGTCTGCTGAGCTGTGTATCTAATCCAATCATGTGTGATACTGTCTGCTGGGCCCTGTATCTAATCGTATCTTGTGTGATACTGTCTGCTGAGCTGTGTATCTAATCCTATCATGTGTGATACTGTCTGCTCGGCCACTGTATCTAATCCTATCATGTGTGGTACTGTCTGCTGAGCGGTGTATCTAATCCTATCATGTGTGATACTGTCTGCTGAGCTGTGTATCTAATCCTATCATGTGTGATACTGTCTGCTGAGCCACTGTATCTAATCCTATCATATGTGATACTGTCTGCTGAACTGTGTATCTAATCCTATCATGTGTGATACTGTCTGCTCAGCCACTGTATCTAATCCTATCATGTGTGATACTGCCTTCTGAGCCACTGTATCTAATCCTATCATGTGTGATGCTGCCTTCTGAGCCACTGTATCTAATCCTATCATGTGTGATACTGTCTGCTGAGCCACTGTATCTAATCCTATCCATAGTTTATAGGGTCGTAGTGCTATTGATATGCTATGCTGTCTCATATACACACTTTTTTTTGGGCGGACACATATGTATTGGGGCTATTTCCCTGACATTTTAAGCCCTGAGGGTATGTTCACACGGCAGCCTCCGTTACGGCTGAAATTACGGTGCTGTTTTCAGGAGAAAACAGCACCGTAATTTCAGCCGTAATGGCATGTGCAGGCGTCTTTCGCTGCGTCCATTACGGACGTAATTGGAGCTGTTTTTCTATGGAGTCCATGGAAAACGGCTCCATTTACGTCTGAAGAAGTGACAGGCACTTCTTTGACGCGGGCGTCTTTTTTACGCGCAGCCTTTTGACAGCGGCGCGTAAAAAAAAATGACCGTCGGCACAGAACATCGTAAGACCCATTCAAATGAATGGGCAGATGTTTGCCAATGCTTTTGAGCCGCATTTTCGGACGTAATTCAATGCTAAAACGCCCGAATTACGTCCGTAAATAGGGTGTGTGAACCCAGCCTTAGAGACGCCCCGGCTGCTAGTGCTGCATTGTTGGGTCACTTAGGAGACCCAGAGATGCAGCTGAAAGCTGCGGACCGTCGGCCATGAGAAGTTTGCGGGGGGGGGGGGCCCAGTAAGAATTCTTGCATCGGGGCCCATGAGCCTTTAGCTACGCCCCTGGGCACAACATATTTGCCTTGGAATGTCACATCTAGGGAAAAATTTTAATTTTTGCTTTGCACCATCCGAAGCGCATTCATTTATGGAAAATACCTGTGCGGTGAAAATGCTCACTACGCCCCTTAATAAATGCCTTGAGGGGTGTAGTTTCCAAAATTGTGTCACGTCTCAGCGGTTTCTTTTATTATTTCACATTAGAGCCTCTGCAATTGTGAACTAATACTTTGTAAATCGCCAAATTAGGCCTCAACTTCACATGGTACTCTTTCACTCCTGAGCCCGGTTAATTGTCCAGGTAAAAGATTAGGGCCACATGTAGGGTGATTCTAAAACCGGGAAACACAGCATAATAATTAGAGAGCTGTTTTGTTATGGTTGGCACGAGCTGGGCACCACATATTGGCATATCTATAGAAAAAATCCAATTTTCACTCTGCAACATTGAGTGCACACTAATTTCTGATAAAACACCTGTGGGGTTAACATGCTCACCACACTCCTTGGTGAATAACTTGAGGGGTGTAGTTTCCAAAATTGGGTCACTTCTGGGGGATTTCAACTTCTTTGGTCCCACTGTTTTGGGCTTTGCAAATGCGACATAGCGACCAGAAACCAATCCAGCAAAATCTGCACTCCAAAAGCCAAATGGCGCTCTTTCCTTTCTGAGCCCTGCCGTGTGCCGTGAGAAATTGCTTTACAAATGTTTGGGGTGCTTTTTCTCCTTTATTTGTTGACAAAATGAAAAATGTTGAGCTAAAGCTACGTCTCATTGAAGAAAATTTTATTTTTTTCATTTTCACTGCCCAATTCTAATAAAATCGATGAAACACCTGTGGTGTCAAAATGCTTTCTACACCCCTAGATTAATTCCTCAAGGGGTGTAGCATCCCAAATGGAGTCACTTCTGGGTATTTTCTACTGTTTTGGTCCCACAGGGGCTTTGCAAAAGCGACATGGTGCCAAGAAAACAATCCAGCAAAATCTGTTCTCCAAAAACCAAATGGCACTCCTTCTCTTCTGAGCCTTGCCGTGTGCCCAAACAGCAGTTTATGCCCATATATGGGGTATTTCCATACTCCAGAGAAGTTGCTTTACAAATTTTAGGGGGCTTTTTTTTATTTATTCCTTGTCGACATTTTTTTAGCTAAAACTATATTTTATTGGAAAAAAAATGTAATTTTTCATTTTCACGTCCAAATTCTAATAAAATCTATGAAACACCTGTGGGGTCAAAATGCTCACTATACCCCTAAATGTTTTTCTTGTGGGTATAGTTTCCAAAATGGGGTCTTTTTTGGGGTGTTTCCTTTGTTTTGGCATCACAAGACCTCTTCAAACCTGACATGTTGCCTAAAATATATTCTAATCAAAAGAAGGCCCCAAAATACAATTGGTGCTCCTTTGCTTCAGAGGCCTGTGCTTCAGTCCATTAGCACACTACGCCCACATGTGGGATATTTCTAAAAACCACAGAATCTGGGCAATAAATAGTGAGTTGTGTTTCTCTGGTAAAACCTTCTGTGTTACAGAAAAAATTATTTAAATTTTAACTTCTGCAGCAAAAATAAAATTTGTAGATTTTACCTCCACTTTGCTTTAATTCTTGTGAAACGCCTAAAGGGTGAAGAAACTTTCTAAATGCTGTTTTGAATACTTTGAGGGGTGCATTTTTTAAAATGGGGAGACTTATGGGGGTTTGCAGTGGCGGATTATCAATAGGGTGTTTCGGGCGGTCGCCCGGGGCCCAAGGCTCCCAGGGGGCCCAAGGCTCCCAGGGGGCCCATGACCGCCCGAACCCCCTCATGCCCAGTGGACCTGTCAGGCGAGGGGAGCTTCGCTTCTACTTAGCAGCCGTGGTCTGTGCTGCTTTAGAAGCTCCAGCCCCCCTTCCCTGCTCTAAACATCTCTCCTCTGCTGCTAGCTGTCGGGACATGGGGGAGGGGAGACTGTCGGCGGGCTCTGTGCTGTGAGCAGGAGAAGAGCTGCAGTGAAGACATAAAAGGTAAGTGCATGTGTGTTTAATGTCCATATTCATGTGTGTTTAATGTCCATATTCATGTATGTTTAATGTCCATATTCATGTGTGTTTAATGTGTATATTCATGTGTGTTTAATGTCCATATTCATGTGTGTTTAATGTGTATATTCATGTATGTTTAATGTCCATATTCATGTGTGTTTAATGTGTATATTCATGTATGTTTAATGTCCATATTCATGTGTTTACAAGGTGTACTTTGTGTACTATGCATACTTTGTGTATAATGTGAGTAATTTGTGTATAATGTGCCTACTTTGTGCATAATGTGTGTACTTTGTGTACTGTGCGTACTTTGTGCATAATGTGCGTACTTTGTACTGTGCGTACTTTGTGCATAATGTGTGTACTGTGCGTACTTTGTGCGTACTTTGTGCATAATGTGCGTACTTTGTGCATAATGTGCGTACTTTGTGCATAATGTGGTACTTTGTGTACTGTGCGTACTTTGTGCATAATGTGCCTACTTTGTGTACTTTGTGCATAATGTGCCTACTTTGTGTACTTTGTGCATAATGTGCGTACTTTGTGCATAATGTGCCTACTTTGTGTACTTTGTGCATAATGTGCGTACTTTGTGCATAATGTGGTACTTTGTGTACTGTGCGTACTTTGTGCATAATGTGCCTACTTTGTGTACTTTGTGCATAATGTGCGTACTTTGTGCATAATGTGCGTACTTTGTGCATAATGTGCGTACTTTGTGTACTGTGTGTACTTTGTGCATAATGTGCGTACTCTGTGCATAATGTGCGTACTTTGTGCATAATGTGCGTACTTTGTGCATAATGTGCGTACTTTGTGTACTGTGTGTACTTTGTGCATAATGTGCGTACTTTGTGCATAATGTGCGTACTTTGTGCATAATGTGCGTACTTTGTGTACTGTGTGTACTTTGTGCATAATGTGCGTACTTTGTGCATAATGTGCATAATGTGCGTACTTTGTGCATAATGTGCGTACTATGTGTACTGTGTGTACTTTGTGCATAATGTGCGTACTTTGTGCATAATGTGCGTACTTTGTGTACTGTGTGTACTTTGTGCATAATGTGCGTACTTTGTGCATAATGTGCGTACTTTGTGCATAATGTGCGTACTTTGTGCATAATGTGGTACTTTGTGTACTGTGCGTACTTTGTGCATAATGTGCCTACTTTGTGTACTTTGTGCATAATGTGCGTACTTTGTGCATAATGTGCGTACTTTGTGCATAATGTGCGTACTTTGTGTACTGTGTGTACTTTGTGCATAATGTGCGTACTTTGTGCATAATGTGCGTACTTTGTGCATAATGTGCGTACTTTGTGCATAATGTGCGTACTTTGTGCATAATGTGCGTACTTTGTGTACTGTGTGTACTTTGTGTATAATGTGCGTACTTTGTGCATAATGTGCGTACTTTGTGCATAATGTGCGTACTTTGTGTACTGTGTGTACTTTGTGCATAATGTGCGTACTTTGTGCATAATGTGCGTACTTTGTGCATAATGTGCGTACTTTGTGTACTGTGTGTACTTTGTGCATAATGTGCGTACTTTGTGCATAATGTGCGTACTTTGTGCATAATGTGCGTACTTTGTGCATAATGTGCGTACTTTGTGTACTGTGTGTACTTTGTGCATAATGTGCGTACTTTGTGCATAATGTGCGTACTTTGTGCATAATGTGCGTACTTTGTGTAGTTTGTGCATAATGTGCCTACTTTGTGTACTAGTATTTAGGTAGTGTTAGCAATAGTTACGGCGCGGCAGGGTGGTGGTGGAGAAGGGGGGCCCAAGTTTGGGTAACAGCCCAGGACCCATGGTCTTCTTAACCCCTACCCGCACCAGGACGTAACTGTACGTCGTTGCGGGAAGTTACTTCCCGCACGAGGACGTACAGTTACTGAGTTAATCCCGGTGCACACTGTCGGCGACAGTGTGCACCGGGAACCAGGAGGTCAGCTGTCGCCGACAGCTGACACTCCCCTCTTGCCGGCCAGCGGTCCTTTGCCGCTGATTTCGGCGCATTAACCCCTTAAATTCGGCGATCGGGTGCAATCGCCGAATTTTAGGGGTTTCTAACATATCGGCAGACCCCCGTCCGAAATCGCGGGGTCTGCCGATAGTTAGTATGGCAAACGGAAGCCAAACAATGGCTTCCGGGTCTGCCATGGACAGAAGCCCATCAGGACCAACCTTCGGCTGGTCCTGATAGGCTTCCTGTCAGAGTGACAGAAAGTCACTGTGCCGTTCCCGATGCACACTGTCGGCGACAGTGTGCATCGGGAACTTGGAGATCAGCTGTCCCCGACAGCTGACACTCTCCAGTGTTGCCGATCAGCGGCTCATCGCCGCTGATTTCGGCAATTAACCCGTTACATGCGGGGCTCGATTGCGATCTCCGCATGTAGCGGGTTTGTAGCGCATCAGCAGCCCCCATGCAATCGTGGGGGCTTCTGATGCTTGTGATGGCACCCGGGGGCCAGACAACGGCCCCCAGGTCTGCCATGTATGTCAGCCTATGAGGATCAGCCTCTGTTGATCCTCGTAGACCAACTGTCAGAGTGACTGACGTCACACTGACAGTTGGAATACGTTACACTACCTAGGTAGTGTAATGTATTCTAGCAGTGATCAGAGCTGCAGGTCAAAAAAAGAAAGTGTAAAAAGTAAAAAAAAAGTTAATAAACAAAAATATAAAGTGTAAAAAGTAAAAAAAAGTTAATAAAAATGTTTTATAAAAGTGTAAAAATAAAAGGTTTTGTTTTCCTATAATAAGTCATTTATTATAGGGAAAAAATGAAAACGTTAAAAAAAAGTACACATATTTGGTATCGCCGCGTTCGTAACGACCCAATCTATGAAACTATAATGTTCATTTTTCCGCACGGTGAACGCCGCAAACAAAATAAACGGAAAACTGTCAGCATCGCTATTTTTTGGTCACCACCCCTCCCAAGATATAGAATAAAAAGTGATCAAAAAGTCGCATTTACCCCAAAATGGTACCAATAAAAACTACAACCCGTCCCGCAAAAAACAAGACCTCCCACAGCTTTTTTGACGAAAAAATAAAAACGTTACGGCTCAAAATAGCGTGTCCCAGAAAATAAATTATTTTATAGAAACTTAATTTTATTGTGCAAACGCTGCAAAACTTAAAAAAATCTATACACATATGGTATCGCCATAATCGTACCGACCGGCAGAATAAATTAAAACGTAATTTATTGCGCACGGTGAACGCTGTAATAAATAAAGAATTTAAAGCGCCAAAATCGCTGTTTTTTGGTCACCTTAGCTCTAAAAAAGATCCTGAGGGGCCAAAATCCCACTATACCCCTAGAAAAATTCCTTGAGGGGTGTAGATTCCAAAATGGGGTCACTTTTGGGGGGTTTACACTGTTTTGGTCCCTCCGGGGCGTTGCAAACCCGACATGGCACTGAAAACCAATCCAGCAAAATCTGCGCTCCAAAATCCAAAAGGCGCTCCTTCCCTCCTGAGCCCTGCTGTGGGTCCAAACATCAGTTTACGACCACATATGGGGTATTGCCGTAATCGGGAGAAATTGCTTTACAAATTTTGGGGTGCTTTTTCTCCTTTATTCCTTGTAAAAATGAAAAAATTCTATGTTTCCACAGAAAAATAGGTGATTTTCATCTTCACAGACTAATTCCACTAAATTCTGCAAAAAAACTGTGGGGTCAATATGCTATCTATACCCCTAGAAAAATGCCTTGAGGGGTGTAGTTTCCAAAATGGGGTCACTTTGGAGGGGTTTCGGCTGTTTAGGTACCACAAGACCGCCTCAAACCTGACATGGTGCCTAAAATATATTCCTAAAAAAAGGAGGCCCCGAAATCCACTAGCTGCTCCTTTGCTTCTGCGGCCTGTGTTTCAGTCCATTAGGACACTAGGGCCACATGTTGGATATTTCTAAAATCTGCAGAATCTGGGCAATAAATATTGAGTTGCGTATCTCTGGTAAAACCTTCTGTGTTACAGATTTTTTTTTATTACAAATGAATTTCGGCAAAAAAAATGAAATTTGTAAATTTCACCTCTACTTTGCCTTAATTCCTGTGAAACGCCTAAAGGGTTAAAATATTTTCTGAATGTGGTTTTGAATACCTTGAGGGGTGCAGTTTTCAAAATGGGGTGATTTATGGGGACTTTCTAATATATAAGGCCCTCAAAGCCACTTCAGAACTGAACTGGTCCCTGAAAAAATAGCCTTTTGAAATTTTATTGAAAATATGAGAAATTGCTGCTAAAGTTCTAAGCCTTGTAACGTCCTAGAAAAATAAAAGTACGTGAAAAAAAATGATGCAAACATAAAGTAGACATATGGGGGATGTTAACTAGTAACTATTTTGTGTGGTATTACTATCTGTTTCACAAGCAAATACATTTAAATTTAGAAAAATGCAAATTTTTGCAAATTTTTGCTAAAATTTGAAGTTTTTCACAAATAAATATTGAATTTATCGACCAAATTTTTTCACTAACATAAAGTACAATATGTCACGAGAAAACAATCTCAGAATCGCTTGGATAGGTAAAAGCATTCCGGAGTTATTACCACATAAAGTGACACATGTCAGATTTGAAAAAATAGGCTGTGTCCACAAGGCCAAAACAGGCTGTGTCCTAAAGGGGTTAATCCGCCACTGGGCGTTTGTATTGTATAGGCCCCTCAAAGCCACTTCACAACTGAACTGGTCTCTGTAAAAATAGCCTTTTGAAATTTTATTGAAAATGTGAGCAATCTCTGCTAAAGTTCTAAGCCTTGTAACGTCCTAGAAAAATTAAAAGATGTTAAAGAAAAAATGCCAATCTAAAGTAGACATGGGGGATCTTCATTAGCAACTATCTTGTGTGGTATTACTATTATTACAAGCAGATACATTAAAATTTTGAAAAATTCAAATTTTTGCTATTTTTCCTTACATTTTGGTGTTTTTCACAAATAAATACTGAATCTATCGACCAAATTTTACCACTAACTTAAAGTATGATGTGTGATGAGAAAACAGTCTCAGAATCACTTGGATAGGTAAAAGCATTCCAAAGTTATTCAAGGAAAAATGTTAGAGGTCCAGCACACGATATGATATGAAAAAAATACAAAACTATTTAAGTCAAAATGAAAACAAGAAATTAAAAACGTCTCTCACGGGATTTTTTCATTTTTTGTTTAAATTTTGACTTAAATAAAGTTTTGTATTTTTTCACATCATATCGTGTGCTGGACCTCTAACTTTTTTCCTTGGATTTCTACCTACTCCCGACGTAGCTCTCTTGCCCGTGCACTGAATAATCATGGAATGTGGCGTCTTTACTTCGAGTGAGTGGTGAGCGGACCAATTTTTCTTTCATTTTTTAATTCCAAAGTTATTACCACATAAAGTGACATAAAAATAAGGCTCTGTCACGAAGGTCAAAAGTGGCCAAAGCGGGAAGGGGTTAAGAACAGTTGAGAGAAAAAAAATCAACTTAGGGCCCCATCAATATTTGCAACATGCTCAAATAAGTAGTTATTGTACTATAAATCAGAAATAACAAACACAGCCAAATCAAAAAAGTTTGGTAAATTTGATGAATTCGGCTATGTTCACATCTGCGTCAGGGCTCCGTTCCGAAGTCGGTAATTTATCAAATTGAGAATATGGAAAGTGATTTGCTATGGTGAGACAAGGCCTTTAAGGCAAACTTGGCTGTGTCCTTATAATAAGTGCCCCATCTTCTACATAATGTGATCTTCGCTGTAATGTAGATTACAGCAGTACACGCTGTAAATGACAGCTTACAGCGAGATCACGCTTGCTGTGCTGTAAGTCCCACACAAACGTTACCGAAGTGTCGGTATTGTGAATAGACATCGCGTCCTGGCTGGAAGCGATGTCTATTCACTCTGAGTACACTTCAGTAACGTTAATGTGTGAGTAAGTGACAGCACATCATGATCTAGCAAGATCACTATGTGCTGAGTAAATGAATGGAGAGAAGTGTATGACGCTGATTGGTCAGCGTCATACACTTCTCTTCACAACGCCCACTTGGCCAAAAAGTGAAAACACGCCCAGTTGTCTATTAAGAAAGTCATTTGCATAAATCTAAAATAGGTCATAACTCCGTCAATATTGATCGTTTTTCTAAATAAAAACCACTGCTGTAATCTACATTACAGCGCCGGTCACTTTATGTAGAAGATAGGGCACTTATAATGTGGTGACAGAGCCTCTTTAAGAAGTTAAGGCTATGCTCACACCGTGTTGACGTGTGTATGTTCGGCGTATGATGGAAAATGCTCCCTTTTCTTTCACTTAATAGGAAAACGTAGCTAGCTGCGCTTTCCTATACAGTTGGCCACCACAAAAAAAGGTATACCGTAATTAATAATAATTTTTTTTGTACAATGGTGGCCAATGGACAACGTTTGTAACTGTATGGTATACAGTTATATACATGGGGGGTTTGCATTTGGTGCATACATCTGGATTTTCCCAGTATGCGCCAAACGTAAAGCTAATACACAATATGAACAGAGTGTAATATTGTTTGACATTTCATCCAAGAACCTTTCATAATTGATGATAATTATGATGATAAAATACACTCATCATTAACACCACCGTGGTAGCGACTGTGACGGCAATGTGCTGGAGTTACTCTGGAATATATTGCAGTGGAATTATATTTGACGATTTATTATGGGAGAGAACTACTATTACTGTATCTGTGAGTTCTATCATATTAATTTGCTCGCTTTTTAAATTTACACATTTGTGCTGTTTGCTATAAACCGATACAAAGAAATGTTCACTCTACCTTTGAGCTTTTTTTTTAATTACAATTAGCATAATGTGTGATAAAAATAATAATAATAAGAGATACCTAATGCCAGACGAAACTGCATAGGCTAATCCTATATAGAGCATTCATTGTCAGGAGATACTCCACTTAATCTGCTCATTCCATTTTATATGTAAATAGCTTCAGTAAAATGAGTTTAGCTTCTATTGCAGTGGGAATCATCATGTCAATGAGTATATAATGATAACATGGAGACTTTAACAAAACTGCCTTTTACACATATCGTAGTTTCATGTTAATTTATTTAAATAGCCAATAAATAGTCCCATAAAGGGAACAGTGTTTTTTATTTTTTTACATTACTTGTCATGATTATGGCCTATTCAGGAGTTAGGAAAATATTAAAAAGGAAGGTGTCATGAATTCTTTTTTTTATCATATTGGTTTTAATTTGATGTTAACATAAATTTTATTTATTTGTGTTCTCATGTTCTACTTTTTACTTTGTTCTTATTTTTACTTCTCTATGGGGGCTGCCATTTTTTTTCATCTCTGTATGTGTCAATTAACGACTCATACAGAGATGGAATACGGCACATACAACCCCATAGAGAATGCGAACGGGAGCCATTCCATTCTCTAAAGCGTACGCCGTCTGTGTGGGAACGGCGCATGCGCCGCTCCCACACAAACCAAAACGAAGCTCGTTCGGAGAGCGAAATCCGACACCATTTTCATATGGACCGGAAGCCGCTGCCGGACAATAAGATGACGACTTCCGGCCGCAGCTTCCGGCCATATGTTCAAGGAAGCGAAGGAGCAAGGAATAGGAGCGGAGGTGGCAGCGGCGTCAGGAAAAGGTAATTTATATCCGTGTATGTGATGTGTGTATTATGTTCGTGTATGTTCGTGTTATACTGTCTGCTGAGCCCTGTATCTAATCCTCCTACACTGTGCAGTCACTGAGAAAATGGCGGCACACAGTGTCGGAGGTTTGAAGATTCAAACCCCTCCTTCTCCTGGCACTAGCCAGAAGAAGAGAGGGGGGATTGTGTGAGGACACTAGAGAGAGTGTGTCCACCCCAAATTTGCAGCATAAATCAATGAGGTTGCTTTACCACATTGACCATGCTGCAATTTTGGTAACTGCTCCCTCTAGTGGCCAGCACATGGAAATGTTATAAATTAGAATCTAATTTATAATATTTCCTGACTTGTGAAAAAATTAAAAAAATTAAAACAATGTGTAATCACTTAAATAAGAATTGTTTAACTGAAAAAAAAAAATTCTAGCGACACGTTCCCTTTAAATTTATTTGGGTGAATTTAAAAAATATCTATGTGCAGATCTGCTTCTTGTCATATAGGGTCTTTTAACTGCTACCCGGCCGAACATGGTATTTATACGGCACGCGGTTGAGGTCCTTAAAACCCGCACCATAGTAAATCTATGGCTAAGAGAGAAGATAGAAGTGGTTTTCATTGCTACTATCCAATGATGAATCATCATTAGGGCGTTTTTTGGTGGCTACCTGGGGCCCGAGGCTCCTGGGCCCATAGCCGCCCAAAGTACAATACAGTTTTGTCACATTTTTGCTGCTTTTTTTCCGCGAATCACGGCAAAAACCGCGACAAAACTGCAGCGTGTATGTCCTGCAAAAGAACCTGTAGACATATGGTCACATGACCTTATGTCTGCAGTTCTTGTTACTGTTTAGAGACCTGCTGGTCACATTACAGCAGGTCCTAAAACAGCAGCAAGACTCCATAGAGAAGACTGTGAGGTGAGCTGCTAGGTAAGTATAAGGGGATGGATTTGTTTAAGGGGACTGGGGTCTGTATTTAGGGGGTCTGCATATTTAGGGGGTCTGGTATGGGGTCTGTATTAGTTTAAGGGGTCTGGATCTGGGATCTGTATTTAGGGGGCCTGGTCTGGGTCGGTAGTAGTTTAGGAGTCTTAATTTAGCGGTCTGTATTTAGGTGGTCTGTATTAGTTTAGGGAGTGAGGTTTGGGGTCATTATTACTTTAGGGGTCCAGGTCTAGGGTCTGTTTTCAGGGGTCTGGTCTGAGGTCTGTATTTTTGGGTGCTTGTTCTGGGGTCTGTATTTATTTAGGGTGCTTGTTCTCGGGTCTGTATTTGTTTAGGGGTGTCTGTTCTGGGCACTGCTATAGTTAAGAAGGTCTGGGGTCTGTATGTATGCTAGGATCTGGTCTGGGGTCCGAATTTATTTGTCTGAGAAAAAGGGGTTGTATGGCACATTGATAGGTCATAAGTATGAAAAACCGGTCCGTACAACCACTTTAATGTGTGGGCCTGGGCCTTGGTGCCTGAATTTTTGTGATTCTATAGAGGCTGGAAATGTTTGCAAAAGCAAGGAGCAAATATATCTCATCAAGAGAAGTCGCAATAGCGGTCTGTGTCAGATGGAGAAGAAAAGAGAACGACTCCCATCAGAGAAGACATAACTTGTGAGTCACTAGATCTATAGAGGATCTGTCCCCTGAAATATCTGTTACAGGAAATCCTTGTATTCTACATAAAGTCTTTGTGAACCCAGGACTAATAGACAAATGCATGTTTCAATTCCCATTGTCAAAAGGATGTGTGATACACAGTGTGATACAGTTAGTGATGGTTGGAGACTGTCAGTATGTAGGGACACAGACCTTTGACAAGGGGAGTCGTAACACCCATTTATCAATGCTCACACAGAAAGGTGTTCACTATAGACACAGCAGAGCGGCGGTGGGGGAGGAGGGCCCATGTTTGTGGAACAGCCCAGGGCCTATGGTCTACTTAATCTGGCACTGCTTCTGTCTTCTCTGATCTATAGCATAGTCACTCTAACAGGGCTGATTTCCACTGTAACTAGGACTTAACTGGGACTGCTGTTACAGTGAAAATACATGGTGTAATAGAGAAAAAAAATTATGACGTTCCCCAGCGGTCTTTTCGGTCCTATTGAGGGACAAGCCATAATGATAAAAAATAAAAGTCAAACAAAGCAAAAATAAATTAAATAATAAATACTCATAAAATACCCACCCAAAACGCCAATCATTGTCGTAATGCTAGCCCTGACCCAATTACCCTAAAATAGACATGAAATATATCGAAATTTACAGTAGACTATGACGATCACAAATAAAAGGTCTATTTTAGGGTAAAACTATATTATTACCAGAAAAACATTAGCTGAAAAGTAAAAAAGTATATATTTTTTTATCATTATTTTCAAACTATAAGTCAAAAAATGCTAAAATAGCAAAAATGATGTGTATAAAAATGATGGAAAAAAAACATGCATCCTCTACAAAAAAACTTTGCTAGCCCAACAAATAAATAAGTTACAGCAGTTTAACTAATGCTAAATATGGACGCAGAAGCAGAGAGTTCTGGGTAAGTATAATTTTTTCTTTTTCTGAGCTGCAATTTTTGCGGCGGAATTGCCACTTTCCCACCACATGAATCGCAACATCTGCTATTTGCAGCGGGTTTTACCTCCCCACTGAATTCACTGGGGAAGATCCGGAACAAAAAAGCAACGATTACGCAAATATAATTGACATGCTGCAGAATAAAAAATAGGGCACCGCAGGTTAATTTCGGAGCGTTTTCTCGGCATATCATTTACGCAGCGTGTGAATGAGATTTGTTCAAATCTCATCCACTCTGCTGCTACTGTATTATGATACAAATTTTCCGTAACTAAATCCATTGCCGAAAATATGCATTATTTACGCTACGTGTGAACCCGGCCTAAGTGTGAGGTTTCTGGTTTATTTCCCTTTATTTTAAGAAGCCGTTTTGTATTATGTTATTGTATGTTATTTGTTATCTTTTTTTTGTATTGATTAAGCATTGGGACTTGTTTTTGTCATATTAAACTACATTTAAGAAGTTCTGTCTTGTGTTCTTAAAGGGGTTGTCCTCAGGATAGGCCATCAATATCTGATTGGTCGTGGTCCGACTCACGGAACCCCCGCCGATCAGCTGTTTTGAAGGGTCCACAACGCTCCCATTGAAGTGAATTGGAGAAGGCTGTAAAACTGTGAACCACCTCTAAGCGTGTCAACGATTCACAGTACAAACAGATAAGGAATGAAGGGGAAGCAGCGCTCGTACTCCAACAATATGCTGCAAAGGAACACATGTAATCAGTATTTAGGAGCCCATTTTTTATTTGTCTTTGAAGTTTTTTACTGTGGTCAATACTGAGAAATAGTTAAGTCGTCATGCCAGTGAGTGCCTTCCGATTGGCTTATTTTCAATCCCTAGCAATTCGTTTTTAGTTAGAGGATATCCTTTCTTTACCAGATGCCTTAGGTTTTTTTTTAATGAAGACAAGTTGAAACTTTCAATCAACCTTTTATAACTTAGGTTTGACATTGTCAGTTCATGTACTGTACAGTGAGTGGGCTGGAAACCCTATCTATGAGAAGAAGTTATCTTTCCAAAAATAAATTGAGATTTTTCAACTGTTTCAGCCCACACTCATTTCTTATTCCAAAATTCACAGCTGTTATCGGAATCAATGTATTGCATAAATTATTTCATAAACGAGACATGTTTCTTATGATATACAAACACAGTAGCCACATATTATTAGGTACCTGTTTATTACTTACACTATCTAATCTAATAAATTATGTGACAAAAGTTCAATGCCGAAGAGAACGCAGACATGGTCAAATTGTTATTTTAATCAAACAGCAGGATAGGTAAAAATGTGATCTGAGCTTACAGAGAATGTTATGCAAAACATAAAAACAATTCAGTAAGCTGCAGTTCTATGGGTAAGAAACTAACAAGGAAGGCAACAGTAAAACAAATACAAGGTGTTGCACCAGTGGTTTGCAGAAAAGCGCAGAAAAGTGACTTTGAACTTGTAGCACATCATAATTTATAAATAGATGCGCTGTAGTAGCAAAAGATCTCACCAGGTTCCACTCCTGGCTATTTGTAAGCAGGAAACTTAAAGGGAATGTGTCGCGAATTAAACCTTTTTTTTTAAAGTAAGTTACATATTTATATTATATTTTTACGTTTTTTGCTGTATTTTTTTTTTTTTCTTCCACATGGTGGAAAGTATTAAAGATTAAATAATAATTTTACATGTATTCCTATGTTGGCCACCAGAGAGAGCACTTCCCATAATTACAGCAAGGTGAATAAGGCAAAGCAACCTGAATCACAGCTGCCGTAAATGTGGGAGGAAATATCACCCCCCCTCCTACAAGCCAGGAAAAGATTTCTTCAAATTGCTAAGCAGTGTCCGGCTGCCATTTTGGGTGTGATAGTTGAAATGCAGCTGGCAGAAGCTATAGGACACATCAAAAGTCTAAGGGTATGTTCACACGCTTACTAAACAAAGGGAAAACAGCTCCTAATTTTCAGCCATTTTTTAATAAAACTCGCGTATTTGACTGCGTTTTTTTACAGACGTTTTTAAAAACGGCTCCAAAAACGTCCCAAGAAGTGATATGCACTTCTTTTTGGCGGGCGTCTTTTTACGTGCCATTTTTGGAAAATGGCCGCGTATAAAAACACCCCCCGTCGGAACAGAACGCCGTTGTAAAGGATCTGCCACACACAGTTTCTGTGTCGACGCCCGTGGTTAATCAGTCTGCATCTGCTCCTAGGTCTGATGGAGTGACTCGATCTGCTACCACTCAGGCTGGTAGGCTGAGGAGTGAGAGAACCTATCACAGCCTGGCCAGACGGTTCTAGCTCCCGCCCTCGGTCTATGTATACCTTCATTTGCTTCTTGTCTTTGCCTGTGATTCTCTCTTGTTTCCTGGCTCTGCTGTTCCTGCTATTACTATCGACCTCAGCTTCATTTTGACCCTGGCTTTACTGACTACGCTCCTGCTCTGCGTTTGGTACCTCGTACACTCCTGGTTTGACTTGGCTCGTTCACTACTCTTGTTGCTCATGGTGTTGCCGTGGGCAACTGCCCCTTTTCCCTTAGCTTCTGTGTTCCCTTGTCTGTTTGTCTGTTGGGCACATATTGAGCGTAGGGACCGTCGCACAGTTGTACGCCGTCGCCTAGGACGGGTCGTGCAAGTAGGCAGGGACTGGGTGGCGGATAGATTAGGGCTCACCTGTCTGTCTCCCTACCCCGTCATTACATAATCACAGGCCCATATACCTTTTCTACCCTGGTTCCTACTACTATGGACGCCCTTGAGACCCTGGCTCAGCAAATGCAGGGTCTCTCCCCACAGGTCCAAGCCCTGGCTCAGAGGTGCGACCAGCGTGATGCTAACCAGCTAGTGCCCTCCACCTCACCTCTTGAATCCCACCTCAAGTTGCCTGACCGGTTATCAGGGGACCGGAAGACTTTTTTCTCCTTTCGGGAGAGTTGTAGACTCTATTTCCGTCTAAGGCCCCACTCCTCATGTTCTGAGAGCAAGCGAGTGTGTATATTTGTCTCCTGGCTCCAGGACGGCCCCCAAGAATGGGCCTTCTCCTTGGCTCCTGACCCCCCTGAACTTTCCTCTGTTGACCTTTTTTTTTCCGCTCTCGGGCTCATCTATGATGAGACTGACAAGACTGCCTTTGCCGAGAGTCAGCTGGTGACCTTACGTCAGGGTAAGAGACCCGTTGAGGAGTACTGTTCGGACTTTAGGAAGTGGTGTGTAGCTTCTCGCTAGAATGACCCTGCCTCAAGGTGCCAGTTTAGATTGGGTCTGTCGAACACCCTGAAAGACCTGTTAGTTAGCTATCCCTCTTCTGACACTCTAGATCAGGTTATGGCTTTAGCGGTACGTCTTGACCGACGTCTCAGGGAACGACGACTTAAACGTTTTTGTGCCTTCTCCCCTGGCTCCCCCATGATGGCTCCCGAGGTTCCGTTGCTTTGTTCTTCCTAGGAAAACTCGGATGAACCAATGCAACTCGGGGCCTCCGTGTCTCCCCAACAACGTAGAGAGCTCCGCAGGAAGAATGGTCTCTGCTTCTACTGTGGGGATGACAAGCATCAAGTGAACAACTGTCCTAGGCATAAGAATAAGCAGCCGGAAAACTTCCGCGCCTAAGTGACCATCGGGGAGGTCGCTTGGGCGCACAGGTATTTCCCGTAAATATGAAACCTAATAAGATCTTGCTTCCCTTTCAAGTTTCTTTTGAGGGTAGGTCTGACACTGGCAGTGCCTTCGTGGATTCAGGGTCTTCTGCTGAAATTGTGTCCGTGGAATTTGCTATGTCTCTAGCTATGCCATTGATTGATTTGCCTAAACCTGTCCCGGTAGTGGGTATTGACTCCACTCCACTTGCTAATGGTTATTTTACGCAGCATACCCCTGTTTTTGAACTCATTGTTGGCGCCATTCATTTGGAGCAGTGTTCTGTACTGGTGATGCAGGGATTATCGTCCGATTTGGTTTTAGGCCTTCCCTGGTTGCAGATGCATAATCCCACGTTTAACTGGAGTACTAGGGATCTTACTAAATGGGGTAATGAATGCATGACATCCTGTTTTTCTGTTAATTTTATTTCTCTCCCTGAGGAGGTGAACACTCTACCTGAGTTTATTCAGGACTTCGCTGATGTTTTTTCTAAAACGGCCTCCGAAGTGTTACCTCCTCATAGAGGATACGATTGCACAATCGATTTTGTACCAGGATCTAAGCTCCCTAAGTGTAGGATATTTAATCTCTCTTATCCCGAACGTGAGGCCATGAGAGAATATATCCAGGAAAACCTGGCCAAGGGTTACATTCGCCCCTCTACTTCCCCGGTAGGTGCTGGCTTCTTCTTCGTAGGGAAGAAGGATGGTGGTCTTAGGCCGTGCCTCGATTACCGAAACTTGAATAAAGTCACTGTAAGGAACCAGTATCCCCTTCCTTTGATTCCTGATCTCTTCAATCAGGTTCAGTGGGCCCAATGGATCTCTAAGTTTGATCTTCGGGGGGCTTATAACCTTATCCGAGTCAGAGAAAGGGATGAGTGGAAGACTGCGTTTAAGACGCCCGAAGGTAATTTCGAATACCTCGTCATGCCCTTTGGGTTGTGTAATGCTCCCACGGTCTTCCAGAATTTCATAAATGAGATTTTAAGAGACTACCTGGGGGTATTTCTTGTAGTGTACCTTGATGACATACTTGTGTTTTCCAAGGACTGGTCCTCCCACATTGAGCATGTCAGGAAGGTGCTCCAGGCCCTTCGGGAAAACAAACTCTTTGCTAAATCCGAAAAATGTGTGTTTGGGGTGCAGGAGATACAATTTTTGGGTCAAATCCTCACTCCTAATGAATTTTGCATGGACCCTGCCAAGGTTCAGGCTGTGGCTGAATGGGTCCAACCTGCCTCCCTGAAGGGGTTACAGTGCTTACTGGGGTTTGCTAATTATTACAGGAGATTTATTGCTAACTTCTCGGTCATCGCTAAGCCTCTTACGGATCTTACTCACAAAGGTGCTGATCTCCTCCACTGGCCTCCGGAGGCGGTCCAGGCTTTTGAGATCCTTAAGAAGTGCTTTATCTTTGCCCCAGTGCTGATTCAGCCTAACCAAATGGAGCCATTCATCGTGGAGGTTGACGCCTCCGAGGTGGGAGTGGGTGCTGTCTTGTCCCAGGGTACCAGGTCCCTCACCCATCTCCGTCCCTGTGCCTACTTCTCCAGGAAGTTCTCACTCACTGAGAGTAACTATGACATTGGCAACCGCGAACTCTTAGCCATTAAATGGGCATTTAAAGAGTGGCGCCACTTCTTGGAGGGGGCTAGGCACCAGGTAACGGTCCTTACTGACCACAAGAATCTGGTCTTCCTAGAATCTGCCCGGAGGCTAAACCCGAGACAAGCTTGATGGGTGTTGCTTTTTACTAGATTCAACTTTGTGGTCACGTATAGGGCTGGGTCTAAAAATATTAAAGCTGATGCAATGTCGCGTAGCTTCATGGCCAGCCCTCCTTCGGAGGAAGATCCTGCTTGTGTTTTGCCCCCAGGTATAATAATATCCTCTGTTGATTCTGACTTAGTCTCCAAAATTGCGGCTGATCAAGGTTCAGCTCCCGGGAATCTTCCTGAGAACAAACTGTTTGTTCCCCTGCAATTCCGGCTAAGTGTACTCAGGGATAATCATGACTCTGCACTATTTGGCCATCCAGGCATCCTGGGTACCAAGCACCTCATTGCTAGAAACTATTGGTGGCCTGGGTTGCCTAAAGACATTAAGGCCTACGTCGCCGCTTGTGAAATTTGTGCTAGGTCCAAGACTCCCAGGTTCCAACCAGCGGGCTTACTATGTTCTTTGCCCATTCCCCAGAGACCTTGGACCCATATCTCTATGGATTTTATCACCGATCTTCCTCCATCTCAAGGCAAGTCGGTGGTGTGGGTTGTAGTAGACCGCTTTAGTAAGATGTGCCACCTTGTGCCCCTCAAGAAACTACCCAATGCCAAGACGTTAGCTACCTTGTTTGTCAAACACATCCTGCGTCTCCATGGGGTTCCTGTCAATATTGTTTCTGACAGAGGGGTACAATTTGTTTCATTGTTTTGAAGAGCTTTCTGTAAAAAGTTGGAGATTGATCTGTCCTTCTCCTCGGCCTTCCATCCTGAAACTAATGGCCAAACTGAGAGGACTAATCAGTCTCTAGAACAATATTTAAGGTGTTTTATCTCTGACTGTCAATATGATTGGGTCTCCTTCATTCCCCTCGCCGAATTTTCCCTTAATAACCGGGTCAGTAACTCGTCAGGGGTCTCCCCCTTTTTCTGTAATTTTGGGTTTAATCCACGGTTCTCCTCCGTTTCACTTGGTGGTTCCAACAATCCAGAGGTAGATGTCGTTCATTGGGAACTGTGCACAGTCTGGGCCCAGGTTCAGAAGAACCTAGAGGCGTCCCAGAGCATACAAAAGACTCAGGCAGATAGAAGACGTTCTGCTAGCCCCTTGTTTGTGGTCGGGGATCTGGTGTGGCTGTCTTCAAAAAATTTGCGCCTTAAGGTTCCGTCCAAAAAATTTGCTCCCCGGTTTATAGGGCCATACAAGGTCATTGAGGTCCTTAACCCTGTCTCCTTCCGGCTGGAGTTACCCCCATCTTTTCAAATACACAACGTGTTGCATGCCTCCCTCCTGAAACGCTGGTCCCTGTCCTTGGTTACCTTGAGAAAACCTCCGGTCCCTGTTCTCACCCCTGAAGGGGTAGAATTTGAGGTGGCCAAGATTGTGGACAGCAGGATGGTCCAAGGTTCCCTCCAGTACCTGGTCCATTGGAGAGGATACGGGCCTGAGGAGAGGACTTGGGTACCCGCCCGGGATGTTCACGCTGGGGTATTGCTCAGGAGGTTTCATCTTCGGTTCCCCAATAAGCCAGGTCCACCTAGGAAGGGTCCAGTGGCCCCTCATAAAAGGGGGGGTACTGTAAAGGATCTGCCAGACACAGCTTCTGTGTCGATGCCAGTGGTTAATCAGTCTGCATCTGCTCCTATGTCTGATGGAGTGACTCGATCTGCTACTACTCAGGCTGGTAGGCTGAGGAGTGAGAGAACCTATCACAGCCTGGCCAGACGGTTCTAGCTCCCGCCCTCGGTCTATGTATACCTTCATTTGCTTCTTGTCTTTGCCTGTGATTCTCTCTTGTTTCAAGTGACTTTGAACTTGTAGCACATCATAATTTATAAATAGATGCGCTGTAGTAGCAAAAGATCTCACCAGGTTCCACTCCTGGCTATTTGTAAGCAGGAAACTTAAAGGGAATGTGTCGCGAATTAAACCTTTTTTTTTAAAGTAAGTTACATATTTATATTATATTTTTACGTTTTTTGCTGTATTTATTTATTTTTCTTCCACATGGTGGAAAGTATTAAAGATTAAATAATAATTTTACATGTATTCCTATGTTGGCCACCAGAGAGAGCACTTCCCATAATTACAGCAAGGTGAATAAGGCAAAGCAACCTGAATCACAGCTGCTTACTAAACAAAGGGAAAACAGCTCCTAATTTTCAGCCATTTTTTAATAAAACTCGCGTATTTGACTGCGTTTTTTTACAGACGTTTTTAAAAACGGCTCCAAAAACGTCCCAAGAAGTGATATGCACTTCTTTTTGGCGGGCGTCTTTTTACGTGCCATTTTTGGAAATTGGCCGCGTATAAAAACGCCCCGTCGGAACAGAACGCCGTTGTAAAGGATCTGCCACACACAGTTTCTGTGTCGACGCCCATGGTTAATCAGTCTGCATCTGCTCCTAGGTCTGATGGAGTGACTCGATCTGCTACCACTCAGGCTTGTAGGCTGAGGAGTGGGAGAACCTATCACAGCCTGGCCAGACGGTTATAGCTCCCGCCCTCGGTCTATGTATACCTTCATTTGCTTCTTGTCTTTGCCTGTGATTCTCTCTTGTTTCCTGGCTCTGCTGTTCCTGCTATTACTATTGACCTCAGCTTCATTTTGACCCTGGCTTTACTGACTACGCTCCTGCTCTGCGTTTGGTACCTCGTACACTCCTGGTTTGACTCGGCTCGTTCACTACTCTTGTTGCTAACGGTGTTGCCGTGGGCAACTGCCCCTTTTCCCTTAGCTTCTGTGTTCCCTTGTCTGTTTGTCTGTCAGGCACATATTGAGCGTAGGGACCGTCGCCCAGTTGTACGCCGACGCCTAGGATGGATCGTGCAAGTAGGCAGGGACTGAGTGGCGGGTAGATTAGGGCTCACCTGTCTGTCTCCCTACCCCGTCATTACAGCCGTATTTCCCATTGAAACCAATGAGCAGATGTTTGGAGGCGTTCTGCTTCCAATTTTTCAGCCGTTTTTGGGACTTTTACGGCCCGAAAAATGGCTGAAAACACTGTGTGTGAACATACCCTTAGAATGATGAAAGTGAAGTTAATGACTTTTCAGTTGACAGGTTCACACGGCGTGTATTTGACACGTTTGTTTTGCGCATTTTACATGCCTCTCCTGCTAAATGTCTTTATCCCTCCATCCTGCTGACAGTCTCCTCCAGGATTACCACCCAATACTGATGACATTCTCCTCATGCGTCCCCACCCAATCTTGCTGACAGTCTCCTTCATCATCACCACCCAATCTTGCTGACAGTCTCCTCCAGCATCACCATACAATCTTGCTAACAGTCTCCTCCATCATCACCACCCAATCTTGCTGACAGTCTCCTCCAGCGTCACCATACAATCCTGCTGACAGTCTCCTCCAGCGTCACCATATAATCCTGCTCACAGTCTCTTTGGTTCTGGAGATGTATATATGTACTGAGCTTGGTTCTGGTGTTGTATATATGTACTAAGCTTGGTACTGATGCTGTATATATGTACTGAGCTTGGTTCTGATGTTGTATATATATATATATATACTGAGCTTTATTCTGATGCTGTATATATGTACTGAGCTTGGTTCTGATGCTGTATATATGTACTGAGCTTTGTTCTGATGCTGTATATATGCACTGAGCTTTGTTCTGGTGCTGTATTTATGCACTGAGCTTGGTTCTGGTGCTGTATATATATGTATTAATCTTGGTTCTGGTGTTGCGTTTATATATGTACCAAGCTTTGTTCTGGTGCTGTATATATGTACTGAGCTTGATTCTGGTGGTGTATATATTTACTGACCTTGGTTGGGCTGAGCACGCTTAGGATATTGAATGTGCGCATATAGGTCTATACGTGATGGGTGAGTATAATATAATGTGTGAGTAGGTAGGTATGTATTCTTATGTAATAATATTAAAACATTCTGGACAGGGAATTTCTTTATTTAAAGTCCACTTTAATATAGGGCATATTAGGAATATCGTAATTGTTTTATTTTATAATTACAATTATTTTCCATGGCGCCATACACCTCAAAACACCGTGACACTGACCCCCCCCCCGATGCGTATGTCTGTGTCCGCAAAATAGAGAACCTGTTGCTAAAAATTTGAATCCCACCCCTGCATACAGGTGTTTTAACTCCTTAATGACCGCCCACCCTCTTTTGATGGCAGGCAGTGCAGGTGCTTAGTCTACAGCGACGTCTTTTGGCATCGCTGTAGAAGAGGCTGATGAGCACTTCTGTGAGCGATTATCCTCTAAGTAGAAGCTGTAACTTCAGCGCCTGATTCCGACCCCAGCTGTTTAACCCTTTGATCACCACAGTGCGCGACCGTGCATGATCAAAGGGAGCTAAACCCTTTGATCACGTCATCGGAAACCCAGTGACCTGATCAAAGAGCAGTGAATCCCTCTGCAGTCAGCCCTGGGGACCTCAGGGCCGCCATCAGGAATCTCTGGGCTTCATACAGCCAAGATGTCAATGCCCTGGATTTTGTTCAATTCAGCCAAAACGTATCTCCCATATATGTAAGGCTTAGTTCACATCTGCGTCGGGGTTCCGGTTATGGGTTCCGTCTTAACTTTCAAACCCAACACATGGTTTTCAGCATTTGATATCAAGGGGGGGGGGGACCCAAGAAACCAAGTAACGAAGCTGACCAGCCAAATAGTATAAGAACAGATCCGGCAACGCAGCTCCAGCCTCGTCCTCCGGTCTTTGAAGAGCAGAAAGTTTAAGCTTGGACCCCCCCCACAAACGGTACAAGCAGAAAGTTTACCATCCTGGAAACTTTGAGGTACTATCACAGCTATATGTTCCAAAATATATGACTGTTTGGGTAGTATAGTCATCTTCAAAAGATGTATTCGTCCTGCCACAGAGAGAGGCAGAAGTTTCCATGTGAGGGGTTACTTGCAATCTGCAAAACTCTGAATTTCAGCGACAATCATTACTACGAAGTGGCATTAAAAAGGATTTCTGCCAATTAATGAAAAAACCTGAGTATTTTCTAAATGTATTAATAAGTGACATAGCTCTAGGAAGGGGGGCAATGGGATTGGCCCAAAATAGTGCCATGTCATCCACATATAATCCTATGTGATATTCACGAGAACCTACCGGAATGCAGAAATATGCGGTGTCTTGCCATATTCGAAGAGCCAGTGGTTTTATTGCAATCACAATGAGAAGTGGCGAAAGGGGACACCCCTGCCTCGTGCCCCTATGGAGGCCAAAGGCAGGGGATAGTAGCCCATTCACCAAAACCTGTGCCCTAGGAGATTGATATAGTATAAAAAGAAACAAATGTGCCTGAGGCACAATGAAAACCAATTTCCCAACTGCTAACTGATATTATTAAAATGTAACTTTTATTATTTTTGCCATTAAAGATGTCCATAGGGACATAAACGATGAACACGAACAGTTAAAAATTGTAGCCAGTGTTGCTTTAGCACACGCTCTATTTTTACTCTATCTGCATGTATTGCCAGATAGAGTGTGGAGTGCTCGGATTGCAAAGTATCAGACCAGCAGCTGCAGACTGCCGGGCTATGTTGGATGCAAGGTAATATGCGTGCTAGGACTGCTAGTAGAGCCAGGCTGTTTAAAACAATAAATTTAGCCACCCCGACATGTTTCGCTGTCAACACAGCGTCCTCAGGGGATCAAAACGGGGATCAAAACTAGCCCCGTTTTGATCCCCTGAGGAGGCTGTGTTGACAGCGAAACATATCGGGGGGGCTAAATTTATTGTTTTAAACAGCCTGGCTCTACTAGCACGCATATTACCTTGCATCCAACATAGCCCGGCAGTCTGCAGCTGCTGGTCTGATACTTTGAAATCCGAGCACTCCACACTCTATCTGGCAATACATGCAGATAGAGTAAAAATAGAGCGTGTGCTAAAGCAACACTGGCTACAATTTTTAACTGTTCGTGTTCATCATTTATGTCCCTATGGACATCTTTAATGGCAAAAATAATAAAAGTTACATTTTAATAATATCAGTTAGCAGTTGGGAAATTGGTTTTCAGTGTGCCTCAGGCACATTTGTTTCTTTTTGTATTCACTATATACCTGCCAACTGCTAGGGTCTTTTCAGTATCTATGATATAGTATAAACACCCATTGAACGAAACAATCCCCGAACACAAATTTGCGTAGAGCTGCTAGTAATGAGGCCATTCAACTGAATCTAATGCCTTGGCTGCATATAGCGAGGCCAAGGCCCAATCCTGCTGCTCCCACTATTCGATCTGGGATGCAACCTGTACCCGTCGTATATTTTCAGTTGTGGACTTACCTGGCATAAAACTGCACTGATCTGGGTGTATAATATCATGTATCACCTTGCAAAGACGGTTAGCTAACATCTTTGTCAGGATTTTATAGTCAACAGAAAGAAGCGATATGGGTCTATATGACCCACAGTCCTCAGGGTTTTTCCCAGGCTTAAACAAAACCACTATGGTCGCATCACACATCGAATCCAGGAGTGTATTTTTTCTGAAAAATATATTCAAACAAGGTCAGTAATTAAGGAGCCAAAAGCTCTGCATATTGCAGATAAACCTCAAGTGGAATCCCAATATCTCTTCCAGTGTAAAATCGGCTTCCAACATCTGTACATTCCCTGGTGTCAAAGCAGGAAAAGATACCCCATCTAACTATGGTCCTAGCTCATCCAGCTCATACCCAATCTGTGAAGTATATAATTGACTGTAGAATGATGCAGATTGATTACGAATGGCCTCCGGAGACGTGACCGAAACGTTATCCTGTACACCTATATGAAGCACAGGAGGTGAGGAAGTATTTTGTCTAACCATATGAGCAAGCAATTTACTAGATTGGTTTGCCAATTCAAATTGGGATTGTTTGGGGAAAAACATTCTGTGCAATGCCTTTTCTTTTAGGACCTACAGATATTGTCTGCCCAGGTATAACCACTCAGATCTATGTGTCAGGGATTTATCCTGTATAAACTCCCCTTCAGCATGTTCAAAAAGTTGTGACAGGTCTTCCTCCTGATGGGTTGAGGAATGTTTTACGTAGGTGATGGAGGATCTAATACATACTCTAAAATAAGCTTTGAGAGTATCCAAGACAAGCATATGGTCCTCCATTTGAATATGAGCTTCAAGAAATATTGACATTTTGCTGCATGAGCTGGAGCCGGAAAGGATGTATCTTACCCATACCCCTCTGACCAATTTGGGGTTGTTTCAATGTTAGCAATAATGGGCTATGATCGGAAATTCCCCTTGGCAGATGGTCAATAGGCACTATATCACCCAGTATAGACTGAGAGCCAAACATGTAATCTATTCTCGTGAGTGTGTTATGTTGCGTGGTATGGCACGTAAGCCCCCTAACTCCAGGGTGAGTAGCCCTCCACATATCTATCCATCACATTTCTTGCATAAGCAAAGTCAGTTGTGAGTTAGTCCTGTGGAGATTCACCCTTCGGGACGAGATAAACAATCCATAAGAGGAAACATAAGGAGATTAAAATCTTCCATCAAGATAATATGGGATTCTGAGTGTGACGATGCAAAACTCAAGGTACCCAGAATAATTCCTAAAGTGGCCTGGGGGTGGATTATATATTCCCATAATGACATGAGGGCGCTCATCAACAAGTGTATGTACAAATATGTAGCTGCTGTTAGGGTCTATATTAGTTTTCAGAGTTTCCCATCTTAACCTAGAGTGCACCCTCAATGCCACCCTCTAGAGCAGGGGTCTCAAGCACGCGGCCCGCGGGCCGCATGCGGCCCCTGGGGCTGTCATCTGTGGCCCGCGGGACACAGAGCCGCTAGACTCTGGAATTCCCTGACATCGCTGTCCACATATGAACAGCAATGTCTGGGGCTTCCCCAGAGCCGGAGTCCCGTGCAGAGCGCTAGTATCGGCTCTGCTCCGGGACTCTGTGGAATTCCCTGACATCGCTGTCCATATATGGACAGTGTGTCAGGGTCTTCCCCAGAGTGGAGTCCCGAGCAGAGTGCTAGTATCGGCTCTGCTCCGGGACTCTGTGGAATTCCCTGACATCGGTGTCCATGTTTGGACACGCGATGTCTGGGGCTTCCCCAGAGCCGGAGTCCAGTGCAGAGCTCTAGTACAGGCTCTACTCTGGGACTCTGTGGAAATCCCTGACATCGCTGTCCATATATGGACAGTGTGTCAGGGTCTTCCCCAGAGAGGAGTCCCGACGGAGCGCTAGTACAGGCTCTGCTCCGGGACTCTGTGGAATTCCCTGACATCGCTGTCCATATATGGACAGTGTGTCAGGGTCTTCCCCAGAGCAGAGTCCAGAGCAGAGCGCTAGTATAGGCTCTGCTCCTGGACTCTGTGGAATTCCCTGACATCGCTGTCCATATATGGACAGTGTGTCAGGGTCTTCCCCAGAGCGGAGTCCCGTGCAGAGCGCTAGTACCGGCTCTGCTCCGGGACTCTGTGGAATTCCCTGACATGCCTGTCCATATATGGACAGTGTGTCAGGGTCTTCCCCAGAGCGGAGTCCCGAGCAGAGTGTTAGTATCGGCTCTGCTCCGTGACTCTGTGGAATTCCCTGACATCGGTGTCCATGTTTGGACACGCGATGTCTGGGGCTTCCCCAGAGCAGGAGTCCCAGTGATGTCAGGACCACAGCTGGAGTCCCAGAAAGAGCCTACTAGCGCTCTGCACGGGACTCCAGCTCTGGGGTTGCCCCTGACATCTCTGTCCATATATGGACATCTCTGTCCATATATGGACAGTGATGTCGGGAGCAGAGCTGGAATCCCAGGCAGAGTGCTAGAAGCGGCTCTGCTCTGGGACTCCAGCTCTGGGCAGGCCCCTGACATCACTGTGGCAGCATCGCGGAGGGCACTGTGGCAGCATATGCGGAGGGCATTGTGGCAGCATCTATGGAGGGCACTGTGGCAGCATCGACGGAGGGCACTGCGGCAGCATCTACAGAGGGCACTGCGGCAGCATCTACAGAGGGCACTGCGGCAGCATCTACAGAGGACTCTGCAGCAGCATCCACAGAGGGCACAGTGGCACTATCTAAAAAGAGGCTACCCAATCTTGACATGTGTGTCTGCCAAACGCTGCCAACTGAGCCGCCGGACTGCATTTAGCGACACTTAAACTGGAAAACTGGATTGTTGAAATAAGCACGTGGAGAAATATCTCAAATTTTAAACCTAGCGGTATTATTATAGTAATGTAGTGTTCATTTTATAGTAATGTAGAAGTATTATTATTATTATAGTAATATAGTGTTATAGTAGTTCAAATAAGTAATTTATTAACAATAATTTTGTGTTGTATCAAATTTGAAAGTAATGCGCCCGTCAGCTTCCCATTTTTTCTATATGCGGCCCACTTACCCTGCCGAGTTTGAGACCCCTGCTCTAGAGTATGAGGCATGTGAAGCATGCTTAACCCACTGTAACCAAGGTTTTTGGGACAAGTCTCAGAAGTCATATGCATTTCCTGCAAGCATATCAGGTGGGGCTGATGATGTCTAAGTACCGAAAATACCATATTAAGCTTCTCAGGGGATCCCATACACCGTACGTTCCAAGACATTATCTGTGTACCCGCCATTTCCCTCTTTTTGGTTAATCCGACAACCAGAGCCGTTAAACATATTGATCACTCTTAGAGCATTGAGATACCATAGCCAACATGCTTTACCCATTTTTAGGCTCTATTTAAAAGCTTTAGAAATCCAGCAGCTTATTGATTGGGAACATTCAGCAGTAAAAATATTGATCTTGGCTTCGGGGGCCTTGGAACGGAGAGATAACATATTCCAGGTTTTGGAGGCAGGATGCTTTAGTAAAATGTCTGCTAGGTGTAACATTTCTAGGATACTACATAAGGTGTAGAGTGCGGTGAAACATAAATTTGGAGTTAAGTATGTGTCTTATACTTCTTTATGGGGGAATTAAGTTCCCACTCAACTTGTAAAAATAGAGGACAGTTTTTGGGTGAAGTGGGGTATTACTCAATTATTACACTTATTTGCCAATGGGGTAATTAAAAAATTGGATATATTACAGAGAGAGTTCAGTATTTTTTTCCGAATCCTTGTATTTGCACTATTTTCAAGTAGTTCACACTTGGAAAGCGACATGTGATGAAGAATTTTTTAATATTGGTTCAGAGGAACTATTTATGAATTTATATAAAAGGGGGAAAAGATAAGGGGTAACTTCTTTGGTGTTTAATGAGTTAAGTAAGCTTATGAATAGAGATAGCCTAGTAAGGGCGGATTTAAATGGGGGAAAGATTTGGGTAGGCACTTCATAGTCACATGGAGGGAGGTGTTCAAAGGGGTTAATAGTGTGTTACTAAATGACTCACATTGATTCTCCCAGGTTTGGCCTTGGAGAACTTCGAAGGCTTAATGTTTTTGGGGGGGACCCCTCACAAGTACCAGTGTTGAAGGAGGGGGATGACTGTGATGTTGTGATTCAGTTGCTATTTATGGCAAGATTACAGATTTTGAGGAAATGGTTTGTAGCAAATTCTCAGTAATGGAATGGCAGAAGGCAGTATTTATAGTCCTGCTCTATGAAAGCTCTTATTATCTCTCAAAAGGGATGTGCACAAATTTTTGTAGCAAGTGGATAGGCTGAATTCGCCATTTGGATTCTAGAGATAAAGTTATTGCCCTAAGGCCCCATGTTTGATGTATGATAGTTTAAAAAGGGGAAGAAGGAAGGAAATAAAAGGAGAACAATATTTTAGTTTTTTGTTTGTTCTCTTCTTCTTTGGCGTCATGAAAGGGAAAGGGATGGGTGGGTTAGGGGAGGGGTAGGTATTGTACATTGTTCTTCCTTTGTTCTCTTTTATGAATGAATTAAGTTATTGAAAATGGTATAAAAGAAAGAAGAAAAAAAAAAAAAAAAAAGCTGAATTCGTCAGGTCAGCTGGACTGATGGCTCAGCTGAAAGCCTGCCCTGCGTGACTCATAAACTTAGATGTGATCGTAACCCCCCCCCCTTGTCCCAAAGTGTCGCATTATATATACAGCTAATCCTACTTTAAAGGGAGTCTGTCAGCAGCTTTGACCCCCCTAAACCGCTAGTTAGCTGATGTGGAAAGCAGTTAAAACAAACCTCTGTTGCAAATCTTAGTCCTTGCATAACCGGTAAAAAAAACTTTTTATCGCCCATGTGCAATATGCAAATGAGCTTGCAAGTGTTTGAAAAATTGGCAAGTGGTTTGTATTCTGTGCTGTTAACCCTCCCCAAACCCTATCCTTTGCTGTTGATTGATGGCTCTGCTGGTCCCCAGTGTCATGTACCATAGGTGATAAAAACGACTTTGTACCAGTTATGCAAGGACTAAGACTGGCAACACAGGGATGTTAACACTGCTTTCCATGTTAGATAACTATGTTTTGGAGGGGGGGGGGGGGGCGGAATCAAAGCTGAGAATCATGTAATTAATTTATAACTTGTTTCTCGTCTTTAACAACTCTTGTTCATAAGATAGGAAAGTGATAATATTTCTTTAACATAGATTAGTTCTGCCAATTACTGGCTATTGCTACATACCTCGGTATAATATACTAAGAAAATGCCATATCGAGAAGCAGCATTTCATTGACCCATTGAAAGGTAGTTAATGGAGTAATGTACTGACAAGGTGAAGTCACTCATCTACTCACTGATGGGGATCTGTATCTAAGAAGACAAGGGACATTAAAACTGAAGTGCCTTTAGTGAATGGTTTGGAGTGCTTTTTAGACTGACCTTTAACATGATTTGATTACTTAAGAGCACCAGATCTGATAGAAGCATTAAGAGTTGTGTATGCATTCAATGGTATCCTAATATGACATCACTTTAGAATCAGGTGCATTTATTCTAGCTGAATGTCAATTTATTTCAAGACATCTTATTTCATGCACATGCTCTAAAATCTTAGATTTGTTCATTTTAAAGGCATTTTCCAGTTGATAAAAATTGATGGCCTATCCTCAGGATGGGTCGGGATCCTACTCTTGGGACCCCTGCCGATCAGCTGTTTTGAAGGGAGTGCAGTGCTTGTAAGAGCGCAGCTTCCCCTTCATTTCTTCTTGCTTACTGTGAGTGTTCGACACACATTTAGTAGCGATTCACAGGTATTGCAGCCTTTTCTCCCATCATTTCAGTGGGAGAAAAGGCTGCAATACTTGTGAATCACCACTAAATGTGTGTCAACATTCACAGTGAGCAAGACAAAATTAAGGGGAAGCAGTGCTCTTACAAGAGCTGCACTCCCTTCAGAACAGCTGATCGGCGGGGGTCCTGAAAGTCGGACCCCTGACTCATCAGCTATTGATGGAGCCTTTTGGAGCGCAGATTTTGCTTGGTAACTGTTCTGTTTGGGGTTTTGCTGGTATTTCAGTTGTTAATGTGGGGGTATGTGTAAACTGGGCAGAGTACATCAGGACATAATAAGATGGTATAATAATTCGGTAAATAAATAATAATCCGCAGATATGTGGCCGATGTCGCACTGATAAATGGCGCCCGATCTTATCCGCTTTTGGACACTGCACAATTTCTGTCGCTATATTCTGAGAGCCAGAACTTTTTTTATTTTTTCTTCATCGGAGCTGTTTGAGGGCTTATTTGTTGCGGAACAATCTGTAGTTTTCATTGGTACCATTTTAGGGTACATGTGATTTTGTTTTATCACTTTTAATTAGTTTTTTTTGGCAAGCAAAGTGACAAAAAAACATAAATTCTGACAATGTTTTTTTTGTATTTTTTTTTTACCGTTTTCACCGTGCGCTATAAATGACATTTTACTTTATTCTGCGGGTCGATACGATTACGGCAATACTATATGTATATAGTTTTTTTATGTTTTGTGACGTTTGCGCAATAAAATCACTTTTCGATAAAATTATTTATTTTTTGTGTCACCATATTCTGAGAGCCATAACTTTTTTATTTTTCAGTAAAAAAAGCTGTGTAAGGGCTTGTTTTTTGCGGGGCGGGTTGTAGTTTTTATTGGTACTATTTTGGGGTACATGCGACTTTTTGATCACTTTTTATTCTATATTTTTGTAGTGTTGATGGCCAACAAAATAGTGATTGTGACATTGTTTTTTAATTATTTTTTTTGCGGTGTTCACCATGCGGGACAAATAATATTATAGTTTTATAGTTTGGGTCGTTGTGAACGCGGTGATACGAAATATGTGTACTTTTTTTAACATTTTCATTTTTTTCCTATAATAAAAGACTTATTATAGGAAAAAAAGCACTAACTTGTTTTTACACTTTTATAAAACATTTTTATTACTTTTTTTTTTTACTTTTTACTTGTTTTACTTGAAGACCTGCAACACTGATGGCTGCTATAATACATTACACTACCTAAGCAGAGGCATAGCTAGGTTCTCCAGCACCCGGGGCAAAGATTCCGTTTGGTGCCCCCCCCCCAACCTCTTTCCCGACATCTACTTCCCCCTCGCCGTGTTTGTTTTCTCTACCAATCAACGTGTCATTTCTTTTTATGTAACGCGAGCATAAAAACATTTGTACATTTTACAAGCAATATGGTTCTATACACAACACAAGAACCAAGCTCAGTACATATATACAACACCAGCACAAATACAGCTCAATTTAGTGCAACCCCTGCCGTATAGGTTTGTACGGCGTAAAACTACAGCTCCCAGCATGACCCGAACAATGATAAGGATATGCTGGGAGATGCTGTTTCACAAAAATAAATCATATCATAATCATACCACCCATCATCTCGCTGCAGATCATACAGTGACTACATTACTGATTAGAGGCAGAATAAACATTTACATTAAGTGACTCACCGGTGACGTCTCAGATTCTAGTTCTTTTCTTCTTCCTCAGGTCCAGACATCTATGATGACTTCACCCGGTCACAGCCTATTTCTGCAGTTTGCCGCTCAGAAAATGTTTGAGGGGCTATTGAGGGGAAAATGTTTGAGGGGCTATTGAGGGACTATATACAGGATTATGTGACAATAAATAGTATTATTAGTGATAGCCAAACCATCCTGATTTGTTTTTATGAAGAGGTGAGCAGAAGCCTAGACAGAGCTGTGGATGTAGTGTTTTTGGACTTTGCAAAGGCATTTGACACTGTCCCTCAAAGATATTTAATGGGTAAATTAAGGACTATAGGTTTAGAAAGTATCGTTTGTAATTTGATTGAGAATTGGCTCAAGGACCGTATCCAGAGAGTTGTGGTAAATGATTCCTACTCTGAATGGTCCCCGGTTATAAGTGGTGTACCCCAGGGTTCAGTGCTGGGACCACTATTATTCAACTTATTTATTAATGATATAGAGGATGGGATTAATAGCACTATTTCTATTTTTGCAGATGACACCAAGCTATGTAATATAGTTCAGACTATGGAAGATGTTCGTGAATTGCAAGCTGATTTGAACACACTTAGTGTTTGGGCGTCCACTTGGCAAATGAAGTTTAATGGGGATAAATGTAAAGTTATGCACCTGGGTACGAACAACCTGCATGCATCATATGTCCTAGGGGGAGCTACACTGGGGGGGGGGGTCACTTGTTGAGAAGGATCTGGGTGTACTTGTAAATCATAAACTAAATAACAGCATGCAATGTCAATCAGCTGCTTCAAGGGCCAGCAAGATATTGTCGTGTATTAACAGAGGCATGGACTCGCGGGACAGAGATGTAATATTACCACCTTACAAAGCATTACTGAGGCCTCATCTAGAATATGCAGTTCAGTTCTGGGCTCCAGTTCATAGAAAGGATGCCCTGGAGTTGGAAAAAATACAAAGAAGAGCAACAAAGCTAATAAGGGGCATGGAGAATTTAAGTTATAAGGAAAGATTAAAATAATTAAACCTTTTAAGCCTTGAAAAAAGACGACTAAGGGGGGACATGATTAACTTATATAAATATTTGAATGACACATACAAAAAATATGGTGAAATCCTGTTCCATGTAAAACCCCCACAAAAAACAAGGGGGTACTCCCTCCGTCTGGAAAAAGAAAGGTTCAACCTTCAGAGGCGACAAGCCTTCTTTACTGTGAGAACAGTGAATTTATGGAATAGTCTACCGCAGGAGCTGGTCACAGCAGGGACAGTAGATGGCTTTAAAAAAGGCTTAGATAATTTCCTGGAACAAAAAAATATTAGCTCCTATGTGTAGAATTATTTTTTTTACTTCCCCTTTTTTTTGGCAAGCAAAGTGACAAAAAAACATAAATTCTGACAATGTTTTTTTTGTATTTTTTTTTTACCGTTTTCACCGTGCGCTATAAATGACATTTTACTTTATTCTGCGGGTCGATACGATTACGGCAATACCATATGTATATAGTTTTTTTATGTTTTGTGGCGTTTGCGCAATAAAATCACTTTTCGATAAAATTATTTATTTTTTGTGTCACCATATTCTGAGAGCCATAACTTTTTTATTTTTCAGTAAAAAAAGCTGTGTAAGGGCTTGTTTTTTGCGGGGCGGGTTGTAGTTTTTATTGCTACTATTTTGGGGTACATGCGACTTTTTGATCACTTTTTATTCTATATTATTGTAGTGTTGATGGCCAACAAAATAGTGATTCTGACATTGTTTTTTAATTATTTTTTTTGCGGTGTTCACCATGCGGGAAAAATAATATTATAGTTTTATAGTTTGGGTCGTTGTGAACGCGGTGATACGAAATATGTGTACTTTTTTTAACATTTTCATTTTTTTCCTATAATAAAAGTCTTATTATAGGAAAAAAAGCACTAACTTGTTTTTACACTTTTATAAAACATTTTTATTACTTTTTTTTTTTACTTTTTACTTGTTTTACTTGAAGACCTGCAACACTGATGGCTGCTATAATACATTACACTACCTAAGCAGAGGCATAGCTAGGTTCTCCAGCACCCGGGGCAAAGATTCCGTTTGGTGCCCCCCCCCAACCTCTTTCCCGACATCTACTTCCCCCTCGCCGTGTTTGTTTTCTCTACCAATCAACGTGTCATTTCTTTTTATGTAACGCGAGCATAAAAACATTTGTACATTTTACAAGCAATATGGTTCTATACACAACACAAGAACCAAGCTCAGTACATATATACAACACCAGCACAAATACAGCTCAATTTAGTGCAACCCCTGCCGTATAGGTTTGTACGGCGTAAAACTACAGCTCCCAGTATGGCCCGAACAATGGTAAGGATATGCTGGGAGATGTATTATCACAAAAAATAAATCATATTATAATCACACCACCCATCATCTCACTGCAGATCATACAGTGACTACAGTGCTGATTAGAGGCAGAATAAACATTTACATTGAGTGACTCACCGGTGACGTCTCAGATTCTAGTTATTTTTCTCCATCCTGTCCAGACCTCTATGACGACTTCTCCCGGTCACAGCCCATTTCTGCAGTTTGCCGCTCACATGTCTTCAGCTTCTCACTTTACCAACATTTCTGCACCTATAAATAAATATAAAGTTATCATTATACCACACACTACGCCCCTAAATATAATAGCGCCATACACTGCACCTCTAATTATAATAGCACCATACACTGTGTCCCATACACACACATTGTGCCCCCTGTAGATAGCGCCTGCCATAGAGCCCCCTGTAGATAGTGCCCCCATATAGCCCACCCCTGTATATAGTGCACCACAAATAACATTCCCTTATAGTGCTCTACTGATAGCCCACCCCTGTATATAGCCCCCTGTAGATATAGCCTACCCCTGTATATAGTGCTCCACATATAGTCCACCCCTGTATATAGCGCTTCACAAATAGTCCACCCCTGTATATAGCCCCCTTGTACATATAGTCCGCCCCTGTATATAGTGCTCCACTAAATTATACAGGGGTGGGCTATCTGTGGAGCACTATATACAGGGGTGGACTATATGTACAAGGGGGCTATATACAGGGGTGGGCTTTCTGTGGAGCACTATAGGGGGAGCTATTTGTGGGATACTATATACAGGGGTGGGCTATATCTACAGGGGGACTATATACAGAAGTGGGCTATATCTACAGGGGGACTATATACAGGGGTGGGCTATATCTACAGGGGGACCATATCTACAGGGGTGGGCTATATACAGGGCTGGGCTATATACAGGGCTGGGCTATATCTACAGGGCTGGGCTATATCTACACGGCTGGGCTATATCTACAGGGCTGGGCTATATACAGGGCTGGGCTATATACAGGGCTGGGCTATATACAGGGCTGGGCTATATCTACAGGGGGTGGGCTATATACAGGGGGACTATATCTACAGGGGAGCTATATACAGGGGGTGGGCTATATACAGGGCTGGGCTATATTCAGGGCTGGGCTATATACAGGGCTGGGCTATATACAGGGGGACTATATACAGGGGGGCTATATCTACAGGGGGGGCTATCTATGGAGCACCATATACAGGGGTGGGCTATATCTGCAGGGGGATATATACTATATATCCACCTGTAGCTATAGCCCACCCCTGTATATGGTGCTCCATAGATAGCCCACCCCAGTATATAGCCCCCCCTGTAGATATAGCCCCCCTGTAGATATAGCTCCCCTGTAGATATAGCCCAGCCCTGTATATAGCCCACCCCCTGTATATAGCCCACCCCCTGTAGATATGGTCCCCCTGTAGATATAGTCCACCTGTATATAGCCCACCCCCTGTAGATAGAGTCCCCCTGTATATAGCCCACCCCCTGTAGATATAGTGCCCCTGTATATAGCCCACCCCCTGTAGATATAGTCCCCCTGTATATAGCCCACCCCCTGTAGATATAGTCCCCCTGTATATAGCCCACCCCCTGTAGATATGGTACCCCTGTAGATATAGTTCCCCTGTATATAGCCCACCCCCTGTAGATATAGTCCCCCTGTATATAGCCCACCCCCTGTAGATATAGTCCCCCTGTATATAGCCCACCCCCTGTAAATATGGTCCCCCTGTAGATATAGTCCCCCTGTATATAGCCCAACCCCTGTAGATATAGTCCCCCTGTATATAGCCCACCCCCTGTAGATATAGTCCCCCTGTATATAGCCCACCCCCTGTAGATATAGTCCCCCTGTATATAGCCCACCCCCTGTAGATATGGTCCCCCTGTAGATATAGTCCCCCTGTATATAGCCCACCCCCTGTAGATATAGTCCCCCTGTATATAGCCCACCCCCTGTAGATATGGTCCCCCTGTAGATATAGTCCCCCTGTATATAGCCCACCCCCTGTATATATAGTCCCCCTGTATATAGCCCATCCCCTGTAGATATAGTCCCCCTGTAGATAGACACCCCCCCCCCGTAGATAAAGCCCCCCGCGAGTAGACAAAGTCCCCCCCGCAGATACAGCCAAACTTTTATTACAATTAAAAAATAAAACTATTCAAACTCACCTTATTCCCGCTCCCATGCCGTCCGGCAGCCATGGAGACCTGCTCTCTTCTGCGCAGGTCTCCAGGGGGTTGAACACGGCATCTATGAAAGGCGCTGATTGGCTGGGCAGGATGACTTTCCCTGTCAGTCAGTCAGCGCCTTTCATCGACGGAAGCGTCACTGGCACAAAAGGTACATTCGTGGAAAGGCGCTGAATGGCCGGGCACGTAACGTGCCCGGTCATTCATTGCTTCTAATTGTACCTGTGTCCTTGCGACACAGGTACAATTATAGTGCAGGAGGAGGGGGCGCTGGCCTCTAAGCTGTGCCCGGGGCACATGCCCCGCCTGCCCCCCCCCCCTAGCTACGCCCCTGACCTAAGTAGTGTAATGTATTCCAACTGTCAATGTGACGTCACAGTCACTCTGACAGTTAGTCTACGAGGACCAGCCAGAGGCTGATCCTCATAGGCTTCCATACATGGCAGACCCGGAAGCCGTTGTCTGGCCTCCAGATGCCATCACAAGCATTAGCAACCCCCACAATTGCATGGGGGCTGCTGATGTGCTACATACCCCCTAAATGCGGCGATCGCAATTGAGCGCCGCATTTAAGGTGTTAATTGCCGAAATCATCGGCGATGAGCCGCTGATCGGCAACAGTGGAATGTCAACTGTCGTGGACAGCTGACCTCCCAGTTCCTAATGCACACTGTCACCCACACCTGTCACCGACAGTATGCATCGGGAACGACACAGTGACTTCCTGTCACTCTGACAGGCAGCCTATCAGGAGGCTGGTCCTGATAGGCTTCCGTACATGGCAGACAGTGGCAGTGGTAGTGTAACGTATTATAAACTGTCAGTGTGACGCTGAGAGTCACACTGACAGGAAGCTTATGAGGACCGGCATACGGCTGGTTCTCATAGGCTGCCATGCATGGCAGACCCAGGGGCTGTTGTATGGCCTCCGGTTTTGCCTTATAACCGACTGCAGCACCCGCAATCGGTCCCAGGGAAAGTTTGTTGTAGCAACAAACTTTCCAGTTTGTTGTAGTAACAAACTTTCCAGTTCGTTGCTACAACAAACTTTCCCTGCGATCACATGACTGGGACCTGAACCAATTAGGTCCCGATCATGTCTCTGGGACCAGAGGCAGGGGATAACAGCGCGATCCGTGTGTCAGCGCTATTCTGAGACACCCGGATCGCTCTTTTAACACCAGCCGTGAATTCCCGTTGGCGCTGCACAGAGCCCAGCAAGTGCCGACGTGAATTTACTGTGGGCGGTCGGGAAGCGGTTAAGGTAGGGTGTCCATAAAGTATTATGGACAACTATTGTGCTAAGAAATGATTTTGTTATACAATGGTGAATCACTTTTTAACATTTGTGTTTTGTGTTTTAAGGCAAAATTATACTGTTTTTTATTACACATTCTGTACCATACAAGGACGTGGCAGGTTCTCACAATAATGAGCAGAATATTTAATTTACTATAGTTTATTATAAAGCGAAGACTTACAGCATTCAAAACAGGGAAAAGTGACTGAATAATACGACCATACACTGACTGATTAATACCACCATACACTGACTGAATAATACCATCATACACTGACTGAATAATACCATCATACACTGACTGAATAATACCATCATACACTGACTGAAAAATACCACCATACAGTGACTGAATAGTACCACCATACAGTGACTGAATAATACCACCATACAGTGACTGCATTAATACCACCATACATTGACTGAATACCACCATGCACTGACTTAATAATACCACCTTACACTGACTGAATAATACCACCATACATTGAGACTGAATAATACCACCATACACTGACTGAGTAATACCACCATACACTGACTGAATAATACCACCATACAGTAACTGAATAATACCACCATACACTGTCTGAATAATACCACCATACACTGACTGAATAATACCACCATACACTGACTGAATAATACCACCATACACTGGCTGAATAATACCACCATACAGTGATTGAATAATACCACTCTACAGTGACTGAATAATACCCCCATACAATGATTAGATAACACTATGGGAACAAAAAATTTGTGTGCAACCTTGCAAACATTTAAAAATGTCTGATAGGAAAACATTGAAGTTGATGCGCATGTCGTTCTAGTGCCAAAATTCAAACCTTATAGCGAAGTCTACCTTCCCACACAAGTAAACTATAACTAAACCTGGCTGCAACATGTGAATATACACTTACGGTAGAAATACAAACAGTGTAAACACTGTGGATTTTCCACAATCAATTTAATTGCGGAAAATCTGCAGCATAATGCAGTAGCAGCAACGTGGATGAGATTTAACCCCTTCCCGCACCTTGACGTAACTGTACGTCGAGGTGTGCAGTAAGTTCGGGCACCTTGATGTGCAGTTATGTCTGTGCTTTGACAGTTAACTGCCGCACGGCGCTACACCGCAGCGGCGGTTAACTGTGCAGGGCGTCTGCCCTGCATTCCCCGTTGCCGATCAGCGGCCTATCGCCGCTGATTTCGGCAGTTAACCCCTTAATTGCGGCGTTCGATTTGAACGCCACAATTAAGGTGTTTAGCGCCGATCGGCAGCCCCCATGTGAAATCACGGGGGCTGGCGATCGTACCCATGGCAACCGGACGCCAGACAATGGCTTCCGGGTTGCCATGTACAGAAGCCTATGAGGACCACCCGGAGGGTGGTCGTCGTAGGCTTCCTGTCAGTGTGACTGTCACATCACAATGACAGTTGGAATGCATTACACTACGTGTGTAGTGTAATGTATTCCAGCAGCGATCAAAGCTGCAAGTCTAAGTGTCCCCTAGTGGGACAAGTGAAAAAAGTAAAAAAAAGAATAAAAATGTTTTAAAAAAAGTGTACAAATAAAAGTTATAAGTGACATAAACATGAACTGCTTTTTTTACTATAATAAGTCTTTTATTATAGGAAAAAAAATGAACACGTAAAAAAAAAGTACACATATTTTGTATCACCGCGTTCGTAACGACCCCAACTATAAAACTATAATATTATTTTTCCCGCACGGTGAACACCGCAAAAAAAATAAATGAACAACAAAGCGAGAATCACTTTTTTTTGGTCACCACCCCTCACAAAATATACAATAAAAAGTGATCAAAAAGTCGCATGTACGCCAAAATTGTACCGATACAAACTACAACCCGTCCCACAGAAAACAAGCCCTTACACAGCTTTTTTGACTGAAAAATAAAAAAGTTACGGCTCTCAGAATATGGTGACACAGAAAATAAATTATTTTCTAAATAAGTTATTTTATTGTGCAAACGCTGCAAAACATAAAAAAAACTATATACGTATGATATCGCCGTAATCGTACCGACCCGCAGAATAAAATAGAACGGTCATTTATAGGCCAGGGTGAACGCTGTAAAAAATAAATAAAAACATTGTCAGAATTGATGGTTTTTGGTCACCTTGCTTGCCGAAAAATGGAATAAAAAGTGATCAACAAAATCGCATGTACCCCAAAATGGTACCAATGAAAATTACAGATTGTCCCGCAACAAATAAGCCCTCACGCAGCTCCGGTGGTGAAAAAATAAAAAAAGTTCCGGCTCCCAGATTATGGCGATGCAAAATGTCAGAGCGTTCCAAAAGCGGATAAGATCGGGCGCCATTTATAATAGAAGTGCAACACTGGCCACATATCTGCGGATTATTATTTATTTACCCCATTATTATACCCTCTTATTATGCCCTGATATACTCTGCCCAGCCTACATTTGCCCCCACATTATAAACTGAAATACCAGCAAAACGCCAGAGCTTCTACCAAGCAAAATCTGCGCTCCAAAAGCCAAATAGCGTCCCTCCCTTCTGAGCCCTACAGCGTGCCCAAACAGCCGTTTATGTCCACCGATATGGCATCGACATACCCAGGAGAACCCTGTTAATATTTTATTTGTGGTATTTGTGGCACAAACTGGGCACAACATATAGTGCACTAAAATGGCACATCAGTGGAAAATTTTAATTTTCACTTTCCACCATCGGCTGCGTATTAAACCCTTCGCACACCATGACTTAATAGCATGTTGTGGTGTGGGGGGTGATATATGGAGCGTCTCACGCACTGAGCCCGTGTCATACGCTGCGGGTGTCAGCTATGTATTACAGCTGATACCCGGGACTAATGGACAGAAACAGCGATCGCGCTGTTACAGGAGCCTGTAAAAATCACAATATACTGCAATACATTAGTATTGCAGTGTATTCTACCAGTGATCTAACGATTGCTGGTTCAAGTCTCCTATGGGGACTAATAAAATATGTAAAAACAAAAGTAAATAGTTATTATTAGTGGAAAAAATTAAATAAATATTTAAAGTCCAAAAAGAAACCCTTTTCATATTTTTTCTCTAAAGTAATGTAAAAAAATAAAAAAAATACACAAAATTGGTATTGCTGCGTCCGTAAAAGTCCAAGCTATTACAATATACCATTATTGAACTCGCACGGTGAACGCCGTGAAAAATAAAGAATTTTAAATGGCAAAATCGCAGTTTTTTGGTCATCTTTGCTCTACCAAAATTTTTTATAAAAAGTGCTGAAAAAGTCTTATGTACCAAAAAATGGTACCAATAAAAACTACAGCTCGTCCCGCAAAAAATAAGCCCCCACATCACTCTATTGACGGAAAAATAAAGACGTTGTGGCTCTCGGAATGCAGGGAGGAAAAAAGAAAAAGCAAAACATGGATCAGTCCGGAAAGGATTAATTTATTTTCTATTGAATAAAACATTTATGACCACATGTGGGGTATTGCCGTACTCGGGAGAAATTGCTTTACAAATGTTGGGGTGCATTTTCTCCTTTATCCTTTGTGAAATTGAAAAAATTCAACATTTTAGTGGAAATAATGTTGATATTAATTTTCTAATAAATTCTGCAAAAGACGTGTGGGGCCTAAATGCTCACTATACCCCTAGATAGATTCCTTAAGTGATGTAGTTTCCCAAATGGGGTTACTTTTGAGAGGTTTCCATTGTTTTAGTACCTCAGGGGCTTTGCAAATTCGACATGACACCCAAAAACTATTCCAGCTAAATTTGAGCCAAATGGTGCCCCTTCCCTTCTAAGCCCCAGTGTGGGTCCAAACAGCAGTTTATTACCACATATGGGGTATTTACGTAATCAGGAGAAATTGCTTTACAAATGTTGGGGTGCTTTTTCTCCTTTATTCCTTGTAAAAATTAAAAATTTCTAAGTTCTTACAGAAAAAAAGTTGATTTTTACCTTTACAGACTAATTCCAATGACTTCAGCAAAACGACTGTGGGGTCAAAATGCTAACTTTACCCCTAGAAAAATTCCTTGAGGGGTGTCGTTTCCAAAATGGGGTCACTATTGGGGGGTTTCCATGGTTTTCATCCCTCCAGTGCATTGCAAACGTGACACGGCACTGAAAACTATTCCAGCAAAATCAGAAATCCAAAATCCAAATGGTGCTCCTTCCCTTCTGAGGCCTGCTGTGGGTCCAAACAGCAGTTTATTACCACATATGGGGTATTGCTATAATCGTAAGAAATTGCTTTACATATGTTGGGGTGTTTTTTCTACTTTATTCCTTGTAATTATTTACAATTTTTATGTTTTTTCACAAAAAAAGTAGATTTTCATCTTCACATACTAATTCAAATAACTTTAGCAAAAAAACTGTGGGTTCAAAATGCTAACTATACCCATAGATAAATTCCTTGAGGGGTATAGTTTCCAAAATGGGGTCACTTTTTGGGGGTCTTTACTGTTTTGGTACCACAAGACCTATTCAAACCTGACATGGTACCTAAAATAGATTCTAAAAAAAGGAGGCCCCAAAATCCACTAGGTGCTTCTTTGCTTCTGAGGCTGGTGCCTCAGTCCATTACCGCACTAGGACCACATGTGGGATATTTATAAAAACTGCAGTATCTGGGCAATAAATATTGAGTTGCGTTTCTCTGGTAAAACCTTCTGTGGTACAGAAAAAATTTATTACAAATTAATTTTCGAGAAAAAAAAATGAAATTTGTAAATTTCACCTCTACTTTGCTTTAATTCCGGTGAAACGCCTAAAGGGTTAAAACACTTTCTAAATGTTGTTTTGAATACTTTGAGGGGTGCAGTTTTCAAAATGGGGTGATTTATGGGGACTTTCTATTATATAAGGCCCTCAAAGCCACTTCAGAACTGAACTGGTCCCTGAAAAAATAGGCTTTTGAAATTTTCTTGAAAATATGAGAAATTGCTACTAAAGTTCTAAGCCTTGTAACGTCCTAGAAAAATAAAAGAATGTTCAAAAAATGATGCAAACATAAAGTAGACATATGGGAAATATAAACTAGTAAGTATTTTGTGTGGTATTACTATCTGTTTTACAAGTAGATGCATTTAAATTTAGAAAAATGCAAATTTTTGCTAATTTTATCTAAATCTTGGTGTTTTTTACAAATAAATATTGAATTTATCGAACAAATTTTTTCCCTAACATAAAGTACAATATGTCATGAGAAAATAATCTCAGAATCGCTTGGATAGGTAAAAGCATTCCGAAGTTATTACCACATAAAGTGACAAATGTCAGATTTGAAAAATCGGCTTCGTCCTGAAGGCCAAAACAGGCTCAGTCCTGAAGGGGTTAAATTGTCTTTTCCAACGCCTATGTCATCATTGTTTATTTCCCCATGCTCCTGAATGGCAGTGATTCCTAGCTCTTCTCTGATTGGCTGCTGCAGGGGCGTAACTAGGAAAGACTGGGCCCAGTGGCGTAACTACCGCCGTAGCAGCAGTAGCGGCTGCTACGGGGCCCGCGGCATGAGGGGGCCCGTGTCGCCCGCCGGCACGGGCCCCCACCATGGCCGGGAGGCTCCGCTAGCAGCCGCTATGGCTGCTACAGCGGGACGCCACTGAACACTATGGCAGAGCAGGGAGGTATCTCCCCGCTCTGCCATTAAACAAACCTCATCCCTACACAGAAACCGTTCATAAACTGAACTGAAGTATGTTTTTTTAATCTGCAGCATGTCAATTTATGCTGTGGAATTGCTGCTCTTGTATTGTGGGATTTACCCATTGAATTCAATGGGAGGTAAAACCCGCAACAAAGAGCCATGTGTTGCGACTTTTGCGGGAGGAACGTTGCCATTCCACCGCAAAAAGCACAAATGAGGAAAAAAGAGCGTTTTTTTATTGCAAATTAATAAAAAAGCTTATACTTACTCCTGGCCGTAGTCATGGCGACGCGTTATTCTGTTCTGAGCGCGGCCTCCTGGGATGATGATTCATCCAATGCGACTGCTGCAGACAATCAAAGACTGCAGCAGTCACGTGAACTACAGATTCATCCCAGGAGGCCGGGTTGCATTCAGAATAAAGGGACACGTCGCTATAACTACAGCCGGGAGTAAGTATCAGCTTTCTTTTTTTCAGTCTTTCAGCAGCGGACATGCCACCCGAAAAACCGCACCAAAATTTGGTGCGGTTTTTCAGGTGGAATTCCCTGCGGTTTTCATGATGAATACTCTGTGTAGTTTTATGCAGTGTATCCGCCCTGTGTGTTCCTACCCTTATGATCAAGTTGCTCTCCACCACGATAATTATATCTAAAGAATCCTTTCTCCCCCATACGTAACATTTGCAGCCAAGTTCCCCTCCCCCACATATGATTTATAATAAGCTCTTACACCACAAACTAAACTATACAGAAGTCCCCCTCCCCCACAAAATAGATTGATAAAGAATCCCCCCAAACTCCTATAGCATTTAAAGCAATGTCCCTTCCCCCACAAAATCAATGTTCCCATCCCCACAAAAATCAATGTCCCCACAAAATAGATCTACATTATAAAGAATGCCCAAACATAAAACACTTATAACCAAGTCTCCTCTGCCCCACAAAATCGATTTATACAGAAGAGATATATAGATATAATTTATAGTTCCCTCTTCCCTCCTCCCTCACAGAACACATAAATTAACATAGATTAAACTAAAGCTGCCATTCTTATCAGAGCCCTGAGGTCCAAGGAGGAGTCTTCACTGTGGAAGCCAGCAGAGGAGGGAGGAGAGCAGCGGGAGGTGCTAAGTCTGTGTGCAGGACAGACTTTGCTGATTGATCTAAAATACAGAAGCCCCTGCTGCTTCAGCAATCAGCGCTCAACTTCTCACTGCAGCGGAGAGGAAAGAACAATTCTACTCTCCGTCGTGCGGCCCGTACTTGTACCCCCCCCCCCCTTTTTAATTGTCAGTCTGGTGGGGAGCAAGGGAATGGGTTGTAAAAAAAACAATTTTTATATAATAATTTTATTCTCATTTGGCCCCCACAAGGAGCCGCCCTAGGCACCGCACCCCCAGTGCCTAGTGGTAAATACAGCCCTGATTATCTGATTATGAGACTATATATTATACACATATACACTGCTTAAGAAAAATAAGGGAACACTTAAATACTATGTACACCTTTGAATGTTTTTATTTATTAAATCTGTTTTCTTTGTGTTTTTAAGCACTTTTTTAATTGACTTTAAATAAAAATGAATTTTACATTTTACGATACTGCTTCTATGCATCCTGTATACATAGAAGCTGTACCATTCTCTCTCAGCCGATTCCATTAGTTCAGCTGACACATAGGATTCACCTAAAGTCGACTGCATTATTGATTCTGTCAAAAACAACGGAACCCTGTCGCAACAGTGACAAACAGAAACTTTTAGCAATGTTTCCGTCAACATTGACATCAATGGTAATGCAAATGGAAGCTAAGGTTTCTGTTTCCCTTTCTGTTGAGGGGTTAACCTGACGGAAACCTCTGACGGAACGCCTCAATGGAAGGGCAATGCTGATGTGAACAGGCCCTAAGTTGATCAACTTAGATATAATCGATATTAGGTGGTAAGTATCTTGCTGAGTTTTCCAGATGGCAAGTCTCACGGCAGCTGGGTGCGAGCCTGCTGCTGTAAGATAAGCGTAGGACCCTCTAACACTACTCAAGGTCCCTCCTTGTCTCTGCTGTGACAGTGCCATAATGTGGTGATAGTTAATATTACAGGATAACCTCTAAGCAATAGACTACACACCAAGAACAATAAAGAGAAAATAATTGGAACAATCACATAATTAAAAGCCACATTAGTGAGGGGTGGTAAGGCCCTTAAAAACTGTACATGCACGTATGTGTAATGTCTGTGTTATTGGAATGGGTGTTCCCTTTATCGTGTGTGGATGGGAATAGATGGCTAGGTAGATGGTCTGTTTAACATATATATTAAAATAAATAGAATTACACTATAGGGCCAAAAGTATGTGGACACCTGAGCTTGTTGGACGTGCCATTCCAAAACCATGGGCGTTAAAAGGAGTTGTGCCCCCTTTTGGTAACAGAAATACATGTTATTAGCAATGTTTGAATATGGAGATTGCATGGCTGTGTGCTTTATTGTATGCAACTGTTTTCAATGTGGCTGAAACACCAGAAATTAATAATTAGGAGGGCTGTCTACCATACTTTGGCCATATAGTGCATATATCTTTTGCATTTTATTTATTTAATTAATTTCCCATGCAATAAAGAGCTTAGCACTCGATTAACACAACCAGCCAGGCTGAGGGAGCAGAATCATTTTACATTACCACTTTTAAATGATTTTATTTAGTTTAAAATAAAATGTTGTCCTTTCTAGAACATGATACGTAACACTGAAATAACACATAATTGGTGCAATTATTTTCTGTAGAGACAGCTACAACGCAAAGCTTTGAAATGCCAATGTTTTTGCAGTACATTACGTCACCATGATAAGTGTTTATGTGATGATCACCAATTTGTTAACAAGAAGTTCAATGGTGAATGAGCATACAGATAGAGATAGAAGAGGTACAGCATGTAATGTGTGGACATAAAGTGTAGGAATAACCAAAAGTCAAAAGCATGACTTACCAACTATACTTGTAGACAGATAAAGCAAAAACATCAAAAAGGAGACCCATATGTTTTCTTGTACTAAGGCAATAAATATTGTATTTCTTTAAAATCTATATGAACACATAAGGCCTTATATATGAAAATTACCCTTTAAATTACAATATGAAAGCAACAAGTGGTTGCTATACGCAGCTGCTTCCAATTTGTCTGCACTAGTTGTTATACAGCAGAGTGTTGAAGCTTTGCATGTCAAAATATAAGACAAAAAGACAGTGAGTGTATTCAGGCAGGAATGTAAACTTATGAGAATTGTTTTACAGATGTGTTATTTTCGAAAACTGACTTTGAATAATAACTTTTCAATAAAAAAAATATTTCTGCAAATGTTTTCTAGATTAGATCATTATAGACAAACAAATGCATCCAATATAATGGGTAAGGCTGACTTTTGAATGAATTAACACATAACTATGCACTGGCTCTTTCCCTTATCCCAATGATAGAAATTCCTTAACAGGGATATTTTTTATTGAGTTAACTTGGGGTTATATTAGAATCTCACTTATCTATAAACAGCCGTTCATATATGTATATACAATCTTACTATAGTGATATTATATTTTCTGATCCAGCATCTCTGGTTTTTCATGCTATACCATGTATAAATACTAGTCTTTTGCCTTGTTGTATTATTTTTAACATTGTTTGTCGTTTGTGTACGATCAATAAAATTTGTTATATTTTTATAAGTAGATGGCTATATACTCCTTTCTTTTGATATGTCATCATTTCTATTTTTAAGTTGATATTCACCCCTAAAAGTAAAAGAAAATATCTGTGCTGCAGAGAGCAGTCGTCGGTCTCCAAGGATCCTGTATAAAGTATAGAGCCTCTGCTGCAAAGTTCCTGTTCAGTATTATAGAAGCCCCACAGCGCAGTAAAGCGAAATCTTCCCTAATAATATTTTTAATATATAATTAGAGTTACACATTGAAGACCTAGGGTATATTCCGACATACAGATGTACTGGAGCAAACTTTAGCTTGACACCTCACACGTTAAGTACATTGATGCGAGAAACTTTAACTTGTACCCGACCGCCCGCTGTATTTGTACGGCAGGTGGTCGAGGTCATTAAAACTTGCGCCATAGCAGATATACTGTGCGGATATTAGCTGGCTGCTCGGGCAGCTAAATTTCGGGTGCACGGCAGTCAGTGACTGCCGGGGACCCTGAATCACTGATCGCTTGTAGACAGCTGGTCACATGATCGCCGGGATGCCGTTAGTAGGAGACTGCTGATGGGTCCAAATAGACCCAGCACAGCCCTATTGGTGACAATAGTAACTATAAGAGGGCTGATTTCCCCTGTAACTGGGGCTTCTGTGCAGCTCCAGTTACAGTGGAAAAACAAGGTGTAAAGATGTAAAAGAAAAAAAGAAAAAAATGAAGTCCCCCAAAGGTCTTTTCTGAACTTTGAGGTACAGACCGTAGTAATAAAAAAAAAAAATGTAAAATAAAGTGCAAATAAACGAAATAATAAATACACATAAAATAACCACCCAAAAAAAAATTTCCCTATGCCAATCATTGTCGTAATGCTAGCCCTGACCCAACTACCCTTATACATGTAATATATAAACATTTATGGTAGACAATGACGATCACAAATAAAAGGTCTATTTTAGGGTAAAACTATATTATTACCAGAAAAAAACTAGCTGAAAAGTAAAAAAGTATATTTTTTTACTATTATTTTCAAACTATAAGCCTAAAATGTCAAAAATAGCAAAAAGGATGTGTATAAAAATGATTAAAAAAAAGAACCTACACTGTCTACGAAAGAAAAACGTTGCAAAAATCAAGTCGCTAAATAAAAAAACGTATAGGCATTTAACTAATGCGTGCTAAAAATGGCTAAACTGTGTCTGGTCATGAAAGCTCAAAATAGCCCGATCCTGAACCGGTTAACCTAATTTTTTCAATGCCTTTTGTTGTGTTAAAGAGGCTCTGTCACCATATTTTGCAACCCCTATCTGCTATTGCAGCAGATCGGCGCTGCAATGTAGATTACAGCAACGTTTTTATTTTTTAAAAACGAGCATTTTTGGCCAAGTTATGACCATTTTTGTATTTATGCAAATGAGGCTTGCAAAAGTCCAAGTGGGCGTGTTTAAAGTAAAAGTCCAAGTGGGCGTGTATTATGTGCGTACATCGGGGCGTTTTTACTACTTTTACTAGCTGGGCGTTCTGACGAGAAGTATCATCCACTTCTCTTCACAACGCCCAGCTTCTGGCAGTGCAGACACAGCGTGTTCTCGAGAGATCACGCTGTGACGTCACTCACTTCCTGCCCCAGGTCCTGCATCGTGTCGGACGAGCGAGGACACATCGGCACCAGAGGCTACAGTTGATTCTGCAGCAGCATCGGCGTTTGCAGGTAAGTCGATGTAGCTACTTACCTGCAAACGCTGATGCTGCTGCAGAATCAACTGTAGCCTCTGGTGCCGATGTGGCCGACACGATGCAGGACCTGGGGCAGGAAGTGAGTGACGTCACAGCGTGATCTCTCGAGAACACGCTGTGTGTCTGCACTGCCAGAAGCTGGGTGTTAACGAACAGAAGTGGATGATGCTGATTCGTCAGCATCATACACTCCCATTCCTAACGCCCAGCTAGTAAAAGAAGTAAAAACGCCCCGATGTACGCACATAATACACGCCCAGTTGGACTTTTACTTTAAACACGCCCACTTGGACTTTTGCAAGCCTCATTTGCATAAATACAAAAATGGTCATAACTTGGCCAAAAATGCTCGCTTTTTAAAAATAAAAACGTTACTCTTATCTACATTGCAGCGTCGATCTGCTGCAATAGCAGATAGGGGTTGCAAAATCTGGTGGCAGAGCCTCTTTAAGTGCAGCAGCTTATCAGTGTCAAGTTAAAGACCGTTCTAATTTACACAACAGGGTCCGAGTGTCGGACGATAAAAATGTCCGTTTTGATCCGTTTTTCTCGGCCGTTTTGCATCAGTTCCGTTTACGCTCCGAGCTGTATTTTCGTTTTTAATGGCCGATTTTGACCCGTTTTGCATCCGTTTTTTTCCCTGTCCGCTTTAAAAATGGAATTTCATTTGTACATTTCTGCCACACACTTTCCTCTGTAGATAATGCCACACCCTGCCCTCTGTAGATAATGCCACACACTGCCCTCTGTAGATAATGCCACACACTGCCCTCTGTAGATATTGCCAAAGCCCCCTGTAGGTAATGCCACACAGCCCCCTTGTAGGTTGGGCCACACAGACCCCCTTGTAGGTAGTGCCACATAGACCCCCTTGTAGGTAGTGCCACACAGCCCCGCTGTAGGTAGTGCCACACAGCCTCCCTGTAGGTAATGCCACACAGCCCCCCTGTAGGTAATGCCACACAGCCCCCTTGTAGGTAGTGCTACCCAGCACCCATGTACATAGCCACCCGCCATAGATGGAACCCCCCCATAGATGGCACCCCCCTAGCTTCCTGTAGGGGACTGGTCCAGGGACTTCTCCATGATCGGAATCACCGGCCACAGCACCGGGGATTCCGCTTCAGAAGTCCCTGATGTCACTGTCCATATATGGACAGTGAAGTCAGGGGCTTCTCCTGGAGCGGAATTACCGGCCACAGCGCTGGGGATTCCGCTTCAGGAGTAGGGGATCGCTCCAGGAGAAGTCCCTGACTTCACTGGCCCAAAATAGGGAATATTCAATTTTATAGGGCTGTCAAAAAATCGGCCGTGTGAATAGTCCCATTTGGGGTCTATTTTTCCTACTGTGGCCGTATGACGGACGTTCAATGATGGCCCAGAATCCCTGTCATGTGAATAGGGCCTTACCTGTGTAGCAGTCTGCTAAGAGATGATGAAATCTGAATTTGGGCTCGTCATAATGCATGGAGCCCGATAACCATAGATGTCAATTAATACAAAAGCAAACACTCCTGATATAAATGGAAAATAGGTAGCCTCCATTGTTAAATATTATGCAGACAGATATTAATGAATGGAACATATACAGAAATACCTGTTCCATTTTGCAAAAGAAACATTCAACAGATTAGTCACTGGTGCATGAATATTAACGTTTCTACTTTTTAACAGAAAAATAAATCACTCTGAGGTCAAAATTAGCCTGTGTGGAAAGTAAAGATCACTCTGTATTATTAGGATATTCTGAAAACTTTATATAAATCATCTCTACGCAGTGAACAATCGTTAACACTTATCTACGAAACATAAAATCACACCAAAAATGATCTAGATTAAAATATGGCTTTCACATTTATTTTCATACACACTTTTAAATTCTATTCATTGTGTGAAAGTGATTAAAATAGGTTTAAATTATTCCATTTTGTGCAGCAGCCATCTTGCATGAGTCTCCATCTATTGGAGTGAATAAGAAAGTCATTGTTCCTTTAAGACAAATACAGTATAAGGCTTCATTCACATCTGCACTAGGGCTCCGTTCCAACGTTCCGTCAGAACAGAGCCCTGACAGAAGACACAAACGGAAACCATAGATTTCCGTTTCCATCACTATTGATTTCAATGGTGACGGATCCGGTGCCAATGGTATCCGTTTGTCTCTGTTGTGCAAGGGTTCCGTCGCTTTAACGGAATCAATACCGTAGTCGACTATGCTATTGATTCCGTCAAAATGACGGAAACCCTTGCACAACGGAGACAAACGGAAACCATTGGCACTGGATCCATCACCATTGAAATCAATGGTGATGGAAACGGAAACGTATGGTTTCCGGTTGTGTCTGTCAGGGCTCTGTTCCCACAGAAAGCTCAGACAGAACGTTGGAACGGAGCCCTAGCACAGATGTGAACGAAGCCTTAGACAAGTATATTAATGCTGATTTTGTATGTTTCTAAGTTAGTTATCTTTGGTCTTGGTTCTCATGCGAAGCTTGTGGAAAGAAGGAAAGGGGAGGGAGTGAGATAAGAGAGGAAGACACATTCACATATGTATGTGAGTAAAACTCCCCCATCTTAGAAAAACCTACTATTATATCCTTGCCAAGATAAATAAGCCAGCTGCAAACCTGACGTCAGCATCTAAAGAAATTATAATATTATATTTAAAAACGTAATATATGCCTGTGATTGGCTGAATCTGAAATATTCTCATTGTATGCCATTGGCTGAATCAGAGTTATTAGTATATTATAAATCATTGGTTAACCTCAAGTATACACCCCTTTTGAATAATATTATTGTAATTGATTTTGGCAATAAACCTTTGAGCATACCAGCAGAATCTGTGTGTTATTCCTCTCCAATATATATATCGATAAGATTTGGACCTGGATAAATCACTGAGGATATCGGGTGATGTACCCATTGCAAATTTAAGTCTAAAATATTTTTGGGCAATGATTGTGTTAACACATTGCAATCAGACTTATTTTTGATCTAGATATAATAATTGGCAAACTTATAGGAAAAATTACTTTAAAAAAAAAAAAGACAGACATTGGGGAGGAGGAAAGATGTGCGAGACACTAAGGGAGAAAATGATCAAACTTTCCACACCAGTTTTTGCAAAAGGGTCGAATAGTTGCAAATTGCAACGCAATACTTTGACCTTTGTACTCTGCTCTCGCCACTTTTGTAAAAAAGGGGTGTGGTTTTGCAAAATTGGCTGTCCACATCGGCCCAACAGATGTTTTTCATTTACACCAGAAAACTAGCATAAATTATAGTGGAAATCTACGCCAGTTCCTAGCTGGTGTAGATTTCCCTCTGTGTTTCATAGCAAGGTAGAGGCCAGTGCTTGGCCCCGTACATTACCCCCATCAGATCAGACTACGCTCCTATTAAATTCCACCCCATCAGTCCCCCTTAGCGTGCAGCAGCTCATACAAGGTCCTGATGATGTGATGGAGCACTGATGAGGTTGGGTGCTGCGTCACATAAAAAGCGCGGCTTGGCTTTAGGACCTTGTATGAGCCACTGCATGCTGTGGGAGCCTAAAGGGACTCGGAGGGCAGAAAAGGGGCGGTGAGGTGAGTATACTTATTTTTTATTTTATGTCTGATGGGGGAATGGATGGCACGTGGCCGCAGTCGTTGTGCCACAACTGTGTCACACGGTAAGCGGGAAGATGCAACAGATTTATTAAGCACACAAATAATTATAGATTTATAGGAATTGAATGTAATCTTTTAAAAGATGCAGATTGAAATGCACGCATTGTAATACTGGCCCAAATTTTTTTTTAAATTAACTCCTTTTTTCATATACCATTAACAATTTATTATAGCATTGCATTATACAAGTGGTGTTTATTACATTGAGTTGCTCGTAGCAGTTTTGTTTTTATTATGTGACAACAACATAAGCCACTATTATTATATTTAATTCAGAAAATCCACCTTGAAAAATCAATACCTTTACTTAAAGTGTAATTTTATCTTTCAACTGCATTTTTTTGCTTTTTTATGAATATAAAAAAATGCGTGTCTGTCAAAGCTGGATCGATTCCTCTCAATGTGTGAAAATCCCCTGCTGTTGCAGGACTTCCTGCAGCGGACTGTTATATTATTTACCCTGAAACAACCCTGCTGATCCAGACTCCGCTAAGCAATAATACCTATTAAGTTGCATTTCAGCTGTGTGGCTGGACTGCACAATGCACTTTCATAGCTTATAATTTATACATTATATCTAATAAATTCTAATTCCCCCACAAAAAACTCAATTTCCAAATCTAACAAAATCACTAGCTCCATGCAGATTACCACTTTCTCTATTTATCTGCATTCCATCCCCTAGTTCCCCCACACGTTCTCCCAAGGACTGGGAGCGATCTTCCATAACTTCTTCTGGCTGATCATCTGTAATGATTGAGGGATTCAGGGAGTTTTCATTAAATAATAAAGCATTAAATAGCACCCACTGAACTCATTAAGCCATGTAATATGCATACATGAATACACGAGCAATGTCTCCCACAGGAAAGCAGTTTTTTTGTGGCGGTTCTTCTCTCTGGTTTATAAAGGATGGTCCCGAATGGGGATTTCCCTCTATAACATCCTTATATTCTAATAGGAAATATATATAGGGACTGTCAAAAACAGGCAACACATTTAATGTACAGAATAGTGCATAAGAAAGCACATGGTTGGATTATAGATTCTTTAATCTCTTTAATACACTAGAATTACTGATTTTAATTTTTCAATTTTAAAATGATTTATATAGTTAAAGAGGCTCTGTCACCAGATTTTGCAACCCCTATCTGCTATTGCAGTCGATCTTACCTGCAAACGCTGATGCTGCTGCAGAATCAACTGTAGCCTCTGGTGCCGATGTGGCCGACACGATGCAGGACCTGTGAGTGACGTCACAGATCTGCACTGTCAGAAGCTGGGCGTTCTGAAGAGAAGTGGATGATACTTCTCTTCAGAGCGCCCAGCTAGTAAAAGTATTAAAAACGCCCCGATGTACGCACATAATACACGCCCACTTGGACTTTTACTTTTAAACACACCCACTTGGACTTTTGCAAGCCTCATTTGCATAACTACAAAAATGGTCATAACTTGGCCAAAAATGCTCGTTTTTTAAAAATAAAAACGTTACTGTAATCTACATTGCAGCGCCTATCTGCTGCAATAGCAGATAGGGGGTGCAAAATCTGGTGACAGAGCCTCTTTAAGTTATATAGAGAGGCATTAGGGATTTATTCTGATTGCCACTTTGTCATATTTTGACAGGAAGGAATTGTTTTCTTCTTAACATAAGGATTCTTGGAAACTGCCTTATATCACGTACCTGTTGTAGCTGGCTTGGATCCTCCGAGTTACAACGTACTTGGCTTAGGCTAAACCAAAGAGCGGAGTGTAAAGAAGTCCCTGGTGTTTACCCTTTAACCCCTATACAGTGGTCTGGACTGTGCTGCTAGAAATTCCCAGGTCAATACCCCAGAAGTTGTTGTTGCTAGCAACAGATGACAAAGCAGGACTTGACATGCTGGAAATTGGGACCAAGACAGCAGTCATAGTACATAGTAAAAACATAGTACATAGTAAAAAAAAAAAGCATATGGTCAAGGCAGGTAAAGTCATAGTCATAAACGATAGCTAAGGTGGATGTTAGAGTAGGCAGCGGGCAAAATACATAGTCAAAACTAGCCGGGTCAATTACAGAAATGACTAGACAGGATGATACGAGAAAACACTAGAAGACTATGGAACTTAATTGCTCAGGTCCAGCGTAATTGGGGAGGGTACCCTAAATATCGAGGGAAGCTGGGTGATTAGACAAGGCATTACACACACACACACACACACACACACACAAACACACACGCACACACACACACACACACACACACACACACACAGACACACACAGCAGCAATAAATTTCAAATAAAACTTAAAAATATAATACTATTTCAAACTTTGTTAATGTTTGTAATTGTCCTTCTAGAATAATTATTACACACAGTTCTTTTTGACAAGCTGCATCATGTTTGTTTAACCTTTCCCACAATTTTGCAATAATAATGTTACTTACCATCTGGGATAAGATTCTAACAATATATTAATGGAGTGTTCTAATTTTATTTAGATAAAGCGTAATCATTGTACAATGAAAAGTTCTGTAACTTTATAATGTCTTTCAATTCTTATTCACCATTTTCAAGATTGCTGCTTGCTGTAAGTAAATTGGAACATTCTTGTTGAGATGCAGAAGATGAAAACTTGTACAGATCTCATACTTCTAATGGCCGTTGCACACTACCGAGTGTCATTCGGGCCGTTTTTCATATCATCCGAGTGGCACCCGATAGATTTCACGGACCCATTCACTTTAGCGGACCCGACTTTACGATCCGTGGAAAGATAGGACATGTCCTATCTTTCCACGGATCACGGACGAGACACAACCGGCGCAAACTGTCGTGTGCATGACCGTAGTGTTTTTTACTGTCCGCAAATATGGATCTACAGTGCATTCATTGTGAATCTGTACTAACAGATCTGCTAAAAAAGGGAGGCTACAAATGATGTCATCAACATGTCCCAACCCCTTGAAAAGGTCACATGATCAGTCAGGCGCCATTTTCCATCACATAGCAACGCTTCCCCACTTACAGACCGCAATTTTGCACGGGTCCATAGACTTCTATGGGCGAGTCCATGCTGCAATTGCGTACAGGAATAAGACATGTTCTATATTTTGTGGATCATTTCTACGGCCCGGACATACATCCGTAAATATACAGAAAGGTGTCCGTGGCCTATAAAAATGAATGGGTCCGCATATTATCCATAATTACAAATAAAAAATACTATAATGTTCATGTGGCCTTGCAGCTGCAAATTTGCTACATTTGTGTCTAGGTAAATTAAGGCTAGAGTTGTCCCAGGTGGAAATCCTCTTTAGTTTAGTAGTGAGCTGGGCAGTATGTGGATTCACTGGTTAGCATTGCTGCTTTGGAGCACTGCGGTCCTGGACTTGAATCCAGCCAAGCCAAGATCTGTATTTGTACGATTTCCTCATGATTGTTTGGTTATTCTTTGAGTACTTCATTTTCCTCCCACACTCCAAAAACATGCTCATATGTTAATTGGTTTCCCAAGAAAAAGACCCCAGTGTGTACAGTATGTAGGGAAATTAGATTGTGAGCAACACTGGGGACAGGGACTGATGGCAGTGGATATATTCAGTGTAGAGCACTCGGGAATATGTTGGCGCTTTGTAAATAATGGAAAATAAAAAGACTTAGTTGGATACAATATGTACCTCACATTATTAAATCCATCGATGGAACAATATTGACCAAGATTCCAATGATCTTCTCTGAAGTCTAATGTATTAGGAGAGTGTGGGTTTACATATTTTGTCATCTTAAGAACACAAGTTATTAAAATGCTGCTGCAGTGTGCTCACAACATGTCACCAGCCCATGTATTCAGCAAACGGCCCCTGAAGAGCAGCTGTGATTAACTAGTTTCCTCTTCTCTGCCCTGCTCTTCCGCCTGAATGACTCCTGCTTGTAAAGGGAGCAATTAGGTTACTAGATATATATTTCGGAGTTGCTGATCATGCAATCAAGCTGAAATAATGTTCACAGTGATTCATGGTATGGCCTTAGTTTTATTAGTTAAAATACTGATTTTCAAAAATATTAAAGCCATAGATTTACATATTTTTCTATTTATTTTAGGCCTTAATGTATTATTTTTTCTTCATTAAAATATGGTATATCTACCAAATGTAACATGATTCAGAAAGAACGTACTATGTGAGAAAGAATTGTAACACACACTTTTCCATACGAGGACATGTGGACGTTTCCTGTGATAATTAATTATTTGCTAATTTGTTATGATGTGTTTCTCAAACAATATAATTCTTCACTGATATCACGGAAAAATGCTAAACCTAGAACATAAAAAAGAGCGGTGCTGTTGTTTGCTTGTGGATTCAATGTAAATATTGTAAACAGGATGAAAGGGATATTTTGACTTTTTCTATGAGATGTACGTAATATTCACAAAAGTAAAGTAAATAAACAGGCACATAGAATAATATCAATCAATTTTATGGGAATGTAGTTTTAAGTACTTTGCATGGTGCAATGCAAAAACAATTTAGTTAAGCACAGTAAACATTTCGATACTATAAAGAAAAGTTCAGTATGTGTATAGATGTACGTTTCTTGTACATTATTTCAAAACACATCTATTTGACAGGAATATCACAAAACACTAAGGCCGGGTTCCCACGGGGCGGATACGCTGCTTAAAAATCACGCAGTGTGTCTAACCTGGAACCTGCAGACATTCCGTCGAAAAATCGCACCACATTGGTGCGGTTTTTCAAACTGAATATCCGCTGCAGAAGAAAGCCGTTCATACCTACTCCCTCCCTTCTCAGATGTCCGCTCCGGCCTCCCTGTATGATGTTGCACAGGCCGTGTGACGCTGAAGCCTGTGCATCCCAGAGGGCCGGACTGCAGGAAAGTATTATTTATATATTTTTATAATTTTTCTTTTTGTAGCGTAATCGTTGTGAATACACCGCAAAAGTCGCAACACTTGGCTTTCTGTTGCGGGTTTTTCATCCCCATTGAGTTCAATAGGGAAAATCCGCAACGGAAAATCAACAAAAACGCAAATTGACATGCTGCGGAATTAAATTCTTTTTTACATTTTCTAAATCTCATCCACTTTCATCCACAGAATTTCGCAGCGTTTACGCTACGTGGGAACCTGGCCTAAGACACAGGATATTACCCCTTCCCACATTTGGACTCTTAATGCAGATGAGCATCAACATGGAGAACAGAGGTTATCAGAAAACCCTCTAATCCTTGATGCTTAACTTCTAAAGCTGACCATACATATTAGTCTGTGGATCCCGCCAATATTGTCAGGATCTGCCAACAATCTAATATGTATATACACTACCGTTCAAAAGTTTAGGGTCACTTAGAAATTTCCTTATTTTTGAAAGAAAAGCACAGTTTTTTTCAATGAAGATAACATTAAATTAATCAGAAATACACTCCATACATTTTTAATGTGCTAAATGACTATTCTAGCTGCAAATGTCTGGTTTTTAATGCAATATCTACATAGGTGTATAGAGGCCCATTTCCAGCAACCATCACTCCAGTGTTCTAATTATACATTGTGTTTGCTAACTGTGTTAGAAGGCTAATGGATGATTAGAAAACACTTGAAAACCCTTGTGCAATTATGTTATCACCGCTGTAAACAGTTTTGCTGCTTGGAGGAGCTATCAAACTGACCTTCCTTTGAGCTAGTTGAGAATCTGGAGCATTACATTTGTGGGTTCGATTAAACTCTCAAAATGGCTAGAAAAAGAGAGCTTTCATGTGAAACTCGACAGTCTATTCTTGTTCTTAGAAATGAAGGCTATTCCATGCGAGAAATTGCCAAGAAACTGAAGATTTCCTACAACGGTGTGTACTATTCCCTTCAGAGGACAGCACGAACAGGCTCTAACCAGAGTATAAAGAGAATTGGTGTCACGAAGCGTGTTAGTGGACCCACTAGGCCATACCACCGTAGCGGGGAGGCAGCTGGCCAAACCACAGGAAACCCCAGAGATACAATGTCCCGCACAAGGGTACCTGGATAGTCCGGACGGTGGCCGCAGCTCTGGCACAGATGGAGATGGTTGCAGCAGACAGCGCCAAACGTGGCGGATGACACAGGAGCCGCAAGTTGCGCCAGATGTGGCGGATTCCTCCGGACGTGGCAGATGACACAGGATGTGGCGGATTCCTCCGGACGTGGCAAATGACACAGGACGTGGCGGATTCCTCCGGACGTGGCAGATGACACAGGACGTGGCAGATTCCTCTGGACGTGGCAGATGACACAGGACGTGGTTGATTCCTCCGGACGTGGCACGACTTGATACTAAGGCACAGCACGGGAAACAGGAACGGGGAACAAGGAACGAGAGACACTAAGGGACCATTTGCAAGACAGACTGGGAAAACTAACAACGCTCAGGCAAGGATTAGAAGGCCAGGGGCCTTATTATAGACCAGGAAATAGTGGCAGTTGATGATGATGACGATTTCCTATTTGCGCACGCTGGCCCTTTAAGGCCGTGCGCGCGCGTGCGCGCGCACCCTACGGGACACAGCCGAACGGAGCAGATGTGAGCGCTGGCATCTCCTAGGAGGGAGATGGGGACCAGCGCTCACGGATCCATGGCTGCGGGCGTCGGGAGGTGAGTGAACCTGACGGCCCGCGGCCATGGACGATACAATTGGGAGGCCCCGCTGCACAACTGAGCAACAAGACATTAGAGTCTCTAGTTTGAGAAATAGATGCCTCACAGGTCCTCAACTGGCAGCTTCATTAAATAGTACCCGCAAAACGCCAGTGTCAACGTCTACAGTGAAGAGGCGACTCCGGGATGCTGGCCTTCAGGGCAGAGTGGCAAAGAAAAAGCCATATCGGAGACTGGCTAATAAAAGGAAAAGATTAATATGGGCAAAAGCACACAGACATTTGACAGAGGAAGATTGGAAAAAAGTGTTATGGACAGACGAATCGAAGTTTGAGGTGTTTGGATCACACAGAAGAACATTTGTGAGACGCAGAACAACTGAAAAGATGCTGGAAGAGTGCCTGACGCCATCTGTCAAGCATGGTGGAGGTAATGTGATGGTCTGGGGTTGCTTTGGTGCTGGTAAAGTGGGAGATTTGTACAAGGTAAAAGGGATTTTGAATAAGGATGGCTATCACTCCATTTTGCAACGCCATGCCATACCCTGTGGACAGCGCTTGATTGGAGCCAATTTCATCCTACAACAGGACAATGACCCAAAGCACACCTCCAAATTATGCAAGAACTATTTAGGGAATAAGCAGGCAGCTGGTATTCTATCTGTAATGGAGTGGCCAGCGCAGTCACCATTTCAACCCCATAGAGCTGTTGTGGGAGCAGCTTGACCGTATGGTACGCAAGAAGTGCCCATCAAGCCAATCCAACTTGTGGGAGGGGCTTCTGGAAGCATGGGGTGAAATTTCTCCTGATTACCTCAGCAAATTAACAGCTAGAATGCCAAAGGTCTGCAATGCTGTAATTGCTGCAAATGGAGCATTCTTTGACGAAAGCAAAGTTTGAAGGAGAAAATTATTATTTCAAATAAAAATCATTATTTCTAACCTTGCCATTGTCTTGACTATATTTTCTAGTCATTTTGCAACTCATTTCATAAATATAAGTGTGAGTTTTCATGGAAAACACAAAATTGTCTGGGTGACCCCAAACTTTTGAACGGTAGTGTAGGCCTCCCAACTGCTCCTCGAATTCAAATGCTAGGGGGAAAAAAAACTAACAGGCCTGATCCTTTATTGTGCCATGAAATTTTTTGAGGCCAGAGGTGTCTGGCAGTGGCTTTTCTCTCTCTTCACATTGAAGTAGATGTGCATGCCCGGCCAAGCTAAGTGTGCATATTTATGCAGAGATGTAGCTAGGTTCTCCAGCACCCGGAGTAAGGATTTAGTTTAACACCCCCACCCTCTTTTCCGACATCTCCTTCCCCCTCGCCATGTTTGCTTTCTCTACCAATCAATGAGATGTATTTTTTTTTCACCTATTCTTTTATGGAACTCGAGCATAAAACCATTTGTACATTTTACCGGCGATATACATTTTACCTTGACTTAACATAACAATAAATTAAAAAGAAAATAAATAAAAAGGTCAATGTACCGGACTAAAACAGATTGTATAAATGAGGCAAATGAGACTGTATGATGACATAATGAACAGCCTCTTCTTGTAGATAGTGCCACAAACCTCCCTAGTAGATAGTGCCACACACCCCCTTGTAGATAGTGCCACACACAGCCCCCTATAGATAGCACTACACCCCTCCTCCCTGTACATAGCGCCATTCGGTGTCCCTAGGGGAGCCTCTCATGTCAATGTCCATTACGGATTGTGACGTCAGTGCGCTTCTCCAGAAGCAGAATCCCCAGGAAGAACATCGGCAACACTTTGACCAGGGATTCCTCCATACCTCCCATCTTTCAAGTATCACAAAGAGGAACAACCGATACGGCACACATAGCAACACAGTGTAATGCCCTCTAGCTGCCCTTACACAATATAATGCCATCTAGCTGCCACCATAAAGTATAATTCTCCCATAGATGCACCCATACAGTATAAAGCCCACACAGATGCCCCCATACAGTATAATTCCTCACACTCATGCCCCCATGCAGTATAATGCTCACACAGATGCTCCATGCAGTATAATGCCCCTATAGCTGCTCCCATATAGCATAATGCCCCTATAGCTGCCCCATACAGTATAATGCCCCCATAGCTGCCACACACAGTATAATGTCCCATAATTTCCCCATACAGCTTAATGCCCCCAAAGCTGCCGCATACAGTATAATGCCCCCGTAGCTGCCACACAGTATAATGTCCCATAATTGACCCCATACAGCTTAATGCCCCCAAAGCTTCCCCATACAGCTTAATACCCCTATAGCTGCCCCATACAGTAGAATGCCCTCAGAGCTGCCCCATACAGTATAATGCTGCCTTATATGCCCCCATACAGTAAAATGCCACTCATAACTGCCCCACACAGTATGATTACCCCATAACTGCCACCATATATTGTAATTTCCCCATAGATGCAACCATACAGTATAAAGCCCACATAGATGTCCCCATACAGTATTATTCCACACACTGATGCCCCATACAGTATAATGCCCACACAGATCCCCCATGCCGTATAATGCTCACACAGATGCCCCCATGGAGTGTCACAATGCGGGGTGTGGACCCACTGGGCCGTACCGCGTAGCAGGATGACAGCTGGCCAAACAGGTATAGTACAGATTCTATAGTCCAGAAAGGGTACCTGTGGCAACTCGGACAGTAGCAAGGCAGGCTTGGCTGGGACCAGGCAGCAGGTAGACGTCAGGCGTGGAGTAGCAGAACACGACAACAGCTTCAGCATGGCACTTGACCAGGACAGCACGAGATACAGGATACAGGAACAGGGGACACTTGAGAACTGGAAGACACTAGGAGACGATTTGCAAGACAAACTTTGGGTAACGAACAACGCTCAGGCAAAGAACAAGAGGGAAGAACCCTTTTTATAGTCCAGTAGCATTCTAGGCTTGATTGCAGACTTCCTGCAATTATGCGCGCACTGGCCCTTTAAGACCGCGCACGCGCGGGCGCGCGTGCCCTCTGGAGACAGTCTCGATACCAGGAAGTGAGTGACGGCGCCTCACAGGAGGGGGGACACTGCAGGGAACTCACATCTCCATGGCTGCGGCCGTCGAGGGCTAAGTCAGAATGACGGGCCGTGGCCATAGACGTTACATGCAGTATAATGCCCAATCAAATTCCCCCATACAGCATAATGCCCCTATAGCTGCTCCCATACTGCATAATGCCCCTACAAGCTGCCCCATACAGCATAATGCCCCTATAGCTTCCCCCATACAGTATAATGCCCCCATAGCTGCCACATACAGTATAATGCCCCAGAATTGCCCTCCCATACAGCTTAATGCCCCTAAAGCTGCCCCATACAGCTTAATGCCCCCATGGCTGCCCCCATACAGTGTAGTTCCCTATAGCAGTCCCATACAGTAAAATTCTCCCAGATCTGCTCCATACAGTATAATGCCCCTATAGCTACCCCATACAGTATAATGCCCCCATAGCTGCCCCCTTATAGTATAATGCCACCTTAGATGCCCCAATACAGTAAAATGTCCCCATAACTGCCCCATACAGTATGATGCCCCTAGTGCCAGTGCCCACATAGATAGTGCCACAATGCCCATGTAGATAGTGCCCACAGTACCCATGTAGATAGCGCCAGTGTCCACTGTAGATAGTGCCCCTATATAGTGCCACACCCCCTTGAAGATAGCACCACCATCCCTGTAGGTAGTGTTACCCCATCCCTCCCTCTAGATAGCGCTATTGGGACTTCCTCTAGGAGCGGAATCCCCAGTCAGCAAAGGCCGGGAATTCCACTCCTAGATGCTACTGTTCATATATGGACAGTGACGTCACTGTCCATATATGGAAAGTAACGTAAGGGGCTACTCCTGGAGCGGAATCCCCTGCCATAGTGTCGGCAACAGGGATTCCACTTCAGAGGAGCCACTGACATCACTCTCCATATATGGACAGTGATGAGTGGCTCTTCTGAAGCGGAATCCCAATTGCCGACGCTACGGCAGGGGATTCTGCTCTAGGAGTAGTGACGTCAGTGGCTCCTCTGAAGCAGAATCCCCACTGCCAATGCTATGGCAGGGGATTCCGCTCCAGGAGTAGCCCCTGACGTTACTGTCCTGGAGCGGAATCCTGCCATAGCGTCGGCAATGGGGATTCCGCTTCAGAGGAGCCACTGACGTCACCCTCAGCGCGTGGAGGAGCTCGCTCTGCTCCTCTGCTCTGAACTAATACTGAAGCAGGGAGCTTACTGTTCCTTGCTTCAGCATTAAATTCAAATGTATCTAAGTCCTGAGGACGCAGATACAGTTGACTGCGGGACACACCACCGGCCGCCCGGGACGCATGAGAGGTATGATTCCTCTCCTAGAGGAGGAGCCCCTGACGTCACTGTCCATATATGGATAGTGACGTCAGGGGGGATTCCGCTCCAGCAGAAGTAGTCAATTGTACCTGAGCACCCTCAGGCACCAGGGCCCGGGTGCAACTACTACCTTTGCAGCCTCTATAGCAACACGACTGTGGTCTCTAATATGGTCTCATTTGCATTCATAGAGTATTTTTGCTGTAATATGCTAATTACACATCATTTACACAGCATTTAATTGTTTTGAGCAGTTATTAGTTCCTACAGTGCTAATATGCTAGGCACAGAGAATACCCATGGGTCATAGCCCTTTAAAGGATTAGATTTGTAAAAAGCAAAGCAATGTAATTGTACTCCCCTTTGGTTATGTAAGTAAACATCTAAACATTCATATGTTATTCTGTACACATAAAACAGGGAAGTTATTTTAATTGGAGAAAAGCTGATATTTTACATGCATAATTACTCATTCATTTTAATAAGCAGTCTTCCTTCAAGAGGCAAAGGTTACATTCTTTATCCCCAATAATAAACTTAGTAAGAATTGTAATAACATAATAATGTGAATTTTATTTGTTGATGTCAATCTCTTGTGCACTGAACATGAACAAAAATAAACGATCATTAATCATTGTCCTAGTTTTATCTGAGGCCAATAGTTATATCCCAAGAGAAGTGCATTGTATTGTTCGCTGTATTAAAATATGCAAAATGTTTATCATTATGAGAAAAGTTTACTTTAAATTAAGGTTAATACATATAATGTCTCTCCTGCATTTTATTACCTGAGAATTATTTTGCATCTGTCTTTCTCTTCTAATGTAGTGACTATGTGGTTTACACAAGTAACGTTATATAGTCCCCTAAAATGTTTTATACTATGTTACTATTTGAACAACAGTATGAATGTCTGGCTATTCCTGCACATGTTATATCATAGAATGTGAGTGACGTCATCCAATTTTTATTAATATTTTATAATGTATTGATGTTTTTCCAATAAAGGAGATTAATTTATAAATCTGTAATGTGTTAGTTTGTGTACATTGTGTAGGTGAGATATTTATATAAGTAATAGACTCAAAATGGTGCAACTTGTTGCATGTACATGTAGCAAGTATATATAAGAATCTAGTGCACGTACTTGACTAAACATCCTTTTTAGAGTGTACGACTGGTCTGACCTGCGGTTGCTTTCTGGCATTGCAATTCTTGCACCTGCTTTATAAATTTTGCGCAATTGTGACAAAAAATAAAAACTCCCCAAACTAAAAGCTGTTGGACATGAGAAAAAATGTGCAAAAAAAGGGTTCAGTATTTAGTAAAACACTAAGGGTTTGTTCACACGCAGTGGTTTCAGGCATATTTCGGGGGGTTTACACCTCGAAAAACGCCTGAAAAAATGGAAGCTGAATGCCTACAAACATCTGCCCATTGAAATCAATTGGAAAAACAGCATTTAGTTCATACGGGGCGTCTTTTTACACCTCTGTTTTAAAAAACGGAGCGTAAAAAGACGCTCCGTAAAAAGAAGTAGCATCTCACTTCTTGAGGCATTTCTTGGAGCTGATTTTCCATTCTATTCACACTCCCGACATGTCGATAAAGTTTCTTGGGGACTCACTCACACAGCATGGTGTGATCTCGCGAGATCACAGAAACTTTACCGAAGTGTCGAGAGTATGAATAGAAATTGCGTCCTGGCTAGAGGCAATGTCTATTCACTCTCAAGACACTTCGGTAAAGGTAATGTGGGAGTATGTGACTGCACAACGTGATCTCGCAAGATCACGCTGTGTTGCGAGTACTGCTAAAAATGAATGGAGAGAAGTGTATGATGCTGATTGGTCAGCGTCATACACTTCTCTTTACAATGTCCAGTTGTTAAAAAAAAGTTAGAACACGCCCAGTTGTCTATTAAGAAAGTAATTTGCATAAATATAAAATTGTGCATAACTTGCTCAAATTTTATCGTTTTTCAAAATAAAAAGACTGTTGTTATCTACATTACAGCGCCGATCACATTATGTAGGAGATAGGGCACTTATAATCTGGTTACAGTGCTTCTTTAAGTAAAAGAATACATTTAATAAAATTGTATAAATAATTCCTGTCTGAATTCTGTATAATTTGTGCAGTTCTGGACACCCATTTCATGTAAATGTAACAGTTGACTATTAAAGTTTACAGCCGATAAACTATGCTAATATGCTAGGCACAGAGATGACCCATGTGCCATAGCCCTGCTTTCGCTTAACTTCTACTTGCTCACTGTGAATGTTTGACACGCATTTAGCGGTGATTCACAGGTATTGCAGCCTTCTCCTCCCATGAACTTCAATGGGAGAAGGCTACAATACCTGTGAATCGCCACTAAATGTGTGTCGAACATTCACAGTAAGCAAGAAGAAATTAAGGAGAAGCAGCGCTCGTACGAGTACTGCAGCCTCTTCAAAACGGCTGATCAGCGGGGGTTCCAGGAGTCGGAACCCGACCCATCAGCTATTGATGGTGTTATGGAATTGCAAGTTGAGCGATTCCCCTAAGGTTGCCTGAGACTGACGGGAGAGAGTGTATAAATAAATCCGCAACCTCAAGTCCGTCATAACTCTGATTGACAGAGTCTAAGGCTACTCTAAGTTTTTCGCCAGAGCCGACCGTAATGTAGGATGGTCTTTGCTGCATAGAACCCAGGTTGTCTTAGCAGAGTTCAGTGTTGGATAAGAGGTGCAATGCAGGCAATACCTGAACAGGATAACCAGACAGCCAGAGGGTAAACAGAAAGTCCAAAACAGTGCAAGTGGATATCAGGTAAAGCAGAGGTCAGAACCAGCCAGGAGCAGATAATCAAAATTGGTAAACAAAGGGTTATCCAAATACATGCCGAGGTCAATGTCCAAGAAGTCCAGAAGTCAAAGGTGAAGGGTATAGATAAGTAAAACACCTGCAGACAGGAAATTCACAAGCAAATAACAGGTGGAGGAAGCTAGGTATAAATAGAACCGTACACCTGATAGGCGGAAGGACAGAAAAAAGAGATAGGCTCAAAGTAAAACAGAACCGCCCAGAAGCTAGAACAGTAGTCATGGTGATCTTAAGGGAACAGGCGTTTTCCTAACAGATGGTCCATTCTGAGGATAGGCCATCAATTTTTATCGGCTGGAAAACCCCTTTAAGGAGACTTTGTCACTAGTTTTGTAATGCCCTATCTCCTAGCTAATCCGATAGGCGCTGTCACACTAATAATGCTAGTGAAAATTGTGTCCCAAAACTTTTATTATTTTAAAAGTTATGAGTTTTTTCTCTAAATATGTAAATGTGGCTTTATTAGACAACTGGGAGGTAACAGCAGCGATTCTCCTGAGGTGCAGCCACCTCACAGCCTCTGACGCTGTCCTATCAGCATGAGGCTGCTTCACACACAGCGTGAAACTAAAGATGGAGGGAAGGGGGATCACTTTAAACAGCCATATCTCGGGCAGTGGAACACTACATGGATTGTACAACACCTTTGAATAAAAGCAAATTAAAAGGTGATCTTCTCTCCAAGAGAACTAATAAACCCTAACTAGGAGGGTGATGGGGTGGGGGGGGGGTGGCAGTTGGTAAGAGGGGATTATCATGTGGAACAATTCTCTATATATTCATGTACCAGAAATTGTGAACCGATAGAAATGGACATCTTAAGAGTGAAAGACTTACTTAACTGTCTTTATAGTAAGATTATATAATTGTTGTATATTATCTTGCCAACTTTTCCAAATCTGAATAAAAGAATCATGCGTTCTGAGTTCCCAATGTGAAAGTTCTTCCAATCTCGCTATCTGATCTACTTTTTGTAACCAGTGCATAACTGTAGGAGCTTCTGTTGATTTCCACTTGATTTGTATAAGTAGACGTGCTGCTGCCATTACGTAAAGCAGTAATTTAAGTGATTTCTTAGGAATGTTAGTAGGTACTAATGCTAGGAAGGCCACCTTGGGAGAAACCGGTACACTCGTCTGGCATATCTTATTGATATGTTGAAAAATCTGATGCCAAAAAGGCAAAAGCTTCAGGCATTCCCACCAGATATGTAAGAAACATCCAACCTCTTTACCACACCTCCAGCATACATCTGAGGAAGTGCTATGCATTTGTTTTAACCTAACCGGTGTTAGATACGATCTAGAGATTATCTTGTACGCATTTTCCTGAATTTTGATACATCTAGATGTTAAATTAGGAGTCCTAAATTTCTTCACAATATCTGCTGGAGAGAATTTGGTATTCAGATCTCTTTCCCACTCTCTTATAAAATATGGCACAGTCTCACCCTCCAACCCAGCTATACGTTTGCTAAGATGTGATAATTTTGTAGGTGTTCTGGATTGTGACCAAAGTTGTTCGAACCACGATAGTGGTCTATATATTCCAGTAGCTGGAAGGTAGGGGCACACCAATTGCAAATCAGACTATATTGACAAGTGTTTAGTGTCTGACAAGACAATTTCTCCCTAGCCTGCTCCAATGATAGTAAAGTACCATCCAAATCCAACAATTCCCACGGGGAAAGAGTGTTATGTCGAATAGGTGTAACGTCCATGGTCACTGACCATGAACTCCTTCCATCCAGTCGATGCCCTTCTCTCAAGAGATGTCTGCACATACGGCCGTCCTGCTCCACAGTGATCACCAGGGTGCGCTCACAAGCTCAGTCCAGACTTAAGAAGCCAGAGCGCACGCATGTTGGAGATTGAAGTAATTGCTCCCAGAGCACCCTGGGCTATAAGACGGTTCCAGCCCCATCCTCCCACGCCTGAGTGTTGTTGTCATATTCCAAGTTTGTCTTGCAAATGGTCCCCTAGTGTTTCCTGCTCCCAGTGTTCCCTGTTCCTGTATCCTGTAACCTGTATCTTGATCTAGTGGCGTGCTGAGCTGTTGCCGTGCTGTGCTGTATACCACGCCTGTCCTGCTTCTACACGCCTGACGTCTACCTACTGCCTAGTTCCTGCCAAGCCTGCCTTGCTACTGTCCGAGCTGCCACAGGTACCCTATATGAACTTTAGACTCTGACCTGCGCCCTGTTGGCCAGCTGCCATACCGCCAAGGTGGTACGGCCCAGTGGGTCCATGAACCCTACATGGCAATAGGTATAGGTAGAGTGTGCTAACCTGGGTGAGAAGTTGTCATACAGTCACGCAATTGAGTGAGTGGGGAGGGATGGGACGAGCATAATGATCTAATCTGTGCATCCTGCCATATTGACATTGCTGTCTGTGGCAAACCCCTATTGCTCATAGTCAATGAGCGGTGCACATCATTTTCCAATAGCAATTGGCGTAATGGTCTCTGCATTAAGTGTTCTTCTATATCAACCCAAGATTTATGTGGTGGGTTGCGAAACCAATCCACTATTCTTCCAAGATGTACTGCTTTATAATATTTAGATAAAGAGGGAAATCCAATTCCTCCCTTTTTGACTGGTAATTGCAATATCTTGTATGAGATTCTGGGTCTGGACCCATCCTAAATATAGTCTGAGCATATCCTACGAGATTGGCTAAAAAAGCTCTTTGGTAAAGAGTGGTAGTGCTTGTAACAAATACGTAACTTTTGGTGATATCAAAGAGTTCAACATATTTGTTCTGCCTATCCAGGAAAGAAATGCTGGAGACCAGGAACTTAAGATTGAGGAGATGGTAGACAATAGTTTCTTATAGTTCAGAGTATATAGTTGTTTCAAGTTAGGGCAAATATTCACACCCAGAAAAGTTATGTATTCCGAAGGCCAAGAAAAAGGGGACTCCTTCATCAGGTGTTTTATTTGTGTTGCAGGGGGTGCTATATTTAGAGCTTGAGACTTTGACATATTTATGTTAAAGTTAGAAATATGTCCGAACATATTTAAGATTTGCTATATGACTGGAAAGGCAATTTTGGGGTTTGAGAGCAATAACAATATATTGTCCGCATATGCCGCTATTTTATGTTCAAATTTCCCACAAATTAAGCCCTTTATCACATTGCTTTATCGGACAATTTGCAACAATGCCTTCATTGCTAGTATAAATAACAACGGAGAAAGCGGACATCCCTGTCTTGTGCCATTGTTAATCTCTACTGGTTTAGGTAAGATATCGTTAACCTTAGGAGATTCTAATATTTCATAGTTGTGACACAACCGAAAGTATCGCCAGTTGAGAACACAGTCGGGAATGGAAGCGGTGTACTATATGATTACACTGTGTTGCTGGGTAGGGAAGGGGGAGAAGCTGTAAGCTGATTGGACAGGTTGCGCGCACTCCTCTCTCCAGCTCTTGCACCGTTCGTAGCAGTGACACGCCCCCTTGCCAGTTCGGCAGACAAGTACAAGTCTGTGTGATCTCTCGCAAGAGATCACAGTCTTGTCCTTGTCTATCGAGAGCTGAAGAGTGAGAGCGTGCGCGTGTATGTGCGCTCTCTCCAGCTCTTGCACTGTCCGTGGAAGTGACACCCCCCCTTGCCATTCCATGCCCCATTGCCAGTTCTGCAGACAACTACAAGACTGTGTGATCTCTCGCAAGAGATCAGTCTTGTCCTTGTCTGCCGAGATTTAAAGAGTGAGAGCGTGCGCGCACACACTCCTTTTCTCCAGCTCTTGCTGTGGCACTGTCCGTAGCTGATTGGACTGTGTCACAGGCATGTTACACGCCCTCTTTCCATTACACACCCCACTGACAGTTCAGGGGGCTACTTAAATATTGGGCGCCAAATATAACGGCACCAATATCTAAATAACGGTGGAAGGTAGAAAAAAAAATGTAAAGTGCCCCAGGGTTTGTGCAGTCCTGCCTATTACATGCTGCACTCAGCTGCACATGTATGGGCAGGTGAAAGGTTCTCTTTAATATTATTTTGCTTTATTGCATCATCTCCTGTGGTGCTGTGCAATGTAATGGAGAAGAATATATAAATGCATAAATTTAATATACAAACAGTAGCAGAAACAGAAATGCAATATACAAACAGTTGTAGAAACAGAAACAGACCTGCCCAAACAAGCTTACAGTCTGAAGTTGATGGTTTACTGGATACTATCATGGGCCGGTGTTAGGTGGGCACATGCACTGAAGCCTCATACAGCTTACCCACTGTAGATACAGTACTTGCTACATTCAGTAGCAAGTGCTGTATATACAATGGGTAAGCTGCATGAGACTTCAGTGTATGTGCCCACTTGACACCAGGTTTATGCATTCCCATGATAGTATCCAGTAAATCATCCAGAGTTCCACTGCGACATTCAACACGTGCGCAGTTCACACCATTAAAGAATTCAGAAATTCTGAAAAAAAGTATCAATACAACTTTTGTCTGAATAATGTATTCAGGCACTACATGTAACATTAATATTTAATTTAGATATATGTATATAACGTTTTATAATTTGGACTTTTTGGAGCTTTTTATTGTGAGCTTACATATGTGAGAATTTAAGTAAACCTTGAATACCCATTTAATAAAGTAAAGCTTCACCTTTGGACTCAGTTATTATATTTGGAGAAAAGATAAGCAGCAAGTCCCTTAAAATAAAATTATCAGATTCACTCCCTTTAAGCCTGAGTTCACACGGGGCGGATACGCTGCGTAATAGCATGCAGCATATCCGCCCTGTGCGCTGCAGGGAAATCGGGACGAAAAACCGCACCAAACTGTGGTGCAGTTTTTCACCCGGAATGTCCGCTGCGGAAAACTGCAGCACTAAACCAGCCTTCTAGTAGGCCAGCCTCCTGGGATGACGTTTTATCCCATGAGACCGCTGCAGCCGGTGATTGGCTGCAGCGACGGTCACATGGGATGAATCGTCATCACTGGAGGCCGGCCCTCTAATGTCATCCAGGCCGGCCTCCTGCGATGATGTTTCATCCCATGTAACGGCCGCTATAGCCTGTGATTGGTTGCAGTGGTCACATGGGATGAAACGTCATTTCAGGTGGCCGGACTAAAGGAAGAAACACTGACTCCTGGGTAAGTATAAATTTTTTTGCAGAGGTGCGTTTTTTGCGGCGGAATTGCTGCGAACCCGCCGCAAAAAAATGCTATTTGTTGTGGGTTTTTACATCCCATGGAATTCAATGGGGAAAACCCACAACAAATAAGCAGTATTTACGCAAATACAATTGACATGCTGCGGAATATAATTCTGCACCGCAGGTTAATTTTTTTGTTTTTTCCGGTCAGTATTTACGCAGCGTGCGGATGAGATTTGTTCTATCTCATCCACTCTACTGGTTCTGTTGCGGAATAACCGCAGAATTTACGCAACGTGTGAACTGACCCTAAGTCCCATTATAACCCTGTAGACCCAGCAAACTACACCATTTACAACTATGAACTGGAGCACAGGCTGTCAAGAATACAGTCGTCTTTATTGTTATATAGAGATGAGACAATTTTTCAAAATTCTCATCAAAATTGGTTTTCAAAATGCAAATCATACATTTTTACTACAAATCTCAAACCTAGTGATTCTACCATCTCTACAGATAAGCAAAAATCCTCTTCTCTGTGGATTCTCCAAAATGCCAACCAGGCAACTCCATTCTACCGTCTCTATTTACTGTATGTGCTCCTGGAGAACCACTTTAAAAATCAATGCCATTTATTGCGAACATAGGAAAATAGCTGCCTGTAGAAAGCATGACATTAATGAAGAATAATTCCTATGCTTTTCCACAGCACACGCATTGCTCTTTCTGACATCTCACAGCATAAAAGATAGAAGCAAAGATATTTCATTCTGCAAATCTTTGAAACCCAAAGGATGTCTTAGTGGACACACTGACCTTTTTATTTATGTAAATATTCGCCTTAGTGACCAGCCCATTTTAGGCCCTAATGACCAAGCTATTTTATTCGTTTTTCTATAGTCGCATTCAAAGAGCTATAACGTTTTTATTTTTTCGTTTACATAGCTGTATGAGGACTTTTGCTGGATTAGTTGTGCTTTTTAATAGCACCATTTTTGGGTACATATAATTTTTATATTAACTTTTATTAACCCTTTTGGGGGGGATTATAAAAAAAACCTGAAATTCCGCCATTGTTCTATGCGTTTTTAAATTGACGCCGTTTACTATGCGACGTAAATAACATGTTACCTTTATTCTATGGGTCGGTACGATTACGGCGGTACCACATATGTAGAGGTTTTTTTATGTTTTACGACTTTTGCACAATAAAAACACTTTTGAACTAAAATTATTTGTTTTTGCATCGTTGCTTTCCAAGAGCCGTAATTTTTTTATTTTTCCATCAATGTAGTGATTTTTTGGGCTTGTTTTCTGCGGGACAAGACGTAGTTTTGAATGGTACTATTTTGGGGTGCATGGGACTTATTGATTCATTTTTATTATGACTTTTTTGGGGGGCAATGGAAAAAAATTGCAATTTCGCCATGGTTTTTTGCGTTTTTTTTTTTACGGTGTTCACTTTGTGGTTTAAATTACATATTAACTTTATTAATGGAGTCATTATGGTCGCGGCGATACCACATATGTGTACTTTTTTTTTTTTTTTTACACTTTTACTAAATAAAACCACTTTTTATGGAAAAAAATGGTTTTATTTATTTTTTTACTGTACTTTTTATTAATGATCTTCATTTCACTTTGATGACTTATTTTATTAGTCCCACTAGGTTGACTTTACTGTGCGATATTCCGATCGCTGCTATAATGCTCTGGTATACTTCGTATACCAGAGCATTATTGTCTGTCAGTGTAAATCTGACAGGCAATCTGTTAGGACGTGCCTCCGGCGCGTCCTAACAGGAATATGTCCAGGGCAGACCTGGGGGCTTTTATCAAGCCCCCGGCTGCCATGACACCCCATCGGAGACCCGCGATTTCATTCGCGGGCCGCCGATGGGTGACAGAGGGAGCTCACTCCCTCTGTAAACAAAGTTAAATGCCGCGGTCGCTATTGACGGCGGCATTTAACGGGTTAAACGGCCGCGATCGAAGTAAACTTCGATCGCGGGCGTTGAAGCAGGAGCTCAGCTGTCATCAGACAGCAGAGCCCCGGCTCCTGCCTGCACGGGAGACCCGTGCAGGACTTAGACTAGGCTGACGTGAAAAGGCGTCAGCCTAGCCTAAAGCCCATTAGTGACCGACGTAAAAAGGCGTATTAGTGGTCACTAAGGGGTTAAGCTTTATACTCATCACAAGGAAAAATATGCAGACCTTCAGCTTTCTCTAAATACTTCAATATCACTTAGGGCCTGTTCACATCACCGTTCATTTCCGTTCTGGGGTTCCGTCGGAGGGTTCCGTCGGGTGAACCCCACAACGGAAAGTGAAACTGACAGCACAGCTTCCGTTTCAGTCACCATTGATCTCAATGGTGATGGAAACATTGCTAATGCTTTCCGTTCGTCAACAGAATCAATAACGTAGTCGACTACGCTATTGATTCCGTCGGAAAACCGGAAACCAGCCGGAATGGTGACGAACGGAAAGCATTAGCGATGTTTCCTGTCACCATTGAGATCAATGGTGACTGAAACGGAAGCTGTGCTGTCAGTTTCACTTTCCGTTGTGGCGTTCACCCGACGGAACCCCGGAACGGAAATGAACGGTGATGTGAACAGGCCCTTACTCTTTTCCATAGATGTGATAGATCTAGGATTATAAACCAGGTTTTATTCTGGAAAAATTGCTAGAAATACTTTTTTATGTTTTCATTGCTCCTTTGTGATTTTGAAAAGCTTTTAAAATGCCACCTTAAGGGAGGCTCCTTCCGGTACACAAAGGGAAAAAGACAACTGATAAATGAACAAAATGGGGAGAGTTATGATGGCAAGTAGGACATGTGGATTCATGAAGAGCAGACTAGTAAACAGCAAGGTTAGTGGTCAGTTGGTATGGACGAGACATCTTCATTGGAGTGGCAGGGTGCTGAGGACAATGGCTGCAGGGGAACTGAGAAGTATCAGGTACAAATATTGGAAAGTTTTTGCTGTTGTTGTATTTTGTCTTCAAATATTAAATCCCGAGAAAAACCCTTTACTTAGACACATATTATATGACACAGTTACTGAGGAGGTCAAATATTCTGCCCAGGGGCCTAAACCAACCTTGATCAGGACCTGACTACTACTGTACTTAACCGAAGCATTGACATTACCATATATCAAACAACTTATATAGTTCATTATATATAATTTAGACAGTGGTAAAAAAAGAAACATTTAGAAGCCCCCATCCCCACTGACATGGAGGAGGTGAAGTCTATAGATAAACTTAAAAAGAAGAGAAATGGTGTGTCCGAGCTGCTGCCATTCAAACGGTTCTTTACTTTATTCACCTTACCTTTAAAGAAAAATGGAGAAAAACATAACATATTTGTCCAAAAAGAAATTATGATCAAAGTCATCAGTCAACAAGACATATTGTATGAACATAGAATATCCTGGGTGTCTCTTCTTGACGTGTATACTTCATAGTAATGGAGGAAACTGTCCTCGTAAATATATAATATAGTAGCCAGACTCAGGAGAGTTAAATATAATGCAGGACGGACAGCTGCAAAAGAACACATCCTCAGTTTCCCTGCAGGCTACTCTTTCAACGGCAGTCAATAGTTTGTCAGTTGGCTCCAGGGGAAGCTGCAGAGAATTTATTTTTCTAAATGGCTGTCTTGAACTCTGTTAAGATCACCCTGCTGAATGCAATTCATTAATATATTAGCAGGAAATCCTCCTGACAAGAGATATACTTTAAAGGAGTTTTACAGTTTTTGGACAATAAAGCTTATAGTTCTGCAATGTTTTAACGCCTTAATGACCAGCCTATTTTAGACCTTAATGACCAAGCCATTTTTTTAGTTTTTCCATCGTCTCATTATAAGAGCTATAACTTTTTTATTTTTGTGTCGATATAGCTGTATAAGGTCTTGTTTTTTTGCGGGACAAGTTCTAATTTTTAATAACACCATTTTGGGGTACATAGAATTTATTGATTAACTTTTATTAACTTTTTTTTGAGGGGGAATAGAAAAAAACCTGCAATTTTGCCACACTTTTTTGCGTCCTAAATTTACGCCTGATCACCATGTGGAGTAATAAATACAATAACTTTATTCAGCGGGTTGTTGCGATTGCAACGATACCAAATTTGTATGGTTTTTGTATGTTTTACTACTTTTACACCGTGAAAACACTTTTTTTTCAAAATTATTTGATTTTGTGTCTCCATATTTGAAGAGCCATAACTTTTTTATTTATTCGCCGATGCAGTTGTATGAGGGATTTTTTTTTTTGTGGGACGACTTGTCGTTTTTATCGGTACCATTTTGGAGTGGATGCGACTTTTTGATCACTTTTTATCCCATTTTTTTTAAGGCTGGATTCAAAGAAAACAGCAATTTTTGCAAGTTTTTTTATTTTATTTTTTACAACGTTCACCGTGAAGGTTAAATGATATAATAGCTTTATAGTCGGGGTCGTTACGGATGTGATACCAAATGTGTGTAACTTTTTTACTTTATCTTGTTTCTTAATAATAAAGCAGTTTGTAATGGGGAAAAGTGGGTTTTTCATTTATTTATTTTTTCACTTTTTTTTATTTTCCCTTTTTATTGAACTTTTTTGTAACTTTTTTTTTACTAGTCCCACTAGGGGACTTCACTATGCGGTTATCCGATCGCATTTATAATACACTACAATACTTCTCGCCGTGTGTCAGTGGGATGAGAGGGAGCTCCCTCCCTCTCTCCTAAACAACTCAGATGCGGCGCTCGCTATTGAGTGCCGCATCTGAGGGGTTAAACGGGTGAGATCGATACTAATAACTGCTCTGTTTACTTATTCCAATGAAGCGCCGTAAAAAGGCTATTGCATCGGAATAAAACTCACAATTCTCAAGATCAATGTTTGCTGTTAGGCTTCGTTCACATCTGCATCAGGGCTCCGTTCCAAAGTTCCGTCTGAGCTTTCTGTAAGAACAGAGCCCTGACTGACACAAACAGAAACCATAGGCTTCCATTTCCATCATTATTGATTTCAATGGTGATGGATCTGGTGCCAATGGTTTCGACTACGCTATTGATTCCATCTAAACGACAGAACCCTTGCACAATGGAGACAAACGGAAACCATTAGCACCAGAAATTGAACCTATTGTTTCCGTTTGTGTCAGTCAGGGTTCCATTCTGACGGAAAGTTTCGACGGAACATCGTAACGGAGCCCTGACGCAGATGTAAACGAAGCATTAGTGAGTGGAAAAATTCTTGTTTACATCTAGAGGGAATTATAAAGAAAGGAAACACAAAATATCTTAGAAGTTGTGTAAACTTTTATTATAATATATTTAAGCCATACATGAGGTGGTTACATTTGGAAGACGAATTGTTAAATTTCCCATATACCCCAATCATTTAAATCAATAGATAAATATTTGTAAGTTATAAACAATAGGTTATAACCCCTTCCCAACCGCTGACAGTGGTGGTGCAGGTTCTAAGTCTACTGCAACGTCTTTTGGCGGCACTGTAAAAAAGGCTTATGGTCAGTGACCACGGCATGATTAAAGGGGACCTACCTATTTATTCACTGGGTTACCTGATGGCCCGATCGGAGACTGGGGGAACTCTCTGCTGTCAGCCCTGGGGACCTAGAAAGGACCCCAGGGCTGTCTGTTCAGTAAGCCCGCTATGTATTGCCCTAACAGTAGCCTGTGTCATAGCGACACAGCATAATGTATTAGCATACAGGAGTATGGAAAAACATTATAAATATAAAATAAAATTATTTAAAGGTTATCCCTTCAGGGGTTTAAAAAAAAGAATGTAACAAAAAAATTATAATAAAGAAATGTCCAGCAAAAAAGTCATTATTTTATATTTTATTGCCCATACATTACATAAAATCATATCAGATATAGTATCTACATGACCGTAATAATTAATATAACAGGTTATTTAGCGTGAAATGCGAACAGTATAAAAAGATAAACAAAAAAGAATGCTGAAAATTGTATTGTACTATATTTATGCAAAAATAAATGACATAAATTACATAGTAATTTATTTGTACCCCCCAAACTTTGCAAGAAAAAAAATTACCGCAAAAAACAAGGCCTCATATAGCCAGGTCAATGAAAAAATAAAGAAGTTATGATGACTAAAGCCTTTACTCACCATATACTCCTGACAAAGACCTCAGCACGAAACGCACAGTGTTCGAATATATATATATATATATATATATATGTGCATGAATAAACACTTCCTTGGAAACCAACTGCAAATTTATACCAGCTCGGGAGCGCCCCAGAATGGAGTTTTTTTTCATCCATTTTGCCTAAATATTCTATCTTAAAATGTATCCCATTCATTTATGTAATTAGAAATGGTCTCACCTGTTATAATATAAGATAAATATAGATAATCAATATAACCGACACAATCTACAAGTCCGTTGCTGCCTGTTATCTGCCCAAATAACCAGCAACAAAAATTATTTTGAATCAGTTTTTTTTATTTCAGTTACTATGGAGATTGCTGTGACACATCAGAACTGTGACGCTGTCATCACTTCAAAATTCAGAGATGTTCAATAAGACTTATGCCATTGGGCAAACGATACTGTGGCCAACATACATCAGTCATAACATTAAAAACCACTGACAGGTGAATTAAATAATATTTATTATCTTGTTACAATGGCAACTGTCAAGGGTGAGATATATTAGGCAGCAAGTGAACAGTCAGTTCTTGTAGTTGATGTGTTAGAAGTAGGAAAAACGGGCACATGTAAGGAGCTGATCAATTTGGAAAAGGGCTATACTGTGATGGCTAGATAGATAACTCAGAGCATCTCCAAAACACAAGGTCTTGTGGGGTGTTCTTGGTATTCAATAATTAGCACCCACCAAAAGAAGCCCATGGAAGGAAAACCAGTGAAAAGGCGACAGGGTCATTCACGGTCTCATTCAAGTTTCATTGATGCGCACAGGGATCGACGGCAAGCCCGTCTGGTCCAATCCCACAGAAGAGCTACTGTTGAACAAATTGCTAAAAAAAAAATCATATTGGCTACGACAGAATGGTGTCAGAACAGAAAGGGGCAGATTTACTGGAGTCCCCACAGCCCAGCGTCGGTACGTTGTATCAGCCACGGATGGTATTGAGAGCCTAAGGGGACCCAAGGGGATCTATATATATGTGCATATATATATATATATATATATATATATATATATATATATATATTCAAACAGAGAAAGCAGCAGCACTCAATCTCAGTAAGAGAAAGCTTACATATGTGAATGGGTGCCAGCAAGCAGTCCAGATCCTAGGACTGTATCAATATTCAGAAGAAATAAATCTTGCAGCACCCCAACAGGATGAATGAAAAAACTGGGATTTATTCAAGCCAACATACAGCGGTGCGACGTTTTAGTCCAACATTAGGACTTTTTTCAAGCATAATGGTGTGTACAACAGTCATGGTTTATATAGTGTGCATCAAATACAAGCAATCAAGCTCATTACAATAGTATCAAAAATACAAACAGCATTTAGTTACGTGTAAAACAAAAGTTACGGTATCAAAAAATAAAACATTGATACAGAAAGTGACAAGTAACATATTAAAAACATCTAAAAACGTCTATATATTAGAACGACTTAATATAGACCTAATTACAATTTAATCAAATATTCAACAAGATGTGTATCAAGGTACGGCTGTCAGACCACTGACCAATCAGAAGACTGATATTTAATTTATGCAAAGTGCTCGTATGTGTTTGACTCAAGTCCTCCCTATCAGGCATTTATTGTTAGCAGGTGCGCATGCGTCAGGCTGACAGCACCAGGAAGTGACGTCTATAGTAAGTTGCCTGGTTACAGGTAATCAACAAACTCCTGATGCCATTGTGCACACATTCGACTAGTGAGAACCGGAAAGAAGTTCCGGAACACATTGCCAAGTAACAATCAATATTATTGTAAATAGCTTATCAAGCAAAATTTTTCACAAATACATATAGACACAAAATACATCGAACCACGGAATGACAGAATTGATAAATATTCAGGACATATATATGTCCGAAGATGTCCAGGATCAGTATCAAGAAAAGGTAAAAAACCTGTATATACAAATGTATATGTATGAGAGGGAAGCAGCAACAAAAACGAAGTGCAGCAAATAAATCCATTCATAAAAATGTAATAGAAATTCTATATAGTCGATGCCAGTTATAAGGTATATTAAACTGCGGATAAAGGATTCACACGAAAGGGGAGGGATCAGGGTCACAGTTATGTACTCCATGAAAACCTACACCAAGGTTAGTAGAGCGACAGTATCACACTCCAGTGTGCCAAGTCCAACCACAATAACCAGCAATCATGTATCGAACCCATGAGACCTCCACAGTAGTTTATTAGATCAGTCAGTTTATACACTAATATTTAAATTATTGTTGCGCCCCTTTCACATACATTTAAATAAATATTTTCCAAAACATTAATACATGAAAACTATTCACAGGACATCAAAATTTGAATATCCAATTTCCATCTTCCATTTATTCTTGGTCAATTTTGTATCTTGTGGTCTGAAGTGGTCTACATTCACCTTATGATCTAAAATAGAAAAATAAAGTGTCAAAGATCAAGGTATATATATATATACATCTCATATAAAAAAATACAAAACCAAAAAAAAAAAATATATATAATAATAATAGACAAAAGAAGAACATTGATTTTCGCGCAGCCGCCATCATTATGACACTCTGTTTGTATGTTTGTAGCACGTGGTGCTTTTCTGTTTTCATTCATAGTTTATACTGCTGCGGAAGCGCTGGCCGTGATTTTCACGCACCCATTGACTTCAATGGGTGCGTGATGCGCGAACAATGCACAAATATCGGACATGTCGTGAGTTTTACGCAGCGGACACAAGGACACACGCTACGTGAAAATCACTGGCAGTCTGAACGGCCCCATAGAGTAACATAGGTCCGTGCGAGGCGCGTGAAAATCACGCACGTTGCACGGACGTATTACACGTTCGTCTGAATAAGCCCTAACAATAAGGCCCAGTTCACAGAGTTTTTGGGCCTTGATATTGACTCGGACACTGCATCAGAATCAGCACCAAACAACTTCCAAAACCGCCTCCCATTGATTTAATCTGAAATCAATGGGAACCAGTCGCGGAAAAAAGAAAAAGCTGCATTTTCTGTCTGCTGTCCTCAATCGCCGCAGGCAAAAAACGCGGCAAGATAGTGTGGGCAGGTCAAAATCTGCCTCAAAATTCGGTGCGCGGTTCCAGGCGGTCGCCGGTGCGCATGCGCGGGAGTTTGCGGGTGCGCGTGATCGGTCGCACGGGCGGCGGTGTTTGACGGCCCCCATGACGACCCCCATGCTACCCAGGGCCGCCATCAGTGGGGGTATTAGGGGTACTGATGTGAGAGGCCCGGCCAAACCTAATTGAAAGGGGGGCCCGCAGCTCACGACATTCTTTTGGTGAAAAAAACAAGCCCCATTGCAGGGGCCTGTTTTTTTTCTACCAAAGGCAAGTCGCGGCAGTTGCCGGGCCCCCCTTTCAATTAGGTTTGGCCGGGCCTCTCACATCAGTACCCATAATACCCCCCCTGATGGCGGCCCTGGGTACCATGATATAGTGCTGGACGGAGTACCGTTAACAGGCGGTGCCACGGTAGGGGGGCCCAGAAAATTTAGCTGTAGGGGGCCCTGAAATTCCTGATGGTGGCCCTGCACATGACAGTGATAATCGGCCGTGTGACGGCCATTTTCTTAAGAGACGTCACACGGTTGCATTAAAATCACTGCACAACTATGGGGCTATTCACACGGCCATTTTCTTATTGGACCGTCTGAATGGCCTGTGAAAAAATAGGACATGTCTGCTTTTTGCCCGTTTTCCAGGATCCTTCAATAGACTCAAGTCTATGAGGGATCCATGAAAACGGGTTTCGCACAGGTGAAAAACGGCCGTTTTTCACAGACGATTTGACCCCATTTGTATGAATACGTGCTTAGTCTTTGGAGGAGCTCGGGACCAGTGGAAGGAGATAGCGATTCTTTATGGCAATATTATTGAGTTCTTAGTAGTTGATACATAGCCGAAAAGAATTGTTTTTTTTTCCAAGAAGAAAATCCCGGCCGGATGAATCCTTTATCCTTATTTTCTTGTAGAAATTCCCTTTCATTCCAGTTCAGACAAGGTAAAGATGTGGCCAAAAGGGACAGGTTCTTTCTTAGGTTAAAGAGAAATCCAGTTTAGTTCAGCGAACATTTTATCCTAGAGAATCACATGGAACAAGAAGAAAAATACCAGGAAACACCACCAGGTCCGAGAATCAAGTAAGCAATATTTAGAGAAGAGAGCTGTTGCATCTCCTAGGCAATGGAGCGCTACAGGTTCAGATTGACCCAACGGGCGGCCCACGGGTTAGAAAGCACACTGCAGGGTTAGAAAGCACACTGCAGCAGATTGGGGATTGCGATTCCTGGCCTGCCCTTCATCAGACAGATGGAGAGCGATGGGAGACATGCCGAATCATGATCCTGGACAAAAAACCTAGATACAAGATTTATGAGATATTTGCATTTTATGTCATTATAAACAGTTGTGGTTTGCTAGTCACATGTAATGCAACGCATTTATCATATGATGAAAACATTTTTAATGGTGAAAAAGTGCGTATGAGGGACAGTGAAGACCTGTTGCAATTACTGCAGATAATACACAGTTTCAGTGTGTACTGTATTCTGAAAGTCTAAGTCATATATGAGTGGTACTTTTTGTAAAATAATATCAACTTTATGAATATTTAAACAGTTATTCACATCACACAAAGTCATGGCATAGTAAAACATAAAACAGATATGGCATCACTTTGGATGATAAGAATAACCCTTTAAATAAATATTGAGTTTGATCTGGCACTTCAAACATGAAGCAATCCTACTACTTGAAAGAAAATGGTGGATTTGTTGCAGAGTTTCATAGCGGATTCTGCACAGAATTTGTTTTTTAAAAGCCCTATCCACACGTAAAAATCTGCGTGGATTTCAGGGCAGATGGATTTTTCTTCAGATTCGCGCTATGTGCCCCCTCTATGAGCTGGAATAAAGATGGAGGAACATAAATATTTTATATAATATTACATTTCTCCTGCAACAGCCTCTGCAGGGAAAATGTCTTTCCAGTTGCGGATTCCTCGGCGATTACAGCTGATCGATAGGGATTGTTTAAAAAGGGCACGTCCATTTTTTCTCAGTCAGATATGGACCATAGTGTACACAAGAGCAGTAAAGTTAGAAAGTGAATGATTGGCACTACCCTCACTGTGGCGCTCCAGTATCGCGAGGCCTTGAGAAAGCGTCTGGAGGACGCGAAACGGCTGTAGGCCAGCTGTCTTGTCCGTGTCTTGCCTGCCTCTATATTTAGAATTAAAGCACTGAGATCTTTTGGGAGCGGTGAGTGCCGTGTAATTATTTTTCTACAATTTGTTTATTTTCTTACACAAGAGTGGTTGCTAGTGATAAATATAGGGGAACAAAATATCTAAGTTACCGTAGGTGTATTCATTGATAATGTCTAGCATATCAACAGTCCTGCCAATGAAAAGAAGAAAGTCCCAGGGTCATCATCAGTAGGATGTTAGTGACATAAGCATTGGGATCAAATAAATCCCTCAACTAAAATAAGATATAAAAATTTTAACCAGATATGCAGATTTAAAATAATACCAAGAACAACAAACAATAGATTGACAACCTCATCATGTAAGGAGATTTCGCCTTTGTATGTTATGCCTTGCTTCTATTCTTTGTCCTTCGACCACTCACGTTAAAAAAAACAAACCTTGAGATAAAAAAACATTGCAAATTACAAGCAGACTTTCATAAACCAATACCTTCTAAGGGAATATTAGGTTGAGAATATATGTTGTGAAATTATATAACAAGTCCACCCGCTCGATTAATTGCAGAAGATATGGGATACATTGACTGTTTCAATCTTATCTCATAACACGAATAATATGTGAACCCTTCTTTAATAAGCTATTAGGAGACAAAATTAAACCAAATTGCAAAGTAGATGTATCGTATTTCTTTTTATCACCTAAAATCCTTGCTGCAAATTAGTATTTTCTCTCAAAAATGTCCTATTTACATTAGTAAGAAGGAGCGAACTATCAATCAGCTATGCTGCAGGTGCCAACGTTAGCAGTTTATATAATTACGGATGGATATCAGCTAATCCCTGTAGCCCACTCACTGTCACTCAGAAAACACATAACCCTATCTATCCTGATTATCGGTAGCAAATTTCCATTAGCACTGAGTGACGGAACACCAGGAACACTAGGGGTCATGGGGAGATACGGCAATCCCAGCTGCAAGGCCCCGGAGGTATAAAGGCAGCTTAAATCCAGTACTTCCTATATGCTGTTAATATACAGAAAGAATCCAATTTGTTGATATATAATATCCTTCTGAAGCCTTCAATTTAGAAGGGTTAATTTATTGAGCATCATCGTGGTTAACCTTTTAATGCCCACGGGGGGGGGGGGGGGGTTATTATCATACTGTAAGCCCATCTGGCTCTCCAGGAGTTTGGTGTATCTGGTCCCATATGTCCACTGCAGGCCACAATTCCCTGGCAATGTTCCTTTCTACTTGAGTGTTCATATGTCACAGGCTGCTGGCTCATGATGCCTGATGTGCCCTGATTGGAATAATTAGCTTGGTAGGAAAAATATTAGACAATCTTCAATTAATATTTTTATTCTGTTTCTAGTTATTTTATCTCCCTTTTTTTATTTTTTACCAAACAGAAGTCTTAATAAAGAATTATATTCACATCCCCCAAATAGAATGAGGTTTTTAAAAATAGTTTTTATATATATATATATATATATATATATATATATATATATATATATATATATATATATATATACTATAACCTTTATATTAGAATGTTTGATCTACCGTATTTTTCGGACTATAAGACGCACCTGACCATAAGACGCACCCAGGTTTTAGACAACAGAAAATAGGAAAAAAATAATTTGTTAAAAAATTATTTGAGCTAAACACAAGAAATGGTTATAAACCATACCTAATAGAAATCCCAAAATACGCAATCCAAAATTAGAAAAGAAGGAGTAAAAAGAAAAAAGCGCAAGTGTGAACGGAGACCAATGGTGTCTGGATAAAAAAAATCTTCAGAACCGGTTCTTATAGCTAATCTCTTATATGGGTCTGATTTTGGCTTATGTATAGAACACCTATTACCTAGATATCTCATCATGACATGTCATTGTGTTTAGAGGGGGATAAATTAATGGCAGTAATGTTATAAAAGTCTGTGTTGGTATCCTGGCCAGGAGACTTTTTTTTTTTTTTTTTTTTTTTTTTTAAATTATGTACATCTAGTTTGAAACAAATGTGTTTTCTCAAACCCTTTTCTTTTCCTATAAAAAATCTTTGTATTATGGATAAAAGAGGAAAGAGATATATTTATATATGAAAAATCTTTAAAATATATTTTTATATGGAATTTAATAAAAATTTATATAAAATTATTCTTATCCCAAAGAGTGCCTGGTATGTTTTGGAAAATATTTTTTGTTTTTTTCCTTTTTAAAAAATAATTTATTCTGTTTCACCACATTCTGAGAGCCAAAACGTTTTTTTATATTTTTTTTAGGCCAGCGGCCACTTGGTTACATGTGGAGTTACTGAAACAGCGTAACTACGCTGTTTCCCTAACTCCCATAGTAGTGAATGGCAGTTACGGAAGCAGCGTAGCATGCGAGCTACGCTGTTTCCGTAACTACTGTTCAGTTATACTGCTCAGTTCTATGGGAGTTATGGAAACAGCGTAGCTCAGCGAGTTACGCTGTTTCAGTAACTCCACATGTAATCAAGTGGCCGGGAGAGCACAGAAAGCTAGAACAGGGTTTAGGGGGCCCCGTTCTAGAGATTGGTGCGGGTCCTGCATCTATCTGACCTTTATGACATATCCTGTGGATATGTCATAAATGTCCTTTATAGAAAAACTCCTATAAATGCCGCTGTCGCTATTGACCACGGCATTTAACTAGTTAAAGGGGTTTGCCATAAAACCCATTTATCCCCTATCCACAGGATAGGGGCTACATGTGAGATCGCTGGGGGTCCGACCGCTGGGACCCCCAGCGATAAGGAGAACAGGGGACCACCCAAAGCGCTACATGAGAAGCCTGGACTTCCGGGGTTCTGTGTCCGGCTTTTCTGTTCCGCAGCTCCATAGAGATCAATGGAGAGCTGCTCGCGCATGCACAGAAGAATCCCATTGATCTCTATGAAGCTGCTGGACACAGAACGCGGAAGTCACAGCTTTTCATGCAGCGCTCCTGGTAACTTTCGGTCCCGTTCTCCTTATCGATCACACATGTATTCCCTATCCTGTGGATAGGGGGTACATGTGTTTTATGGCACAAGCCCTTTACACTGCCAGGAACAGCGAAATGCTGTTCCTGGCGGTTAGAGCAGCGTGTCAGAAGCTGACACCTGCAGTGTATGGAGCAGGCTCAGAGCGTGAGCCCGCTCCATACATCATCCCCCTCCAGCTCCATGATGTGCCGGCACGTCATGGTTCGGGAAGGGGTTAAGTAATGAAGCGGTCATGGCGCCCGGTGATGCCGGGTCCCTTGACTGCGGACTATAACTTGCAGGGACTTTTTAGTAAGATTTATTCTTGCTATAAACTGCGTCTTATAGTCCGAAAAATATGGTATATATATTATAAAATAAATATATGTTAAACATTTTAAGAGCATAATGTATCTCACAGGAGAACGACTATACTTTAAAGTGAAGTATGACTTCCCATACGCACCATGACCAATACCTTCCCTGCTCTTACGTGTGTCTTCTGGACACTAGGTGAGGGCAGCCCCATTTAATTTTTCTGGCACATTGGGGAAAATATATTAAAGAGTAACTAAGCTGTCAGAAGTTTTGATCGGTGGGGGTCTGAACGCTGAGACCCCCACCGATCTCCAAAAGGAAGCTGCATAAGTGCTCGGGTGAACGCTGAGCCACTTCGTTTCTGATCGGCTTTTCTTTGAAAGTCAAGCAATTGGTGTACGGGATCAATAGAAAGTGTATGAGCCCAAACACCAATTTGCTCGGCTTTCCGAGAAAAGCCAATCAGGAACTAAGTGGCTCAGCGCCCTCCCGAACCCTTCTGCCACTTAATTTTAGCGATCGGTGAGGGTCTTAGTGCTCAGAACAATTCACTATCCTACTAGATATGCTTATCCACCTCTGCTAAATTATCTCACTGTACTACTAGGTATGCCAATATAAGCTCGGCGTCCTTACTGCCGCCTGCGGCTCTCATCGTGGCCGCCGGAGTTTGAATATCATAACTCCAGCGCTCATACTAATTGGTATTCTCGTAATAATCTTTTCAATATCTAATCGAAAATAGTCTCCTGAGGTGTCTGTGAGTCATACTGCGGACGAAACGCGTTGAGACATGTATTAATACACAAATGGATATTTTTTGAGTGTTATACCAAAATGTGGGGCAGGAATCAGGTTGCTAGATTGAATGTGTAAATATGAGTTTAGACTGAGATGTACCTTGCATTGGTCTTGTCCTGTTCAGCAATTACTCCCCCACAGTAAACCAATTATTTTAGGTGGAATATAGGAGGGAAGCTTAGTGCTATCTTTATTTTTTCATGCAGATTTAATAAAAGTGATGCTTTATTATATTATAGCCACAAGAGAGTCCCAGTGCTCAGACCACCACCGATCAAAACTTCAGATGTCACTATGACGACATGTCAGAAGTTTTTTAAAAGTTTAGTTACCCTTTAAAATCGGCGTTTTAAAAGCCAGTCTTAAACTACTTTAGGAAAAAGCCAGCAAATATATTAAGAGGTACACAACTCTTAATATATTTGATGCATCTTAGGCTGTCCGTGCGACAGAAAGGCAAATCTATGCCTGCTATGATCAGGTGTAGATTTGCACCATAACTTAAGCCAATTTCTGATAAATCTGTCATTCTAGCAGAGGCCCCGTCCCCTTTGGCAAACCCTGACGCCTTTTTCTCACCACTTTCAGAAAAGTAAAGTCTCAAATTTTAGTGCAAGTATGGCTGGCACCAAAATCGGCAACTTTTTTTTATTCCGGAAAACTGACGTAAGCCTTTTGCTATATTCCCCCCACTATATAGTGGATTAAGAGGAAGCTTCTTTCCTCATCATAGAAAGTGGTTTACAGCTTCCAGCAGATATTTTTGGATTTTATATGTATGCGTTAACTGCTAAATAAGCTTTTTCTTATTTTTGGTTGACATTTTGGGGGCTTTGGAACAAATTATTAGTTTTCCATAGAGTTATGTTCTCAAGTTACAGTATTTTCAACTTACAATGGAACCATTTAATATTGTAACCTGGGGGACCACTTGTAATACTATTAATACTTTTTTCAGAATTCCAGATTATGAAAATTGCCGGTACCTCCAGATTTGCACTGATTGTTATCCAGAAATTAGAATTGTTAGAGTGATTCATTCCATAGGGGTTTGCTAATGCTATTGTTCTCTCTGATCAACTTCACTTTCTCACCTGTTACCTAGTTCCTTTGGCATCTATCTTAATATTTTCAGATTCCGCATGATTGACACAACCGGGGCATCCTCGGTGCTGCTTTTCTCTCTTCTCACCTTTGTTTTCTCTACTGACTACTGCCTACTTCACCTGGCATGTACTCAGAAACTGTCTGTTTCAAAATGATTGGCACGGTTTGTAAAGTGCTGTTCTAAGCCCTTTACACCTTGTTTTTTACCTTACTTCTCTTGGCATTGACAAATTACATAGTGGTTGACACCACTAGAGGTTTGATAAGCTCTGCTGTTCTATTGCACACTTATGTATCAAGCCTGGGTACCAATTAAATTTGCATTGCAAACCATTTTTCTGCCTAGCACTGGTTATCACTGTTAGGGGACGGGAAATATCAAAAACCTTAAAATGGGCATTAAAATAATTTATTTTGCTCACTAATTGCTTCTTGTGAACTATGGGGGGAATTTATCAAGCCCTGTAAACCAGTTTTCTAATGTAGAAAAGTCGCAATTTGCACACTTTCAAAGAAGCGGGTGGGACATATTAAAAGGGGTGGGGTCAATATGGCCCAATAAATTTTCTAGCATTTTAGCCAGAAAACTGGCATGAATTATTGCGCAAATCTACACGAGGTCTTAGCACATGGATGGCCACAGAAGCACCTAATTTATTAAAAGACATGGGCCTCTTAATAAATCAAGCATATTTTACTCCAACTTTCTTTAGATTAACCCCTTCCCAACATCCGCTATATATACATGGCACTGTCGGAAAGGGGCTCCCGCACATCACAGTACAATAACGTTGCTGTGATGGCGCAGGCTCAGAAGCTGAACCCACGTCATCACCAGAGGGTGTCAACTGTATATTGTAACTGACACTATGCTGTAACAGACGGAATTGGAGCTAGCTTCAATCCCGGCTGTTTAACCCATTAGATGCTGCAGTTAATAGCGATCACAACATCTAAGTGGCTTGTAGCCCAGACACGGGCTATAAACAAAGATAAAAGTCCTTTTATTATTATTAAAAATGAAAAAATACATAATTGACATTGGCGCATCCAGAATAATGTGAACAATAAAACTATTGCTATCTAACCCGCACGGTGAACGCCGCAAAAGAAGGAATTATACTTACGCTAGTCTTCTTTCCTTTAGTCCAAGCAGCAGCACAGAAACCAATGGGTTAATTCCCCACTGCTGGTAGGACAAGTGACAAGAAAACAATAAAATAATTAATTAAGCAAACTATATCATGGGACCTAAGCCCCACCTCTTTTTCTAGGCAAACCAAGAAAAAAAAATGTGTGGAATGGAACAAAAAAGGCTGTGCTGCTTGGACTAAAGGAAAGAAGAATAGCTTAAAGAGGCTCTGTCACCAGATTATAAGTGCTCTATCTCCTACATAATCTGATCGGCGCTGTAATGTAGATAACAACAGTGGTTTTTATTTTGAAAAACTATCATTTTTGATGGAGTTATGAACAATTTTAGATTTATGCTAATTAGTTTCTTAATAGACAACTGGGCATGTTTTTACTTTTTACCAACTGGGTGTTGTGAAGAGTAGGTGTATGATGCTGACCGATCAGCGTCATACACTTCTCATCATTCCAGCCCAGCTTCTTTAACTGCACAGCGTGATCTCGCGAGATCACACTGTGCTGTCATTTACTCCCACAGAAACGTTACCGAAGTGTCTTGAGAGTGAATAGACATTGCCTCCAGCCAGGAAGCGATGTCTATTCACACTCCCGACACTTCGGTAACGCTTCTGTGGGACTTACTCATACAGCACAGTGTGATCTCACGAGATCACGCTGTGCTGTTATTCGAGTTCTGCTGTACTCAGCATAGCGTGATCTCGCGAGATCACGCTTGCTGTGAGTAAGTCCCACAGAAACGTTACCGAATTGTCCGGAGTATGAATAGACATCGCTTCCTGGCTGGAGTCTATTCACTCTCAAGACACTTCGGTAACGCTTCTGTGGGAGTAAATGACAGCACAGCATGATCTCGCAAGATCACGCTGTGCAGTGACAGAAGCTGGGCTGGAACGATAAGAAGTGTATGACGCTGATTGGTCAGCATCATACAATTCTCTTCACAACGCCCAGTTGGTAAAAAGTAAAAACACGCCCAGTTGTCTATTAAGAAACAAATTAGCATAAATCTAAAATTGTTCATAACTAATCTGGTGACATAGCCTCTTTAAGTATAATTCCTTCTTTCCTGGTCATCCTACGCAGCAGCACAGAAACCAATGGGATATAGCAAGATTATACGGGTGGGCAAGATAAAGTCAAAACTGTATGTCCAAAGGCTGCTTCCTCTGAAGCCCTCAATATCCAGTCTATAATGCTTCATGAAGGTGTTTGGTTGGGACCACGAAACTGCTGCACAGATCCTCTCCAATGGAAACCTTCCTCTCTCTGCCCATGAAGCTGCCATAGCATGAGTTGAATGAGCCCAAACTTTCTCATGAGTTGACTCTCCTCCTAATTTATAACATAGATAATAGTCTCTCTTAGCCATCTGGCTAACATAGCTTTAGACGCTTCAAATCCTTTCTTCTTTGGAAGAAACATCACAAATAGATTCTCCATTTTCCTAAAGAACCTATTCTTTTCAACATATCGTTGTAGCGCTCTACCTACGTCAAGGTGTGTAGATTGTGCGCTGAAGTTCCTGGCCCTTACCTCAAAAATTATGGTAAACATATTTCTTGATTAATATTTGCCATTGACAGCACGTCCGGTGAAAAAGTTGGTAGGGTTCCTAGTACTACTCTTCCTGGAAAAAAAGATATATACGGTTCTTTACATGCCAACTCTAGGATGTCGCTTATTCCTTTCGCAGATGTAATTGTGGTCAGAACACCTTTTATGTTAGCATCTTTAGATCCAGATCCTGTAAAGGCTCAAAGGGAGGTCTTATTAGAATTCTTAAGACCAGTAAATGGTTCCAACTAGGATATTGCTCTAAAACCCTTGGTCTGAGCCTTCTGGTCGCTCTCATAAATCTTTTCACTGGATTCTTTAGCCCATGACTTTCCTGACCAGGCTGACAAAGCGGATATCTGAACTGCTAGAGAGCTTGGATTTAACCCCAGGTCAAATCCAGCCAGAAGAAATGAAAGAATATCAGCCACTGAAGGTTCATGCTCAGTCTTCCCCTGATTTATCGCCCATTTCTTGAAGGTTTCCACTACTCTTTTGTAAATCCTGTTTGTCGCACGTCCTCTGGACTGCATTAAGGTTCCTATCACGGAGGCTGGCAGTCCGAGTTAATTTAATATGGGCCTGTCAACTTCCAGGCTGTCAGTCTGAGAATCTTGACATTCTGACAGTATGGTCTGTCCTATAACAACAGGTCTGGGCGGTGAGGTAGTTTACAAAGCTTGCCCCTGGACATCTGGATTAGCCTGGGAAACCATACCCGTTTTGGCCAAAAGGGTTTGATTGCTATTAATGAGGACTGATCTTCCCGGATCTTCGCTAGCAACCGCATAATCATTGGAATCGGTGGAAAGTTGTATGCCAACCTGAAGGTCCATCTGATTGTGAAGGCATCCAGTGCCAGCGGTCTGTCGTGGCAAAACAGGGAGCAGAAATATCGGCATTTCCTATTAGTGTGAGTTGCCATTAGATCTTTTACTTGACTTCCCATTTTCCAGACTATCTGGTTGAAAATTCTGGGTTCAGTCCCCATTCCCCTGTAACGGCTTGGTGACGACTGAGTCTGTCTGCCCAGGCATTGTTGACGCCTCTGATGTGGATTGCCACTAGAACCTGCACATGAACCTCTGCCCATCTCATGGTGCCACCCAGTCTGTTCAGATAACTAACTGACTGTATATTGTCCAACTAAATCTTCACCGCTCTGCCTTCTAATAAGTGCTGGAAATGCAGCTCATTTTAATTTGAAGATAGGCATTGTTCCTGGCGGGTCCAATGCCAGTGTGTCCTCTGACCCAGTACCTGGGCTCCCCATCCTGTCCCATAAGCATCAGTTGTCAAAATCATCCACCTCAGTGACTTTATTGACATGTCGTTCACTGAGCTCAGCCACCATCTTAAAGCCTCCCTGGTGGTAGAAGGTATCACCATGCACTCTTCTAAAAACTCGATGAATCTGTTCCATTGAGATAGCAGACTCTGCTGGACATCCCTCATGTGTCTTCTGGCCCAAGGGATCGCCTCTACTGCAGAAGCCATATGCCCCAGCGTTCTTATAATCTTGTGAAATGAAACCACCTTGACCAAAATCAAGTCTGCTATATCCGTGGTCAAATTTTGATGTCTCTCCTCCGAGAGAGCAACTGTCATCTTTCTGGAATCCAGGATGAATCATAAAAACCGGCACCTCTGTGCAGGAATTAATTTGGACTTTTCTCTGTTTAATTCCATCCCTTCCTGAAGGTGACTGTGCATCAGATCTGCTGAGTTGTCTATCAGAAGCCAGTCATACAAATATGGTATTATCGTTATACCTCTCGTTCTCAGATTCACCACCGCTACTACCTTTGTAAAGATCCACGGGGCTGATGATAGGTGTAACGTCTATGGTCGCGGACCGTCGTCCTGACTTACCCTCTGACGGCTGCAGCCATGGACGAGTGAGTTCTCAGCGGCATCTCCCTCCTGAGAGACGCCGACACTCACTTCCTGATTGAGACACTGTGTCCCGCAGGGTACGCGCGCCCGTGCGTGTAGGGTCTTAAAGGGCCGGTGCGCACACAGTTGTAGAATATCTGCAATTAGTCCAGAATGCTGCTGGACTATAAAAAGGGCTCTGCCCTCTTGATCATTGCCTGAGCGTTGTTGTGTTACCTAAAGTTTGTCATTGAAAATGGTCTACTAGTGTTTTCCAGTTCCCAGTGTTACCATCATGTTACTTCATCATTTCGTTACTTGCCTGGCATGGGCGAACCCAATCTGGGAACGACAGGGACCCGAGACTTCCAGGGGTTCATGCGGTTATTCCGCACTGTGTTCGTGGAGCCTGGACGAGTCTCGTCGGCAGCTACTACAATGCTGAACCTTCGCCAGGAGGACGCCTCCGTGGGCATCTGGATTAGCCTGGGAAACTACTGTACACCCTCCTGTTCCGGACACTGGCAGGAGAGCTATCCTGGAACAACGAGGCATTAGTAGCTTCCTTCTGGCATGGTCTATCATCTGAGATCAAAGATGAACTTGCTGCTCGGGATCTACCATCTACATTGGACGACCTAATTCTACTTGCCACCCGAGTGGACATGATGCTCAGTGGAAGACCCCAAGCAGTTCGACAAGAGAGAAGGCTTCCTAGACTGGCCCCCAACTTCCTGCAACCCCTCTTGCCTTCATCTACAGCTCCACCCGAGGTCCCAATGCAAGTGGATCGGCTTAAACTGACTGTCCAGGAGAAACAGCACAGGCGCACTTCTGGACTCTGTCTATATTGCGGCCTCACTGGCAATGTCGTGCGTCTGTGTCCACAGAAGCCCAAAAACTCCAACGCCTAGGATTGGAAGGAGAGACAACCCTGGGCGACACAGAATTTGATAGAAAACTCTCCTCCAAGCTGTTCATCCCTGTGACCATTGTCGCTGACGAGAGGCCCCATCCGGTCTCTGCCTACCTGGACTCTGGCTCTGCAGCCAATTTCATACGCAGAGACCTTGTGGATCGTCTTCACTTGCCCACTACCCTTCTGGAGAAGCCGTTGATCGTTGCCTCAGGAGTGATTCTCTAGTGGGGCCCCAAGTGTCTCAACCGCTGTCTGGGGCATATCCATCCGCCTCAGTCTCCTCCGCATCAGTCATTGGCAGGGTTGCCTTGTTGTTACACTTAGTTCTCAGATGTCTTCGACAAGAAGGAGGCAGAGACGTTGCCACCACATCGAGCATATGTTTGTCCTATTGACTTGGTTCCTGATTCGTCAACTCTTCTCGCGGTAGAGTATACTCTCTCTCCTTACCTAAAACCCAGTCAATGTCTGCCTATATTAAGGAGAATCTAGAGAGGGGCTTCATACGTAAATCCTCATCCTCGGCCGGAGCCAGGTTTTTTTTTGTCATCAAAATGACGGATCCCTCCGACCCTGCATTGATTACCGGGGTCTCAACCAGATCACAATAAAGAACAGACTCCCATTGCCTTTAATCTCTGAACTGTTTGATCGCATATGGGGGGGCAAAAAAAAATTCTAAACTAAACCTGCAGGGGGCCTACAATCTTATCCGGATTCGTCAGGGTGACAAGGGGAAGACTGCATTTAATACACGTGATGGGCACTACGAATACCTGGTTATGCCCTTTGGCCTGTGTAACGCCCCCATGGGTTTTTCAAGAATTCGTCAATGATCTCGTAGACATTTTGATTTTTTCCCCAGATGCCTGCGTCAGCTGCTGCAGTCTACTGAACGCATGTAGGAGTCACTATATATGGTAGTACAGACGCTAGTGTATTATAGCAGTTTAAAAATGTATTAGCCCCCCCCCCCCGACATGTTTCGCTGTAAACACAGTGTCCTCAGGGGATCACATCGGGGCTTCTGAAATATTATTGACCCTTCCTGCATCTTCTCTGTCAACCCTCTACAAGTTAGTGATATTCCTCCGGGAAGGACTTTTGTACATCTGGCAGACAGAGGAAGAATCCTTCGCTGGGGACACAGTTCCAAGCTGGCAGGCCATGCGGGTGCCCGTAAGACCCGAGACCTAATTGCCCGTCAGTTTTGGTGGCCCACGCTGCCCAAAGATGTTATGGACTTTGTCTCCTCCTGTACGGTGTGCGCAGCAAATGAAGTTGCCCACTCCCTCCAGACCAGCTGGTCTGCTCCAACCACTGCCTGTGCCTGATGCCCCCTGGCGACATATTGCAATGGACTTTGTCACAGATCTGCCTCTCTCTGCTGGATGCAGTGTGGTCTGGATGGTGGTGGATCGATTTTCCAAGATGGCTCATTTTGTTCCACTGACTGGTCTGCCTTCTGCTTCCCGGCTGGCCGATCTCTTCATTCAACACATCTTCCGTCTGCACGGCTTGCCTCTGCATATTTTCTCGGATCGAGGGGTCCAGTTCACCTCAAAGTTCTGGAGAGAACTCTGCGATCTCCTCGGTGTAAAGTTGGACTTCTCCTCGGCCTACCATCCCCAGTCCAATGATCAAGTCGAGAGGATTAACCAGATTATGGAGACCTATCTGTGGCACTTTATCTCCAGGCAGCATGATGACTGGGTGCAGCTGCTTCATTGGGCTGAGTTCTCTTATAATAACCATACTAGTGAGTTCACCACCTCCAGTCCGTTCTTCATTGTTTACGGCCAACATCCAATAGTACCTCTTCCTGTCTCCACTATGTCCCAGGTTTATGCAGATATGGCAGCAGACATGATCTTCTATTCTGCTAGCGGTTGACCGCTTGAAGAGAAAGGCAGACACTAGAAGACGAGACCCTCCCCAGTTTCTTCCATAGAAAAAATTATGGCGGGGATGAAATAAATCCTGATGTGCAGGCCAGATGGGAACATTTCTTTAGTTTCAAAAAGTGGTTAACAAGGCCCTAATTTTTGGGTACCAGGAAGGGGAGAGCCCAAACCCATCTGCTGGAAGCGAGGGAGTCCGTATTATAACAGGGAAACACTTTCCCAGCAAATTTTCCCTAACTACAAAGTAGGAAGGGTCCCAAAAAACAGGTGCAGAGTGTTTTCCAAAAGGGGGATAAGAATGGACACCATTTATCAGTGCGACACTGGCCTGTGCATAAAGGATTGCTTCAAAGTGTACCACACATCTATGCATTATTAATTCTATTATTTACCCCATCATTATACCACCTTATTATGCCCTGATGTACTCCGCACAGCTTACATATACCCTGATGTACTCCCCATAGCTTACATATGCCCCCACATTATAAACTGAAATACCAGTAAAATCCTATACACAACTACTACCTAGCAAATTCCACGCTTCAAAAGCCAAATGGCGCTTTCTCTGTTCTAAGCCCTACTTTGTGCCCAAACAGCAGTTTACGTCCACCTATGTAGCATTGCCATACCCAGGAACACACACTTAACATATTATTGGGTGTCTCCAGTGGCACAAGCTGGGCACAGCATACTGCGCACTAAAATGGCATATCAGTGGAAAAATAGCGATCTACTGTGCATTTAATTTCAGGAAAACACCTCTAGGTCTAAATGTTAAATACACCCAGTGGCATAGCTATAGGGGTCACAACGGTGGCAGTTGCGACAGTGCCCTTAAGACTGGGGGGACCACAGGGCCCCCGTTGTAACAGAGCGCTGACCGTGCTGTTCCCGCTTCCAACTGTATTTGGGTCCTCGGGATGCAGATACAGTTCAATTCAATGCTGGAGCCTTGCTCCAGCATTCACTGTGCCGTGAGCGGCTCGGCACAGGCAGGCGCGATATAGTGACTTCATCGCGCCTGTCTGCGCCGAGTCACTCACAGCACATTGCAGAGGAGGAGAAGGATCTCCTCCACTCATCGTGGGCATGGGGATAGGTAAGTAATTATGTTATTATTTTTCTATAAGGCACATATGGGGGAATTATACTGGGTATGCGATGGGGGCTGATATGGTGCCTGCTGAGGGAGCATAATACTGTACGGGGGGCATTGTACTGTTATGGGTAGCTATAGGGGCATTATACACTGTGTTCCAAATTATTATGCACATTGGATTTAAGTGTCATAAACATTTAATTATTAGTTTTTCAATTAAACTCATGGATGGTATTGTGTCTTAGGTCTCTTTGGATCATTGTAATCAATCTCAGACACCTGTGATAATTAGTTTTCCAGGTGTGCCCAATCAAAGGAAAACTACTTAAGAAGGACGTTCCACATTATTAAGCAGGCCACAGGTTTCAAGCAATATGGGAAAGAAAAAGGATCTCTCTGCTGCCGAAAAGCGTGAAATAGTGCAATACCTTGGACAAGGTATGAAAACATTGGATATTTCAAGAAATCTTAAGCGTGATCATCATACTGTGAAAAGATTTGTGGCTGATTCAGAGCACAGACGGGTTCGTTCAGATAAAGGCATAATGAGCAAGGTTTCTGGCAGTCAAATTAATAGGATTAGGAGAGCAGCTGCTAAAATGCCATTGCAAAGCAGCAAACAGGTATTTGAAGCCGCTGGTGCCTCCGGAGTCCCACAAACCTCAAGGTGTAGGATCCTCCAGAGGTTTGCAAGTGTGTATAAAGCTATTATTCGGCCACCCCTAAACAATGCTCACAAGCAGAAACGGTTGCAGTGGGTTCAGAAATACATGAAGACTAATTTTCAAACCGTGTTGTTTACTGATGAGTGCCGTGCAATATAATATTATAACCTATATATATATTTGCTTAGCCAAAATATCATGCTCAAGAAATCACATATCCATATTCATTAAACCAAAGAAGAAATCTTGATATAATAATATTTAATCAAAATAATTTTATTTAATCAAAACAAATAATTTAATACACATAAATACAAGAATAATTAAATAAAGATACAAAAATTAATTAAACCCCCCTCCCAAGTATATACTATAGACAATTAAAATAACATAAAATATATGCCAGGTGTATAATAATGGATAAAGATGGTAAATATGGTAAATGTAATGGTATCAAGTCCTCATGCAGAAAAGCATGAACCCTTAAGGAAGAATAGAAAAGCACTGTATGTCTATGTGCACGAACTGCATCAGAGCACCAGAGAGCTGATATGAATAATGCTGTAATCACAAGTCGCTCCAGTGCCAATGATGCACTGATGTGAGTAAAGAGACAAGCACTGAAACAAGAAGGGAAGAAATATCGACTACAATGAGTGAACTATACCTGCAGAGGACATGATGGAAGAAATGATACACCTGGACACCGAGCACCTCGGGTAGGGGGCAGCCGCAGCTTATAGGAAACAGGGTTAATTTGTTGCAGGATCTCGAAGGGACCAAGGAACCTGGGAGCAAACTTGTATGAAGGCACCCTCAAGCGAATGTTTCGAGAGGACAGCCAGACTTTAGTCCCAGGAAGATACTGAGGCGGCTCTCTTCTCTTAGTATCTGCCTTACGCTTCATGCGTTCGACCGCCTGCAAAATAGAGGACCGGGTCTGTTGCCAGATTTGCAGGAAGTCCCCATATGCAGAGTCAGCAGCGGGTACCTGAGATGTCGACACTGGAAGTGGAACTCTGGGATGTTGACTGTACACGATGTGAAACAGAGTGGAGGTGGTGGACTCACTTGTGTGGTTGTTATATGAAAACTCCGCCCATGGAAGAAGCTGTACCCAGTTATCGTGCTGTGAAGAAATGAAGTGGCGGAGGTAATTTTCCATGATCTGGTTGATCCTCTCAACTTGCCCATTGGACTGGGGGTGATAGGCAGAGGAAAAGTCCAAACTCACATCCAGGAGTTTACAGAGGGCTCTCCAGAACTTGGAGGTAAACTGAACCCCCCGGTCGGACACAATGTGAAGAGGCAAGCCATGCAAGCGGAAGATGTGCTGAATGAAGAAGCTTGCTAGTCGAGGAGCAGAGGGTAGGCCGGTTAGCGGGATAAAATGTGCCATCTTAGAGAACCGGTCCACCACCACCCAGATGGTGTTGCATCCTGCTGAGAGAGGAAGGTCCGTGACGAAGTCCATAGCGATGTGCTGCCAGGGGGCACTGGGTACAGGCATGGGATGAAGCAGGCCCGGCAGGCTTGCTGTGAGCCACCTTGTTAGAGGCACACACCGTGCAAGCAGAGACAAAGTCCAGAACATCTTTAGGTAGCGTGGGCCACCAGAAGTGACGAGCGGCCAGGTCTTGGGTTTTACGGACACCAGCGTGCCCAGCCAGTTTAGAACTGTGTTCCCAGCGGAGAATTCTTTTTCTGTCAGCCAACCGAACAAAAGTTCTCCCTGGAGGAATATCTCTAAGCTGCAGAGGATTGGCGGTGACAACGCAGGATGGGTCTATGATCGTCTGAAGGGACTCCACCGTGTCTTCCGTTTCTAATGATCTGGACAGGGCATCGGCCCTCACGTTCTTGTCCGCGGGACGGTAGTGGAGCAGAAATTGGAAACGGGTGAAGAACAGTGACCACCTGGCTTGACGAGGGTTCAGTCTTTGAGCGGACTGAAGGTAAGTGAGATTCTTGTGGTCGGTGAAGATCAGGATGGGGTGAGCAGCGCCCTCCAGAAGATGTCTCCACTCCTCCAGGGCCAATTTGATAGCCAGTAGCTCCCGATCTCCAATGGAATAATTGCGCTCAGCATAGGAAAACAGTCTTGAGTAGTAGCCACACACTACTGCCTTTCCTTTGGAGCTCCTCTGGAACAGAGGTGCGCCTGCACCAACAGAGGAAGCGTCCACCTCCAGCGAGAACTGCCGAGATATGTCAGGGTGATGGAGGATCGAAGCTGAAGTGAAGGCTTTCTTGAGGCTAATGAATGCGGACTCTGCCTCTGGAGTCCACACCTTGGCGTTCACACCCTTCTTGGTAAGGGTAGAGAAGGGGGCCGTCAGAGAAGAAAAGTTCGGAATAAACTGCCGGTAGAAATTGGCGAAACCCAGGAACCGCTGTATGGCCCTTAGGCCTTGAGGACGTGACCATTCCAGGACAGACTTTCGTTTCTCAGGGTCCATCTTAAGGCCTTGATCCGAGATGACATAGCCCAGGAAGGGCAGAGACCTCTTTTCAAATGTGCATTTCTCTAACTTGGCATACAAGTGATTCTCTCTTAGTCGCAGAAGAACTTGACGAACGTGCCTCCGATGGGTCATCAGATCTGGGGAGAAGATTAGAATATCATCGAGATAAACTACAACACACGTATAGACGAGATCTCGGAAGATGTCATTAACGAACTCCTGAAATACTGCGGGAGCGTTACACAGTCCGAAGGGCATCACTCGGTATTCGTAGTGCCCATCGCGGGTGTTAAATGCCGTCTTCCATTCGTCACCCCGGCGAATCCGGATTAGATTATAGGCCCCTCGCAGGTCTAGCTTGGAAAAAATTTTGGCTCCTCGTATGCGATCAAACAGCTCGGAAATGAGTGGCAACGGGTATTTGTTCTTGACCGAGATCTGATTGAGACCACGGTAGTAAATGCAGGGTCGGAGAGATCCATCGTTCTTTTTAACGAAGAAGAATCCTGCCCCGGCGGGGGAGGAAGATTTTCGAATAAAACCCCTCTCCAAGTTCTCCTTGATATAGGCTGACATTGATAACGTCTCTGGCAAGTAGAGAGGATATACTCGTCCACGGGGAAGAGAAGCATTGGGCACCAGTTCAATGGGACAGTCATAACGCCGATGAGGAGGCAACGTCTCAGCCTCTCGTTTGCAGAAGACATCTGCAAAACTGGCATACTGAGAAGGTAGGTCGGACAGTGACTGAGGCAGAGGAGGCACAACAGGACGGACTTGTGACAGGCAATGGCTATGGCACCTGGAACCCCATTGAAGAACTTCTCCAGAACTCCAGTCGAGTGTCGGGGCGTGTAGACGGAGCCATGGCAGACCCAGCAGGATAGGTTTGATAGCCTTGGGTAGTACCAGGAAGGAGATCTGTTCTGAGTGAAGAGCTCCGACCCGTAATGTCACCGGCTCAGTGATGAGCATGATTGGATCAGGCAGCGGTAGACCATTCACAGAGGCAACTGCCAGGGGTCTCTCCAGACGGACTGTGGGTAGTTGAAACCGATCCACTAGATCTTGGTGGATAAAATTAGCAGCCGCTCCAGAGTCAAGATAGGCGGAGGAAGGATGTGATGCCTGTCCGGTGACGATGGCCACAGGTATCGATAATTTGGAAGAGGTTTTAACGTTTGGAGACGTTCCACCTAGAGTTGCCTCTCCAACCAACCCTAGGTACTGGAGTTTCCCGGTTTCTGTGGGCATTGATGCACAAAATGACCCTTGAGGCCGCAATACATGCAAAGTCCAGAGGAGCGTCTGCGCTGCTTCTCCTGTTCAGATAACTGGACTCTGTCTACCTGCATGGCTTCCTCAGGTAGCGCACTAGGAGTGATCAATTGTGGTCTCTGGGCAGGGGGTGCTGGTCTGTGGACCCGGCTCTCCTGACGAACCTCTTGAGAGCGCTCCCGGATTCTCATATCAACCCGGGTGGCTAACAGGATGAGGGCATCCAAGGTAGAAGGAAGGTCGCGGGCTGCCAGTTCGTCCTTGATGTGAGAGGACAGTCCCTGCCAGAAGGTCGCCACCAGTGCCTCATTGTTCCATGCCAGCTCGGCTGCTAGGGTACGGAAGGAGATCGCATACTCCCCTACTGTGGAGCCTTCTTGCTTGAGGGTCAACAGAGTGGCTGCGGCAGAGGATGTTCGACACGGCTCCTCGAACACGGCACGAAAGGACTGCAGGAACAAGGCTAGGTCCGCGGATACAGCACCTTGTTGCTCCAAGACTGGGTTTGCCCATGCGAGGGCCTTGCCAGCGAGGAGGGAGATAATGAACGCTACTTTAGCCTCCTCGGAGGGGAAGAGATGAGGCCGTAGCCTAAAATGCACCGTGCATTGATTAAGGAATCCTCGGAATGCTCTGGGATCACCGTCATAGCGAGGAGGAAGAGGCAGAGGAACTGAGGATCCGGAACAAACAGGGGGAGCAACAGGCAGTGGCACGGCAACAGCTTCTGGAGGAAGATCCGGGGGTGGAACAGCGAGTAGATCCAGGCGGACCCGAATAGAATTCACCGCCTCAAGGAGTTGATCCTGACGAGTGCGTAGGTCATGCATCTCCGTCTGAATTGCTGTACTGGGGTCTTGGGCTGGCCAGCGGGTTCCATGGCCTGAGCGTACTGTCACGGGCAACTGGGTTTGTGGACCCACTAGGCCGCTCCTCTGTAGCGGGGAGGCAGCTGACCAGGTCACAGTCTATGTAAAAGTAGATAGCAGACAGTAATGTTTAGGTACCTGTAATAGTCCGGGCGGTGACTGTGGCCTCAGCACGGATGGAGACAGGTGTGGAAGGTGGCGCCAGACGTGGCGGGCAGTATCCGATGAGCCGATGGTACTTGACGTGGCAGATGGCACTTGACCTGGCAGATGGCACTTGACGTGGCAGATGGCACTTGACGTGGCAGATGGCACTTGACGTGGCAGATGACACTTGACGTGGCAGATGGCACTTGACGTGGCAGACAGGAACAATGCGGAATACAGGAACGGTAACAGGGCACGGGTAACAGCAGGAACGGGAGACACTAAGGGACCATTTGCGAGACAGACAGGGAAAGACTAACAACGCTCAGGCAAGGATCAGAAGGGCTGGGGCATTCTTATAGAGCAGGGAATCACGAGGGTTAATGATAATTGATTCCATGTGCGCGCGCTGGCCCTTTAAGAGCGGGCGCGAGCGTGCGCGCGCACCCTACGGGACCCGGCCGGACGGAGCGGAAGCGAGCGCTGGCATCTCCTAGGAGGGAGACGGAGGCCAGCGCTCACAGATCCATGGCTGCGGGCGTCGGGAGGTGAGTGAACCCGACGGCCTGCGGCCATGGGCGCTACACAAATAAATGTGATTTTCTGTTTTGTTTTTTTTATATAATCTATCTCTCACTGGTAAAATTAACCTAGCCTAAAAATTCTAGACTGTTCATGTCTTTGAGAGTGGGCAAACTTACAAAATCAGCAAGGGATCAAATACTTATTTCCTTCACTGTATATATGTATGTATATATATATATATATATATATATATATATATATATATATATATATATATATATATATACATATATATATACAAGGATGTAGCCATCCTTAACTTGACTGTGATAACTTGCTGCAGTGTAGTATCACACAACAAAAGCCATTATAAAGTCATTGAAAAAGTCAAGATAAAAGATCTAGCCACAGTTTATTTAACGCATTAAGGGTATTTGCACACGGTGAGAGGCTTTGAGACGCTCGTAAATCTTGAGCTGCTCTTCATTGAGTTCAATGAAGAACGGCTCAAATTACGTTGCAAAGAAGTGCCCTGCACTTCTTTGCCTAGGCAGTCAATTTACGCGTCGTCGTTTGACAGCTGTCAAACGACGACGCGTAAATTACAGGTCATCTGAACAGTACGTCGGCAAACCCATTCAAATGAATGGGCAGATGTTTGCCGATGTATTGTATCCCTATTTTCAGGCGTAAAACAAGGCATAATACGCCTCGTTAACGCCTGAAAATAGGTCGTGTGAACCCAGCCTAAAAGTCAAGGTAAAGACGGCTACATCTGTATATATATACACATATATTATATATATGTATACATACATATATATATATATATATATATATATATATATATATATATATATATATATATATATACACACACATATATATATCTAAACACACATAATCAGTTTTTTTATAGTTGTTGCTTTGTGCAGAACCCAATTAGTTGCAATGTATTCAAGCACAAATTTTTAGAAACGTTCCCCAATTGTTATTCTCTATATTTTACATGTTGCAATATAACTGATCTAATTTTGCACCAAATTGATGTAATACTAGTGTCAAAACATATCAATTACTGTTGCAGACTGAGTGATAATATCATAATAAAAGTATCAACGATCTATTAGTTGTGCCATAATAACATAACAAATAATGAATAATAAGCTAAATAAAACCTAAGAATTAAGCCTCCTGCACACATGGCAGAATTGCTGTCGATTTTTCCATGCAAATTTGTGCACAGAACATCCACTGCAGATTACAGTAGCAGCCATGTGGAGGAGATCCATGCTGAGGTTTTTCAAATCTGCACATGCTCATTGTGCTGCGGATGTTCACAGCGGATTCCGCCCTTTTCAATGTAGAAGGGAGTGAAATCTGCAGTGAATCTGCACCAAAATCTGCAAGTACTGGGCTTTGCTGTGGATTTGCTGTGGAAAAATCGGATACAAATTCGCCACATGCGTGAATTCACGCACAGCAGATTTGTTGTAGAAATATCTGCAAACGTCCCATACATCTAAATGGGGCTTTCAGAAATCCAAGTGCTTGCTGCAGAAACAACCCCATACACATGTAAGGAACACATTTAGTCGCAGAAATTTCTGGAGTCAAACACAAGAGTGAACGCATAAGGGTATGTGCACACACACTATTTACGTCCGTAATTGACGGACGTATTTCGGCCGCAAGTAGTGGACCGAACACAGTGCAGGGAGCCGGGCTCCTAGCATCATACTTATGTACGACGCTAGGAGTCCCTGCCTCTCCGTGGAACTACTGTCCCGTACTGAAAACATGATTACAGTACGGGACAGTTGTCCTGCAGCGAGGCAGGGACTCCTAGCATCGTACATCACTATGATGCTAGGAGCCCGGCTCCCTGCACTGTGTTCGGTCCGGGACTTGCGGCCGAAATACGTCCGTCAATTACGGACGTAATTAGTGTGTGTGCACATACCCTTAGAAAGAAGATGCATGACTTTTCTTTATACAATTGCTTCCTTTTGCATCCACTTCTGACTTTGGCTAAAAAATACTGCAAACTACCAAAAATGTAATCAAAATTGTGTGTGTGGAATTCTGCCCTATAGGTTGGTGAATTTTGATGTGTTTTCAGTGGTGTTTTTCACGCGTTTGTTTGCTTGTTTCTTTCTGGGGGAAAAAAGCTGGGCTGATGTTAATTTAAAGTCTATAGTAAAATATGAGAATGTCTACATACACTGAGTATTTTCTTTGGGTGTTTTGGAATTTTACCAATTTTGGGATCAGTGGCGTTTTTCTGAAAACACAGCATTCTCTAGGTAGTTTTTTTTTAATGCATTTTTCACTATAAGCTTTTTTATAACACAACAAAATGTCAATAAATAGGCATTTACAAAAGGACACTAAATTAAAAACGTCAACAAAAACACATGTAAAAACGCCATAAAAACCGCTTGTATTTTTACTTGCTTATTTATGCAGTTTAAAATGCCAGACAAAAGTTTTGTGCGAAGGACCCTTAGGGCACATTCACAGGTGGCGGAATTGCTGTTGAATTCTGCTGTGGACAGTCCGCAGTGGAATTCTGCAGCAGCCGTTTTTTACATTTGTTTCTATAGATTTTTAGGAAAGTTAGTTCAGACGTTGCAGAAAATAACTGTGCGGAAATCAGGCTGCGGTGCAGAATTTTCCCCCCTGCAGCATGCTCATGACGTTGCGGAGAAGAAGCGGAATTACCCTGCGGATTTCAGTCTTTGCACTGCAAAAACTGAAATCTGTGGCAAGTCCGCTGTGATATCTGCAACGTCTGAATTACCTGTCAAATATGCAAATGTTGGTGCAGATTTGTTGCGTAATTGCCCCAAATCTGCACCAACATTTGCAGCGGAAAAACTCTGCCACGTCTGAACGTGCCCTTACTGTGTATGAAAGCTGCTGCTTCAAATGACTCTTAGTTATCTACTGTATATGGATTCCACTACTGCAGTTACCATGTCTGCGAAAACGAAAATATTTATTAATGTATTTACGCCAGTTCTCTTATCTCAATACACAGAAAAATATGGCATTCAACTGTTAAAAAAAGTGGGCGTGGCTTTAGAATCGCATCAAGCTCAACTCATTTCTGAACATTTTCTACTATTCTACTCAATATTTAACCTACACCAGATGTGTGCCCTGTGTAGCAATCTGGTAAACGCTGCCCGCGGTAGAGACACTGGCGCACTGCTGTCTGCGTGCACTTGTAGTTTATTATGTGAAAAAAAAACAATACTGAGTATGTGTATGTTCGACTCCCTTCCAATGCTCTGTTAATAAATGAATATGTTACAGATGTTACATAGTTTCTTCATTTTATAATATACTTGTTTAGCTTATTTTCTTCCTCTTGTACTGACCTGCTCAAGTCCATGCTGCATGCCACACATAAAATATATAAAGAGTGCAGTCTCTGTCTTCTAAGGCTTCCATTCCTCTCTTTATCTTTTGATTACTGTGCAGTATGAAATTGGGAAAGTCTTTGCTGTTCATAAATAAACCTAGTTCGCACTGCGTTTTAGCTGTGAGTCCTCCTGACATATATCTCCAACAGAAGACTGCAACGTATCCCACTGTATAGACAAACACTGGGATACATCCCCTGAACCCCTGGGCAGAGCACTACCTAAAGCGCTGTGCCTGGGGAAGCTCCTGACGTCACTGTCCATATATGGACACTGATTTCAACCGCTACAATGCTGAAATCGGAAGCGCTCTGGCCGGGAACTCTAGCTCTGGAGAAGCACCTGACTTCACTGTGTATATACATATGGTCAGTTATGTCAGGAGCTTCCCCAAGGCCAAAGTGCTTACGATGCTCTGATTGAGGACTCTGACCATAGATGGCCAGTGATGTAGGGAGCTTCCTGACATCTATGTTTAAAAACATGATCCCTGAGGATGGAATAGCATAGTCTTCTTACCCTTATTTGGTCTCCGTCATGCTAATGGAGTCCTATGGAAAGGTTTAGAGTGTACATCATGAGCTTTCCTCAAGTACATGATAAATGTAGGACACTAATGCGTTGCGAACTAGGCCTTATTATCAATGTTAGTACATTTTAAAGCCTTAGAACACTAAGCCCAATGTGGGCACGGAAAAGTACAACAGCTCTGTGCACTCAGCGCTATCTGTTTTCTGGATATCTGGCCTCACATGTTACTTATAACAATTAATAAAGGATGTTTTATATTCCTTCTCTATAACATAAGCTTCATATTTTGCCTGCTAAATGCTGAATTAAATGAACTTGAGGAAACATACTGTCTCCATACCACATTGCATCCTTCTCACTCTGATATCAATGATGTGTATAACCTTTTTAAAAATGTATCCTCTATTTCATAAAGTCCCTGAATTGGTGAGTCAGGTTTAGAAGTAATCCTAACCACCCTGGGATCTAGGTGAGAAGCATTGAACAGTAATAAGATAACTGCTACCGTACATAATTTCTGTCAATCGCTTTGACATATGTCATTGCGAGCTTAAAGGGATTTTCTGGTTTTATGTAAATAGGTTCAGGTTTCAATTACTCATAACTTTGAGTACATATGATACAGATGTTATATAAATATATCAATGATCAAGGATTTTAAGAGCGTACATGTTCTTAAGGAGTTTATGCATCACTGAAAAAGGAATACGTGAATGCAAATTTCTAACTACACTCTCATTTTTTAAGAAATTAAAGTCAAGCTTTGATTGGTTATTATGGGCAACAAGACTATACAGCAAAACAGGCTTAACAGGGTTTTGGGTTTCAATCCCTCACCACATAAAAGGGTTATCTGACTCCTGAAAAAAATAAAAATAATAGCAGCAAATGTTATAAAAGTACAAAAAAACATTTGCTGCTGGTATTTCAAGAATGGATAGTGGTACTGTACTCATCTGTACAGAGCAGAGTACTGGTTGGTTAAATGAGATGTCATAGAAGTAGCTCAGGGGGTAGGGCACTGGTTGACATTAAAGAAACCCAGCGGGTGTATGGAGACTTATTTAAAGGCACTGGAAAAAAAGTATTCAAACTGGCTCATATCAGCCAAACCTTAAAGGGGTTGTCCACGACCGGCCAACTGATGACCTATCCACAGGATAAGTAATCAGTATATGATCGTGTGGGTCCGACACCTGGACCCCGCACCGATCAGCTGTTCTGGCTGCCTCCGGGCGATGGATGTTTTGAACGGTATGCAGTAGTTGGAGCTGGAAACAGATGGCTCCGACCACTGCATAGTTTTGCAGAACTGCAGCTCTGTTCCTATTCAAGTGAACAGGAGCAGAGCTGCAGCTCTGTAGAATGGGCGATATGCAGTTGTTGGAGCCATCTGCTTCCGGCTCCAACTACTGCATACTGTTCAAAACATCCGGCACCCGGAGGCAGTCATAGTGGATGATCGTGCGTGGTCCGGGTGTCAGACCCGCACTGATCATATATTAATGACCTATCCTGTGGATAGGTCATCAGTTGTCCAGTCGTGGACAATCCCTTTTAAAGACAAAGAGTAAATATAATAGCAGTCAGTACTTAGTACATTATAAATAAAATATATATTTTTTTCAGCTTGATGAATGTGAAAGTGATTAATAATACTTAAATGAATTCAGTTTCTGCAGCGGCCATCTTGCCTCAAGTTTCCATCTTTTTCTTTTGTAATGAATAAGAAAGTCATTACTCCTTTAAAGCTGGGCGATACGATGAAGAGAAGTGGATGATACTTCTCGTCAGAACGCCCAGCTAGTAAAAGTAGTAAAAACGCCCCGATGTACGCACATAATACACGCCCACTTGGACTTTTACTTTAAACACGCCCACTTGGACTTTTGCAAGCCTCATTTGCATAAATACAAAAATGGTCATAACTGGCCAAAAATGCTCGTTTTTTAAAAATAAAAACGTTACTGTAATCTACATTGCAGCGTCTATCTGCTGCAATAGCAGATAGGGGTTGCAAAATCTGGTGACAGAGCCTCTTTAAGACAGGTTTTCATGTTTCTAAGTTGAGCTATCTTTGACCTTGGTTCCCATACAAGGCTTGGAGGAAAGGAACAGTGAGATGGGAGCAGGGAGACACATTCAAATATGCATGCGAGTATGTCTCCCCCATCTTACAAAAATATTCTTGCCAAGAAAGATAGGCCACCTGCAAACCTTGATGTGTGAAGAATTATAATAATGCATTGAAATATTCTCATTGGCTGAATCAGTTCTTATCATATTGTAAATGATTGGTTGAAATCAAGCCTACACCTTTTCTGTAATCATGTTATTGTACTTGTTTTGATCAATAAAATTTAGAGGAGTATTTTGAGCATACCAGCAGCATCTGTGTGTTATTCCTCCTCTCTGATATATCGATAAAACATGATTGGAAAGTGGATAAATCACTGGAGGGTGGGTATTGGTTGACATACCCATTACAAATATCAGTCTAATATATTTTGGCCCATGATTGGGTCAACAGTTTGCTGCCGAATCGCGGGAGATTGCTTGTTTGATAGCTGTAACTGGAGGCCTGACGGCATTTGCATCAGTGAATATCAAAAACCGGCCGGTACGTAAGAAGCTTATTCTTACAAACATTGTTCACTCATTCATTGATGAGGCTGGATTAGCTCTCATGACGTCACATCTCCTGAACGCAGTAATTTATCCATGTTGAAAGCTTTTTGTGTCCTGAATGATTGCAGATGCGTATGTTATCTTGAGGTGTTACAGATGTGTGAATCCTGAGGTTCATGGTATGAGAGAATTTTTGCAGGCATTGAGTATTGAAACTGTTAAGATTGTGAAAACAGAAGCTGTGAGGAGTGAGTGCGTGACCCCCACTTGTGGAATGTGATGACGTAGTTAGTGAGTAAAAAAAGAGAAACTTGTGTAGAAGTAGTGTGAATCCATTGCGTCCAGCTGTCTGTGTGTAAGATGAGAACGCTGAATGCTGTGTAGTGGACATGCAATGAACTGTGCTGTTTGGATTTGTGTACTGTTATAAGTCTGTTGAAAATTTTGTTTATTATTTGGCTGTTGTGTAGAAACTGTTAAGGATCAAAGGAAATGTTCTTCTGTTGCCTGGCTGTTCTGAGAGCGCTGAGTATCGGGGACGCCTGACTCGGAGAGAGTCATAGACTACTGACTCGGTGCTACATGTGTCTGTAGGTGACACAATCTGTCTGTAGGTGACACAATCTGTCCGTAGGTGACAGAAAGGTTGGTTGGATATTCGTAGGTAATATCCTGTAGTACTTTTCATACCACAAGGACTTCTGTGGTAGTCCTGATAATAAGGAACTCAGAGGGAAGAGCGAGAGCCCATTGGCATACAGCCAAAGAAATTGTGACAAACTGGGTAAGAAAGACGCTATAACAACTAAAAAGGGGTCCTGTAATAATCAGGTTCTTTGTCAGGATTGTAGTAGTCAAATGAATATATATGAAAGTGCATGTGAGAAGTGTAATAAGTGCGTATCTACCATTACCCAGTGCAATTTGGAAAACGTTGAATGTTCTATTGAGTATACGTTTCTAGCATACACTGCTAGCTTGACAAATTTTGTGTAAGGTTCCTTAAAAACCACCAGTTATATGCATTGTCAGACTGATATAAGAAAGGTATCAGAACAGACTGATTTTTAGCATCCATTTGATAACCCGGCATATAGAGTGTCGTAGTAGTAGGGATGTCTCGATACCAGAATTTGGACTTCGATACCGATACTTTGTGTAGTATTGTGATTTCAATACCAAAACGATACTTTGCCAACAGTAATAAAAAAGTTCTCACATTTTCTGATGTGAGGCCCAAGGTGTGATGAATTTTGAATGTGCCTCACATTAATAGTAATTAACCCCATCATGTTTCTCAGTCATAATGGGTTAATGTGTAAGGTACATGATGGGGTTAATTACTATTAATGTGAGGCACATGGAGGTTAAATTCATCACACCTCGTGCCTTACATTAATAAGTGAAAGAAAGAAATTTATTTTTTTTTTTCTTTACAATGTACATGTAAAGGATCTGCCTGACACAGCTTCTGTGTCGACGCCCGTGGTTACTCACTCTGCACCTGCTCCTAAGTCTGGTCGAGTGACCCCTTCTTCCACCAATCAACCTGGGAGGCTGAGGAGTGGGAGAGCCTATCACAGCCTGGCCAGACGGAGCTAGCTCCCGCCATCTGTCTATTTATACCTTCACTTCCTGCTCCTCCTTTGCCTGTGATTCTTTCAGTCTGTTTCCTGGCCCTGCTGCTGCTGCTTACTACTTGTCTTCTGCTTCATATTGACCCTGGCTTGACTGACTATTCTCCTGCTCTGCGTATTGTACCTCGTCCACTCCTAGTTTGACTCGGCTCGTTCACTATTCTTGTTGTTCACGGGGTTGCCGTGGGCAACAGCCAAATTTCCCTTGCTTCTGTGTACCCTTGTCTGTTTGTCTGTCGTGCACTTAGTGAGCGTAGGGACCGTCGCCCAGTTGTACGCCGTCGCTTAGGACGGGCCATTGCAAGTAGGCAGGGACTGAGTGGCGGGTAGATTAGGGCTCACCTGTCTGTCTCCCTACCCTGCCATTACAGTACACATCATAAATGACGCAAAAAATTTTTTATTACGGCCGCGCCAATACCGAATCTGTGTAGATTTTATGTATTGAGACTTATTTTAATGTTTATTGTAAAAAAGGTGTATGTGTATTTTTATATTATTTAATATTACTTTATGTTTTTACTTTATTTTTCAACTTTAATGTACTGGCATATATTTATATGGCAGTACCTTAGCCTGTGTACGGATAGTACACAGGCAATTGTTAGGACATACCTAAGTATGCCCTAACAGGAAATATGGTAAGACAGCCCTGGGGTCCTTCAATAGACCCTGGGCTGTCTGCCCATATAAGGTATGTCACTCAATTGCATCACAGGGATTCCTGTGACGCGATCCATGGGGCATCCCCGCTTCTCATTTTCCTCTTGAATGCTGCGGTATTGGTCAGCTTTGATTGCAGCATTCAGGAGAATAGCGGCGGAGATAAGAGTTTTCTCTGATATCCACCGTTATAGAGCAGGGCTGCGGCTGTGTAATACAGCCATTGCCCCGCTCCTGACATTAAGTGCGCGCGGTCAGCATGAGGTGATGTAGCCGGCGCTGCACTAACGAGCGGTGGTTCAGCCACTGAAGACAGAACATGGGGGTGTTTTACAGTGCGCCCGCCATGTCCTGTCTTCAGTGCCGACAATTATTAGTGCAGCGCTGGCCGCATCGCATCATCCTGACGGCGTGCACTTGTCAGTACTCAGGAGCGGAGTAATGGCTGTATTACACAGCCGCAACCCCGCTCTCATACATTCCTGTGTTACTATACTAAGCTGTGCGGCCGCACAGTTTAGTATCGAAATACATGAAATAACGGTATCGAACAGTTTGGGGTGCACAGTATCGAAACAGTATCGAAGTTTCGATGCATCATGCATCCCTACGTAGTAGTATAACTACCTACACAAATTACAGTGAAAGCCATTGGTATTGGCGCACACCCAAGGCCCCTAAATCCCCAGACTACAACCTACAGAGTGAGTGGTTGAGTGGGGAGGATGAGATATATGTAATCAAATGAGTTAATTGTTCAAAAATATAGGTTGTGTAGATGCTAATAAATGGCTGTTTGAGAATAGACAGAGACAGATAATAAATCCAGAGTGCTGCGTATAAGGAGTTGATGATGATGATGACGATGATGACTAATATAGATTGTGACGGGGAGGGGAGCTGTGTGATGTAACGTGTGAAGTTTGAAATGCAGACTGATATAAGCTTATATATTGAGCATGGACTGATGAGACAAGTGACCACAATACTGCACTGATTTTAGATGTTTATTTTATGCTCTCATTCTTAATAGCAGTACTGTGTAAAATGTTTAGTGTCTTGTGTATAGGGTTAAATAAGAGTCATTCCAGAAAAGCATTGGTCTGAAGAAAAGGGGGGTTATGTATGTGGGGAGACAGGAGAAGGCTGCGTGGCTGGTTGTAGTGCTTAGGAATGTTTTTTATCTTTGCGCATGCGCTGTTGTCCGTAAGTACATAGAGTGTGTAAAATATTACATCTGAATTTGACTGCATAAAAGATAAAAGTTACGTTACATATTCATGTGTTGTGATATGATACGATTTAATGTTGAAATTAAATTAATTAAAATACAGGTATTGTGAGACACGGAGTCTTAAAAATGTATGTACTCCTATTGTTTCCTACTCCCACATATAGTTTATTGGTTTGCAGTAATTAATATTAGCAGATATACATGTTTTGTTTTTTTTCTCAAAAAATAAAAACTTTAATTGGAAAAAAAAAAATATTAGCAGATATATTATTTTCTGTTCCATATAAAGAATTATAATTGTTGTTTTTGTATTTACACATGCAGGCAAGTGCTATATTACTGCCTAAATGTTATTTTTGAAAATGTATGATGTTTTAAAAGTAAATGGTTCCAAGGTATCTAAACGATAAATGTAGTTTTGTCAGGAGAAGTTCACTTTTGTTCTGGGCTATTGCGTATTATAGGGGGCCGAACTAGTGCCCCCAGAAAGAGTGCCCAAGCTTACTATGCTGAAATATGTAGTTTTGAACCCTGCTGCATTACTTCCGCAGAGTCCAAAAAGGGGGAGTAGTGATGGGACTGATCAGGTACAATTTTGTTTTGTTTTTTGTATTTTGTTTTGAATTAATGAATTTGGTTCTAGGAGGTCTACTAAATGTGTATGAGACCCCAACTTGTAATCCAGATTAAATGTGTATGACAGTGACCTCAATTTTGAGCCTTTTCTGTGTTGATGGTTCCAGATCCTTCCAGAACGGTGCATATGGCACTGGGTATGTTGTGCTGTAGTCTCCATCCAATATGAGGTATTGTGTAACAGATCACTCCCCTCCAGCAAATCTGCACAGGAGGCCGAGGTGACGTCACTCACAGATGAGTCTTTATGGATTTAGTTGGGAAGTAGGTGAAAATTATATTGAGCATTATTGATTTTATGCCAGATTTTAATCAAATAATTTTTGTTTGTTTTGTATAAATCAGGTATTTACAGGACCTGGTGGTCCACCATTTTGAAATAGTCTATCTATATGCGATATGGGTTTCCAATGTAAATTTGTAATGAAGAGATACTTCATCATATACAGTATGTACAAGACCGGATACGAGGCACAAGTTAAATTATCCAAAAACCACTCTGACCTTCTTGTTCATCTCAAGAAGCGGAGCTGGAGGTATTCACTGAGGATTATAACTGGGCAAAAGGTAAGACGGCCAACATTTACACTGACTCTGGGTATGTTTTTGGCATCGCCCACTATTATGGGCCCATTGGTAGTAGAACTTTTGTTGGATCGTCGGGTAAGCCAATTGAGAGAGCAAGAGATGACAGACCTGGCAATAAGAGCATGTGCAGCCATGTAACAGGAAATGGGCTTGTCCCTGGATTCAATAATGCCACCACTAGGTTTGTAGAAGCCTGCATGATGTGCGCACGGCATGACATAGGTAAAACAGAAAAGGTACCTATGAAAAGTGCACCCCGGCCGTTCCAGCGACTGCAGAACATACAACTCTCTGAGGTAGGTGTGTATGAAAATGTGCATTGGGACAGTTTTTCTTATATAAAGGTGTTTATTTGACTTAGTTTAACCCCTTCCCGCCGAATAACGTACAGTAACGTGATTAAAACTGGTGTCTTACCGCATTTTGACGTTACTGTACGTGATGGAGATGAAGGTGGCTCAGGAGCTGAGCCAGAGACATCACCGCCTGGTGACAGCTGTATGTTACAGCTGGCACCCTGAGGTATCGGCCAGGACCGGAGCTAGCCTCCGATCCGACCGATTAACCCCTCACATGCTGCGTTCAATAGAGATCGCAGCATGTGAGGAGTTTATAGCCACCGGCACCCCAGCAACGTGATCGCTGGGTTGCCGGTGGCTGCAAAGGCGATCGGAGGGCTAATGCTTACCTCCCGGTCTGCCAGTAACGGAATCCTCCTATGTCCCGTCTTCGGCAGTGCCCAGGAGGCTTCCGGTACCATCGGCAAGATGGCGCCGGCTCAGCTTCCGGCTCAGAAGCTGAGCCGGCGTCATCAGCAGTGGGTGTCCGCTGTATGTTACAGCGGACACCCCGATCTATCGCCAGGAACCGGAGCTAGCTCCGATTCCTGGCATTAACCCCTTCGATGCAGTGATCCATTGTGATCGCTGCATCCTAGAGGTTTGTAGCTAATCGGCAGCCTTGCCATGCGAATTTTCTTGAAAATGTGAGAAATTGCTGCTAAAGTTCTAAGCCTTGTGACGTCATAGAAAAATAAAAGGACGTTCAAAAAATGATGGCAATCTAAATTAGACATGTGGGGGATGTTAATTAGCAACAATTTTGTGTGGTATAACTGCCTGTCTTACAAGCAGATACATTTACATTTAGAAAAATGCTAATTTTTGCAATTTTTCACAAAATTTTAGTGTTTTTCACTGGTAAATATTGAATTTATCGACCACATTTTTCCACTATCATAAAGTCCAATGTGTCACAAGAAAACAATCTCAGAATCGCTTTGATTTTTGGTTTATTCCGGAGTTATTACCACATAAAGTGAAATATGTCAGATTTGAAAAAATGGGTTTGGTCCTGAAGGCCAAAATGAGCTTGGTCCTGAAGGGGTTAAGGGCCTGACATTATTATTGTATGTGCTTAGAATAACTTTTTTATTATGTAGATGTTCTCACCATATGAGTATTTATTTTAACTGGTTCCCGACCGCTGGCTGTGTTTTTACGGCCAGCGGTCAGGGTCCTTAAAACACGTGCCATAGACTTTTTACGGCTCGGGTTTTAACTTGCTGCGAGCGATCGGGCAGCTGAATGTCGGGCCTCCGGCTGTCAGTGACTGTCGGGGACCCTGAGGAGAGGATAGAAGCAGAGGATTTGTGGTAGTCACAATAATATTCCACTACTCCGTCTATGTGGGATATCACCCCAGGCTCACAGCATGAGGTGCTGGGTGCAGCCCGGTGATGTATACTAACAAGAGACAGTGTCAGACAGACGAGGAGGATCAAGCCAAGTCCTGATGACATCAGCAATTGTCAAAGTAAAGCAAAGGCCAAAGACCTGAGTGAATCTGTCAGCAGTATCCAAGTGTTCTAATAAGCAAGTGACCAGGAGTGGTAATAATAAATCCCCCACTGGACACCATCGTACAGTCTGACTTCATAATTGTGTGGTTTGCCCTAAGGGCGACAGTCAGTGAAGAGCAGAAGACAAAAGAGGATGATGATGTAGAGGACTTGTCAATGAACTGATGGGACCCAAAACCTGAGGGGTGATAGCATGAGATTGGTGATAGCATTATTTTATTAGTTGAGGCCCTATTGTCTGAGGTTTATATTTATAATGTGTGTAAATATGCCACGGTGCTGCAAATTACAATCTGAGGTGTTTTATGTGGAGCTATGAGGTGAAGGTCACTGGTTGTTGTCACTCATAAGTAAGAAGTACATGGTAGCAATGAGAGCCCGGAGGTTATGTTACCTGGGTGTCTTTAGGTTTGAAGAAGATGCTGCCCCCAAGCTGTTGTATCCGCAGGGTTAAAAGTCCCATTAGGACAGTAAGTGACAGTGCAACACAATTCTTATGACCAATACATGTGCCGTGGCAGGAGAAGTTTGGACTATTGCCAACATTAGTAGGTTTAATAGTAAAGGAAGCTCATACTATAGAGATATTAGCGGAGATGTGTGACAATGTTACAGATTATATGTTTGATCTTTTTAATGTAACTTTTGCATTTGTTAGATAATTTATATATGATAGTGTGAGATGTTTTGAATGCTGCCCAAGGGGCATGTGTCAAGTAGTTGGCCCAGCATGTTGCCATTATATAGATCTTTTTGGCATTATTCAGGTCAAGTATGACATAGAGCAAGAGTGGCCAGAGTGGTTGCCATGCCTAGACCCCTCTAACTGGTTTGAGGGTATTGGGGGATGGATAATGGGTTGCTCCAGAGTGTCCTGCAGGGTTATTTTATATGTATTGCATTATATTTGCTTCTGGGCCTCATATTTTGAGGCCTGCCAAAACTCTGCAATGCTTCGCAGCAAAGGCTCAAATGATTACCCATTTCATGAGAGAAATGAGTATGGGTTAACCCCTTTAGGATGCAGCCTGTTTTGGCCTTGTTGCACAGCCGATTTCTCAAATCTGACGTGTCACTTTATGTGGTAATAACGTTGGAATGCTTTTACCTATCCAAGCGATTTTCTTATGACATATTGTACTTTATGATAGTGGAAAAATGTAGTCAATAAATGCAATATTTATTAGTGAAAAACACAAAAATTTGGAGAAAATTTGCAAAAATGTGCATTTTTCTAAACGTAAATGGATCTGCTTGTAAAACAGGTAGTAATACCACACAAAATAGTTACTAGTTAACATTTCCCATATGTCTACTTTATGTTTGCATCATTTTTTTTAACATCCTTGTTAGGGATCTGCCAGGTACTTCATCTAGCTATACTCCTGGGATTAATCAATCCACACCTGAGGCCAGACCTGTTCGACTGACACCATCTCCCACCAACCAGGGTGGCAGGCTCAGGAGTGGAAGAGCCTATCGCGGCCTGGTCTGTCGGAGTTAGCTCCGCCCCCTGCCCTTTATTACCTGCCCTGTGCTCTCCCTCAGTGCTTGTAATTCTTTTGGATTCCTGGCCCCACTGCTGCTTGCTCCAGCCTGCTTCTGCCGTGCTTCTGCCTTGCTGCAGTTCTGCTTGACCTGCTTTGCTTTGCCTCTGGCTTGCTTCTGTCTCCGTGCCCGCTCGGGTGTACTCACTTCGTCCTGGTCCTGACTGTTCGTTCGCCGCCCCGTTTCCTCGTGGCGTTCCGTGGCTACTGCCCCTTCCCTTGCGTGTTCCCTGTTTGTCTTCCTGTGCACTTAGCCAGCGTAGGGACCGCCGCCCAGTTGTACCTCGTCGCCTAGGGCGGGTCGTTGCAAGTAGGCAGGGACAGGGCGGTGGGTAGATTAGGGCTCACTTTCCCTTCACCTCCTTCCTGCCATTACAATCCTTTTATTTTTCTAGGACGTTACAAGCAGGGACGGCCTTAGGTTGGATGGCGCCCTGTGCGGGACTCTATAATGTCGCCCCCTACAGAAACCAAAAATTAACCACATATATAGACACGCTGGAACATATATACTGTACATACATAAAGACAGACATTTGGACATACAGGCAAATATACATACTGTGAGACAGTGACAGGTAAAGTCATTGAGGGAAGGTACATTTCCCCTAGAATCCTGTCATATGTATCCTAGGCTCCAGGGAATGAGTAGTTCTTGCAATAGAAAGCTCTAGTTTTCCAATCTCGGCTTAAGGAAAAGCCGGAAAAAAGGGCCTGGAGTTGGATTGGAGAAGAGCAGGGCTGGTTCCCCAATCCCTAGTCCATCTCTGTTTGTAGGACAAGGCTGCTGCTCAATTAGCTGCACCTGTAGCCTGTGTATAAAAAGGTGCAGACACAGTGTGTGGGAGTCTCACCCCTGACTCAGACTGGAGACTAGTAAGGCTGGAGTAGCCTGTATTCTATGTGAGTAAAGACCTGTGTTACTTTGTGTCCAGTGCCTGGTAGGAAGGCACTCGGTATAGTTAGATAAATATCTTGTTTAGTTAGTGCTCAGACGAGCAGGATTTATTTTGTATTTTGCCTTGTTGTACAAGAGGCTGTTTCTTTGACAAGAATAAAAACACAGGCAAAGCCCTGTTATGACTTTTAATTCACGGTGTCCCTGTCTCTGGCTACAAAGAAACTGCTGTACCAACCTCTCCTGATGCTAAACCCTCACATATGATGGTATTAATGTGTGCGCTGTGATTTAGCCCAAAACCCTTTAACGAAGATGCTGAGGTGCCAGCAGTAGGGGTGACCACTGAGCCTGATAAATTTCCTCTGTCTGTTTTTGCTGGTGAAACAGATGAGCAGGAGGAAATTTCTGAGATACCAGAGTTAAATGTATCACATAACAATTTTGGGACCGCTCAACTTAGCGATCCCACATTGGTAAAAGCCAGGGAAAATACTAAGGTATTAAATGGAGTGCCTCAACATCCAGGGGCTGATAAGGTGTTTCCACACATGGTGGTTAACCAGGATTTGCTGTATCGGATAGATAACGTATGTGGGGAGGTCGTTGAACAGCTGGTGATACCCCAACTGTATCGTAGAACGGTGTTGGACCTGGCTCATAAACACGTGCTGGGTGGACATCTAGGTTGCGAAAAGACCAGAGAGCGTATCTTACAACGATTCTTCTGGCCGGGGGTATATACGGAAGTTCAGAGGTATTGCGAGTCCTGCCCGGAGTGTCAGATAACGGCTCCTATGCCACATTTTAGGAGTCCGCTGGTGCCTTTGCCTATCATTGGGATCCCTTTTGAAAGAATTGCCATGGATCTGGTCGGCCCTTTAGTCAAATCCTCTAGAGGACATCAATATATCCTAGTGGTGTTGGACTATGCCACACGCTACCCTGAGGCAGTCCCTTTGCGAAATTCCTCTTCAAAAGCCATTGCAAGAGAGTTGTTTTACATGTTTTCCCGTACTGGTTTACCTAAGGAAATCCTTACCGATCAGGGAACTCCCTTTATGTCCAAAATCACCAAGGAATTATGTAAACTGCTGAAAATTAAACACCTGCGTACCTCTATATATCACCCTCAAACTGATGGTCTTGTCGAAAGATTCAATAAGACATTAAAAGGCATGTTGAGGAGGGTGGTTAGTAAGGATGGGAAGGATTGGGACTGTCTTCTGCCCTATTTGATGTTCGCTGTACGTGAAGTTCCTCAATCATCCACAGGGTTTTCTCCTTTCGAACTTGTATACGGCAGACAACCCCGTGGTCTCCTGGACATAGCCAAGGAAACCTGGGAGCAAGAGTCCACACCTTATAGGAGTGTAATTGAGCATGTCACGTTGATGCGAGACCGAATCGCTGTGGTCATGCCGATAGTTAAGGAACACTTTGAGCAAGCTCAGGATGCTCAGAGCAGGGTGTATAACCGAACGGCTAAAGTTAGAAATTTGAACTCTGGTGATCGAGTGTTGGTCTTAGTGCCAACCGTAGAAAGCTAATTTCTTGCTAGATGGCAAGGGCCGTATGAGATAATTGAAAAGGTGGGGGATGTAAATTATAAAGTTTACCAACCAGGTAAAAGGAAGACAGTGCAGTTATACCATGTAAACTTAATTAAGCCATGGAAAGAAAGAGAGACCCTCGTGGCAGTAAGGACCCCCTATAGTCCTAACCCAGATGTGTATGTGTCAGAATCCCTCGCAAAGCCACAGAAACAGGCGACAAAAGAGTTTGTGCAGAGAAACACAGACGTGTTTTCAGAACTGCCAGGACAGACCAGTATAATAAAACATGACATTGTGACCGAGCCTCAGGTTCGGGTCCGCTTGAAACCCTACAGAGTCCCTGAAGCTCGTAGACAAGCCATATCTGAGGAGGTCAAGAAAATGCTAGACCTTGGGATTATTGAAGAGTCAAAAAGTGAATGGTCAAGTCCCATTGTATTGATTCCGAAACCAGATGGGTCATTGCGTTTCTGTAACGACATCCGCAAGTTAAATGAGATGTCAAAGTTTGACGCATACCCAATGCCAAGAGTTGACGCGTTAATAGAGAGACTGGGCCATTCAAGGTATTTTTCAACACTTGATTTAACCAATGGCTATTGGCAAGTACCCCTCACGGAGGGCGCCACAGAGAAAACTGCGTTCATCACCCCGGATGGTCTGTTTCAATATATTTGTTTACCATTTGGGCTACATGGGGCTCCAGCGACCTTTCAAAGGTTAATGGACTTAGTCCTCAAACCCCATCGTCGGTATGCTTCGGCATATCTGGACGACATTATAATCTTTAGTGATGACTGGGAAAGCCACTTACCAAAAGTACAAGCAGTACTAAACTCCCTCAGAGCCGTGGGGTTAACAGCAAACCCAAAGAAATGTTCCTTAGGCTTGGAGGAAGCACGGCATCTGGGGTACATAATTGGGAGAGGGGTGATAAAGCCACAGGTCAACAAAGTTGAGGCTATCCAAAACTGGCCCCAGCCCTCAACCAAAAAGCAGGTCAGAGCTTTTCTAGGAATTGTAGGTTATTACCGCAGGTTCATTCCAAACTTTGCCAGCACAGCAGCGCCCCTGACAGATCTTACCAAGGGAAGTAAGTCTGTCATGGTCAAGTGGGACACGAAGGCTGAAAGCGCCTTTCAAGAGTTGAAACTGGCCCTGTGTAACCAACCAGTCTTAGTCACTCCTGACTTCAAAAAGGAGTTTGTTGTCCAAACTGATGCTTCTAATGTGGGGCTCGGAGCAGTTCTGTCACAAGAGGTGGGTGGTGAGGAACATCCTGTGACCTATTTGAGCAGAAAACTTACCCCGGCTGAGAAAAACTATAGCATAGTTGAACGGGAGTGCTTGGCAATTAAGTGGGCACTTGAGTCCCTGAGATATTATTTATTGGGTCGTCGGTTTAGGTTGGTTACAGACCACTCTCCTCTTACGTGGATGTGTCAAGCTAAAGAGAGAAATGCAAGAGTTACACGGTGGTTTCTTACTTTGCAGAACTTCAAATATACTGTGGAACACAGAGCAGGAAAACTGCAGGGCAATGCTGACGCTTTGTCTAGGACACACTGCCTTGTAGCTAAATGTGTCCGATCCCACGGGCTCGAACAGAGGAAGAGGGTATGTGAGACAGTGACAGGTAAAGTCATTGAGGGAAGGTACATTTCCCCTAAAATCCTGTCATATGTATCCTAGGCTCCAGGGAATGAGTAGTTCTTGCAATAGAAAGCTCTAGTTTTCCAATCTCGGCTTAAGGAAAAGCCGGAAAAAAGGGCCTGGAGTTGGATTGGAGAAGAGCATGGCGGGTTCCCCAATCCCTAGTCCATCTCTGTTTGTAGGACAAGGCTGCTGCTCAATTAGCTGCACCTGTAGCCTGTGTATAAAAAGGTGCAGACACAGTGTGTGGGAGTCTCACCCCTGACTCAGACTGGAGACTACTAAGGCTGGAGTAGCCTGTATTCTATGTGAGTAAAGACCTGTGTTACTTTGTGTCCAGTGCCTGGTAGGAAGGCACTCGGTATAGTTAGATAAATATCTTGTTTAGTTAGTGCTCAGACGAGCAGGATTTATTTTGTATTTTGCCTTGTTGTACAAGAGGCTGTTTCTTTGACAAGAATAAAAACACAGGCAAAGCCCTGTTATGACTTTTAATGCACGGTGTCCCTGTCTCTGGCTACAAAGAAACCGCTATACCAACCTCTCCTGATGCTAAACCCTCACAATACACACATTCCGGAATATATACATACAGGTAAAAATATAGACGTACAGACACATATGTACACACACACACACACACACACACACACACACACACACACACACACCGGCAGATAAATACACAGACAGGGACATATACAAATACATAAAAGGCACATATATACAAGCAAAAAGACACATTCAAAAACAGACCCATATATACCCACACAGGCACATATATACCAGTACAGATAATGTCGTAGTTTTCATGTGCAGCCCTATGTAACACCACAGATAACACACAGTAATAACGGAGAACAGATAATGTAGTAGATGTTGACTGCAGTCCTATGTAACACCACAGATAACACAGTGATAACTCTCTAAGTACAGATAATGTAGTAGACGTTACCTGCAGTCCTATGTAACACCACAGATAACACAGTGATAATTCTCTGAGTACAGATAATGTAGTGTATGTTACCTGCAGTCCTATGTAACACCACAGATAACACAGTGATAACTCTCTGAGTACAGATAATGTCGTAGATGATAACTATACCCACAGACACATATAAACACACACACATAGGCATATATACAAGGGCAGCAGTGTATATAAGGGGCAGCAGCGTATATAGGGGGCAGCAGCGTATATAAGGGGCAGCAGGGTATTAGGGGGCAGCAGGGTATATGGGGGCAGCAGGGTATATAGGGGCAGCAGGGTATATAGAAGGCAGCAGGATATATAGGGGCATCAGAGTATATAGGGTTCAGCAGGGTATATAGGAGACAGCGTGATATATAACGGGCAGCAGAGTATATAGGTGCAGCAGGGTATATAGGAGGCAGCAGGATATATAGGGGGCATCAGGATATATAGGGGCAGCAGGCTATATAGGGGCAGCAGGGTATATAGGGGCAGCAGGGTATGTAGGAGGCAGGACAGATATCTTTGTTTTAACTGTCCTACTTTAATATTGAATGCACAATTTTACAAAGAGACATGAACACATGCAGAGACACACACAAACACACACAAACACACACACACACACACACACGCACACACACACTGTAACATATACACATACAAACAAGAGACACATAGTGTATACACACAGAGACACATACTGTTGTCACGTTGGGTTCGTGGACACACTAGGCCATACCGCCTTGGCGGTATGGCAGCTGGCCAATAGAGCGCAGGTCACAGTCCACAGTTCGTATAAGGTACCAATGGCAGCTCAGACAGTAGCAAGGCAGGCTCGGCTGGGACTAGGCAGCGGGTAGAAGTCAGGCGTGGAGCAGCAAGACAGGAGTAGATACAGCACAGTACGACTACAGCACAGCACGGCACTTGACCAGGATAGCACGGGATACAGGATACAGGAACAGGGAACACTGGAACTCGAAAACACTAGGAGACCATTTGCTTAGACAAACTAGGATATGACAAACAACGCTCAGGCAAGGATCAGAAGGAAAGAGGCCTTCTTATAGTCCAGGAATTCATGTGAGTTGATGATGATGATTGTTTTCAGGTGCACGGGACACAGTGGACCGGAGCGGAAGTGAGCGCTGGCGTCTCCTAGGAAGGAGATGGGGACCAGTGCTCACAGATCCATGGCTGCAGGCGTCGGGTGGTAAGTAAACCGGACGGCCCGTGGTCAGGGACGCTACAACTATCTACACACAGAGACACATACTGTATACACACACAGAGAAATACACAGAGACACACAGACACGCACCATCTCTCCATGCTGACAGGATCACAGGCTTCATGCAGGACGGGCTGTGGGCGGAGCTTCCTTCTCTGCTCCTTGGGTCTTATTTACTCCGTATGTGTAACTAAGAACAGAGCACAGAGTAGGTAGAGGCAGAGCACAGTTGCGCCCCCTACATGCTTGGAGGAGGCAGTGCCCTGTGCGCTCGCACACCCCTAAGGCCGGCCCTGGTTACAAGCCTTAGAACTTTAGCAGCAATTTCTCACATTTTCAAGAAAATTTAAAAAGGCTATTTTTAGAGGTGCCAGTTTAGTTCTGAAGTGGTTTTGAGGGCCTTATATATTGGAATCCCCAAAAAATCACCCCATTTTAAAAACTCCACCCCTCAAAGTATTCAAAACAGCATTCAGAAAATTTCTTAACCCTTTAGGCGTTTCACAGGAAATAAAGCAAAGTCGAAATTGCCGAAATTCATTTGTAATAAAAAAAAATTCTGTAACGCAGAAGGTTTTACCAGAGAAATGCAAGTCAATATTTATTGCCCAGATTCTGCTGTTTTTAGAAATATCCCACATGTGGTCCTAGTGTCCCAATGGACCGAAACACCGGTCTCAGAAGCAAAAGAACACCTACAGAATTTTTGGGGCTTGCTTATTTTTAGATTATATTTTCGGCACCATGTCAAGTTTGAAGAGGTCTTGTGGTGCCAAAACAGTGGAAACTCCCCAAAAGTGACACCATTTTGGAAACTACACCGTCAAGGAATTTATCTAAGTGTATGGTTAGCATTTTGACACCACAGGTATATTGCTATATTTATTGGAGTTAGTCTGTTAAAATGAAAATCTACTTTTTTTTCTCTGAAAAAACATAGAAATTTGTAATATTTACAAGGAATAAAGAAGAAATTGCACCCCAACATTTGTAAAGCATCTTCTCCCAATTATGGAAATATCCCATATGTGGTAATAAACTGATGTTTGGACCCACGCCAGGGCTCAGAAGGGAAGGAGCGCCATTTGGATTTTGGAGCGCAGATTTTGCTGGATTGATTTTCCGTTCTATGTCGCGTTTGCAACACCCTGGAGGGACCAAAACAATGGAAACACGACAAAAGTGACCCCATTTGGGAAACTACACACCTCAAGGAATTTTTGTAGGGTTATAATGAGCATTTTGACCCCACAGGTTCTTTGCAAAATTTAGTAGAGTTAGGCCGGGAAAATTAAAATCCACATTTTTGTCCACTAAAATGTTGCATTTTTTCATTTTCACGAGGGATAAAGGAGAAAAAGTCACCCAAAATTTGTAACGCAATCGCTCCCGAGTATGACAATACCCCACATGTGGTAATAATTGTTTTAATAGAAAGTAATTAACCTTTGCAGGACTGATCCTTTTTTGCTTTTCCATTTGAGTTTTTCACTCCCCGGCTTCCAAACGCCATAACGTTTTTATTTTTCCATTAATAGAGCAATGTGAGGGCTTATTTTTTGCGGGAATAGCTGTAGTTTCTATTGGCACCATTTAAAGTACCATATAATGTACTGGGAAACCGTAAATAAAATTCTATGCGGGGTGAAATTGGAAAAAACTTAGATTCCTCCATTGTTTTTTAGGTTTCGTTTTTACCGTGCGGTAAAAACAACAACTTATCTTTATTCTGCGGGTCAATACGATTACGGTGATACCAAATGTATATAATTTTTTTAATATTTTACTACTTTTACAAAGTAACTATTTGTTTAAAAAAAAAAATGTTTTGTATCCACACATTCTGAGAGCCATAACTTTTTTATTTTTTGGTCGATTGAGCAGTGTGAGGGCTTATTTTTGGCATGACGAACTGTAGATTTTATTGGTACCATGTTTTGGTACATACAACTTTTTGATCACTTTTTATTACATTTTATTTAGAGCTACGGTTACCAAAAAACACTGATTTTGGCACTTTAAATTCTTTATTTCTTATGACGTTCATTATGTGCTATAAATGACAGTTTTACTTTATTCTGCGGGTTTGTACAATCACGGCGATACCATATGTATATAGTTTTTTTTATGTTTTGCAGCATCTGCACAATAAAATCACTTGTTTATAAAATAATTTATTTTCTGTATCACCATATTCTGAGAGCCATAACTTTTTTTATTTTTCAGTCAAAGCTGTGTAAGGGCTTGTTTTTTGCGGGACTGGTTGTAGTTTTTATTGGTACTATTCTGGGGTACATGCGACTTTTTGATCACTTTTTATTCTATATTTTAAGAGGGGTGGTAAGCAAAAAATAGTGATTCTGGCATTGTTTTTCGTTTATTTTTTTTGCAGTGTTCACCGTGCGGGAAAAATAACATTATAGTTTGGGTCATTACGAACGCGGTGATACCAAATATGTGTACTATTTTTTAGCATTTTCATTTTTTTCCTATAATAAGAGACTTACACTTTTTTTACACTTTTGTAAAACATTTTTATTAACTTTTTTTTTTACTTTTTACACTTTCTTTTTTTACCTGCAGCACTGATTGCTGCTAGAATACATTACACTACCTAAGTAGTGTAATGTATTCCAACTGTCAATGTGACATCGCAGTCACTCTGACAGTAAGCCTACGAGGACCAGCCAGAGGCTGGTCCTCATAGGCTTCCATACATGGCAGAACCGGAAGCTGTTGTCTGGCCTCCGGATGCCATCACAAGCATCAGCAACCCCTACAATTGCATGGGGGCTGCTGATGTGCTACAAACCCCCTAAATGCGGCGATCGCAATCGAGCGCCGCATTTAAGGTGTTAATTGCTGATCGGCAACAGTGGAATGTTAGCTGTCGTGGACAGCTGACCTCCCAGTTCCCGATGCACACTGTCACCCACACCTGTCACCGACAGTATGCATCGGGAACGACACAGTGACTTCCTGTCACTCTGACAGGAAGCCTATCAGGAGGCTGGTCCTGATAGGCTTCCGTACATGGCAGACACGGAAGCCATTGCTTGGCCTCCGGTCGCCATGCTAGTCAACGGCAAACCTCACGATTAAAATTGTGAAGTCTGCCGATGTGTTGGAAACCCCTAAAATGCAGCGATTGCAATCGATTGCTGCATTTAAGGGGTTAATTGACGAAATCAGCAGAAATGAGCCGCTGATCGGCAACAGTGGAGTGTCAGCTGTCAGGGACAGCCCAATTCCCAGCTGGCCTCCCAATTCCCGGTGCACAAAATCGCCGACAGTAACTGTACGTCCTCATGCGCTAAGACACTGTCTACCAGGGGTTAAGTAAGTCCACAAGGGGGGATAAGCCCTTCATTAAATACCCGGCTTGGATACAAAATGTCCTCAAATAAACAAACAAAAGATTGGAAATGTAAAAGTGAATAAAATAATGTTTAAATGAATTAATTTTGTGCAGCGGCCATCTTGCCTCAAGTTTCCATCTTGTTTCTTCTGTAATAAATAAGAAAGTCTTTACTCCTTTAAGACAGGTTTTCATGTTTCTAAGTTGAGCTATCTTTGACCGTGGTTCTCATACGAGGCTTGGAAAGAAGGAACAGGGAGTGAGATGGGAGGAGGGAGACATTCAAATATGCATGTGAGTATGTCTCCCCATCTTACAAGAATATTCTTCCCAAGAAAGATAGGCCACCTGCAAACCTTGATGTGTGAAGAATTATAATAATCAGAATCAGAGTTATTATCATATTGTAAATGATTGGTTGAAATCAAGCCTACACCTTTTCCAAAATCATATTATTGTACTTGTTTTGATCAATAAAATGTAGAGGAGTATTTTTAGCATACCAACAGCATCTGTGTGTTATTACTCCTCTCCGATATATCGATAAAACATGATTGGAAACTGGATAAATCACTGGAGGGCGGGTATCGGTTGACATACCCATTATAAATTTCAGTCTAATATATTTTGGCCCATGATTGCGTCAATAATGAAACATTGCATTGGTAGACAGTGTGGAGTGCCTGCTGATGCCACCTTCCCTCCTCCCAAAGAGTTTCTCTCAGCCATCCTGTTTGGCAACCAGGACCAGCAGCCACAGTCCATTTTCTTCCTGTTCAAAGTGTTCGGATAGTGAGGCACAGCATATATCGCCGAATAGCAGCCTATTTAGAACGCCCATACTATAAGATAGAGCGGGCTGCCCTGCATGCAATGCCAAACACCCGCACACCATGCTCTCCCAGCACCATAAGACCCGGCCACGTCCTAAAATAAAAAGTATACACAGTGTAAGTAACCATGAAAAAACATGGGGTATTGGTTGTCGTTTTGGCCAAAAGAACGCAAGCTCGCAATCCTCGTCATGGATCCCCACACTTGCGAGTCCCTAACTGGAACTTTTCGTTCCGGTAATGTGTGGAGAACCACCTATCACACAATAATATAGACAATAGATCACATTGGTGTACACCACCTGAGTAAGTTGTATATTTGAGGGAAGAAGGAAAAGGGGAAAATTGTTATGTGATCTATTAATATTTAACTTTTATTAGTATACATTAAAATAATTTAATGTATACTAATAAAAGTTAAATATTAATAGATCACATAACAATTTTCCCCTTTTCCTTCTTCCCTCAAATATAGAACTTTTCCTTCCAAAATCTAAGATATACAAGAAAAAATGGGACATAGAATATAATTAAAAACACAGAAAGGCCATACTCACAAAATAGGCAGGCAAAAACCCGTGCCAAACAGGACATGACCAGGTTAGAGAATGCCACTGAAGGAAAGTGCCCAGGTGTGTTTAAATAATGCCTCACTATCCGAACACTATCCCTCCATGGTTTACACATTGCACTCACGTTTTCGTATCACTCACAGCCCTGACCCCTATACACCACACGTAGTAATATCCCCTATATTTGGTCCTATATTATACACAGTATTTTTTTCATTACACATTTACTTCTATGCCCCACACGCCACTCCCCTCAAGGTCAGTGGGAGTGGCTATCATTGTTTAAACACACCTGGGCACTTTCCTTCAGTGGTATTCTCTGACCTGGTCGCGTCCTGTTTGGAACGGGTTTTTTCCTGCCTATTTTGTGAGTATGGCCTTTCTGTGTTTTTAATTGAATCAGGGACTTAAACCTCATCAAATCCTGATTGCGTGATCATGGCCTAATACTGACGTATAAAGATTGCAAATTATACCATTACTAGTATAGAAAGCCCGTTACATGGGTTTGCTAGAAAAAGGAATGATGATAAGTATTTGTAAAAAATATTATAAAAAAAGTGTATTTTAAAACCTAATTACCAAAATTTGAAACCTAAGAAAAATGCGGAAGCAATTGCGTTTCCATTTTTAACGACTGATTTTGACCCATTTTGCATCCGTTTTTTCCCTGTACGTTTTAAAAACGGATGAATTTAATTTGTAAATTTTCTGCCACATACGTCCCTCTGTAGATAATGCCACACCCTGCCCTCAGTAGATACTTCCCCAGCCCCCTATAGGTAATGCCACACAGCCCCCCTTGTAGGTAGTGCCTCACAGACCCTTTTGTAGATTGTGCCACACAGCCCCCCTGTATGTAGTGCCACACAGCCCGCTTGTAGGTAATGCCACACAGCCCCCATGTAGGTAATGCTACACAGTTGTACATAGCCACCCCCCCATCGATGGCACCTCCCCCCTACCTTCCTGTAAGGGACCACTACAGGAAAAGTCCCTGACTTCACTGTCCATATATGGACAGTGATGTCAGGGACTTCTCCTGTAGCGGAAACACCGGCCACAACAACGGGTATTCCGCTTCAGAAGTCCCTGATGTCACTGTCCATATATGGATAGTGAAGTCAGGGACTTCTCCTGGAGTGGAATCACTGGCCAAAGAGCCGAGGATTCCGCTTCAGGAGTAGGGAACCTCTCCAGGAGAAGTCCCTGGCGTCATTGTCCATATATGGACAGTGAAGTCAGGGACTTCTGGAGCAGAATCCCTGGCCACAGCTTCGGCCGAAGCTGTGGCCAGGGATTAGGGATTCAGCTCCTACAGGGACCAACAAAATACCTTCCTCCTCCTCCTCACATGCACTTCCCACTGTGAGGAGGAGAAGAGAGCGAGCGAGCGGCAGAATGCACGGCCGTCACTTGGATCACATCCGAGTGACAGCCGTGCTTTACACGGCCCCATAGACTTAAATGGGAGACGTGCGGCCGGGAGAATGGCCCATTTTTGGATGGCCCGGGTTAACCGGGCCGTAAAAAAGGTCAGCCCCATTTGGGGTCTATTGTTCCTACTGCAGCCGTGTGACGGCCGTCACAGGGCCGAGAATCCCTGTCGTGTGAATAGGGCCTAACACTACAGATAACACACAGTGATAACTCTGAGTACAGATAATGTAGTAGATGAACACACAGAAATATATACACATACAGATACATATATAGGCACTTAGACACACAAATACACACACACAAAGACGCACATGCACACATACTGGAACTTATACACACACAAACACAGAGACACACAGACAAATAGAGGAACAAACAACAGACAGACTGAGAACTCATATGCACAGATGCAACCCACAAGCTGGATACATGCTGCATTCGTGCCACTCACACCTAGGACACATGCGCACGCACACCACTCACACCTAGGACACATGCGCACGCACACCACTCACACCTAGTATATATCCTTCAGACTCGCCACTCACACCTAAAACATATGCCGCACGTTGCCTACCCACACCAAGGACACATGTTGAACACGCACCTACTCACACCTGGCACAGATACTGCACATACCACTCACATAACTAGACACATACCACTCACACACTAGACACATATCGCACACACTACTTACACTAGACACATACCGCACACACCACACAAATGCTAAACACATACCTCACATAACACTTACACACTAGACCTATACCACACATACCACTCACACTCACATTGAAAACAACACGCACACAAATGCCACTAATACATTAGAAGACACAAAACTCACACAAATTGCATATTTTACTCATACAATTGACATACACTGTTAACACTACATCAACCAGTCACACTACAAAAAATCAATCCAACACTTTACTCACATTGCTATATTTGCCTATTTCTTTTGCCTGCTGATTCTTGGGCACTGGCATGCAGGATGCTGGCAGCACATAGGCATCTATACCTGAGATGCCCTGTCCACCACTAAGCCCCGTCCATGTGCCCTTGAAGCCATGCTCCTTTTACAAAGCTCCTCCCATCTGTGGCTCAAATTAACCATAACCTGATGCTCTTAACTCTATAGCTCCTCCTATCGGCAGTATCTGGACCCCCTCAGCTCCACATAAGCAAGTTTCTTGCGGATACTATGTGCATCACCCATGTCCTTTACACTCACTTATGCCCCCCCCCCTACTCCCCTCACTGTAGAAGGCTGCTTGCAGCTCACATGAAGCTGTAGAAGATAAAGAAATAAACCTGTTGGCGCTGCAGCCATGAGCAACATACCTGGCACGAGCTGCAGTCTCCTTCTCCTTGGCAGGCAGACTGAAGCTGTGCTCAGGGGGCAGTAGAAAGAGCAAGCCCATCACTGATTGCCTGATGCTCAGCCTACCAATGTTAGGTTTGATTTGTACATGCAGACTGGGCTGGTACTGATTCTCATTTTACATATATACAGCACCAGAATAAAGCTCAGTACATATATACAGTGCCAGATACAATCTCAGTACATATATACAACACTAGAACCAAGCTCAATACATTAATACAGCACCAGCACAAATACAGCTCAATTTAGTGCAACCCCTGTTGAATAGGTTTGTATGGCGTAAAACTACAGCTCCCAGCATAGACCGAATAATGGTAAGAATATGCTGGGAGTTGCTGTATCACAAAAAAAAAATCATACCACCGATCATCTCGCTGCAGATCATACAGTGACTATGGTACTGAGTAGAAGCAGAATAAATATTTATCTTAAGGGACTCATCGGTGATGATCTCAGATTCTAGTTGTTATTTTTCTCTTTTCTTCTCCATCCAGTCCAGACCTCTATGACGACTTCTCCTGGCCACAGCCCATTTCTGCAGTTTGCTGCTCAGATGTCTTCAGCTTATCACTATTTAAACATTTCTGCACCTATAAACGAAAATAAAATTCTCATGATGCCACACACTGTACCCCTAAATATAATAGTTCCATACACTGTGTCCCTGATTATAATAGCACCATACACTGTGTACCTGATTATAATAGCACCCTACACTGTGTCCCACACACACACACACACACACACACACACACACACACACACAGTGCTCTCCATAGATGGGGCCCCATAGAGCCCCCTGTAGATAGTGCCCCATATGTAACCCCCCGGTAGATAGCTCCACACATGTAGCGCCCCCTGTATATAGTTCCCCACATATAGCCACCCCTGTAGATAGTGCCCCACATATAGCCCCCTGTATATGGTGTCCCACATATAGCCTCCCCTGTAGATTGTGCCCCACATATAGCGCCCCCTGTATATAGTGCCCCACATATAGCCCCTCTGTAGATTGTGCTCCACATATAGCCTCCCCTGTAGATAGTCTCCCACATATAGCTGCCCCTGTAGATTGTGTCCCACATATAGCCCCCTGTATATGGTGTCCCACATATTGCCCCCCTGTAGATAGTATCCCACATATAGCCCCCTGTAGATAGTATCCCGCTTATAGCCCCTCTGTAGATTGTGTCCCACATATAGCCCCCTGTATATGGTGTCCCACATATTGCCCCCCTGTAGATAGTATCCCACATATAGCCCCCTGTAGATAGTGTCCCGCTTATAGCCCCCCTTTAGATAGTATCCCACATATAGCCCCCCTGTATATGGTGTCCCACATATAGCCCCCCTGTAGATAGTGCTCCACATATAGCCCCCTGTATATTGTGTCCCACATATAACCCCTCTGTATATGGTGTCCCACATATAGCCTCCCTTGTAGACTGTGCCCTACATATAGCCTCCCCTGTAGCTAGTGTCCCACATATAGCTCCCCACCCCGTAGATAATGCCACTCACACTTTTAAGCTGAAAAAAAACAAACTTTACATACCTTGATCCCGTTCCCACGGCGTCCCGTGTCAATGCAGGCCTGGTCTCTTCTGAGCAGTTCTGCTGGGGCTGAACGACGGCGCTGATTGGCAGGGCAGAATGACTTGCCCCATCAATCAGCGCCTTTCAACAATGGAAGTGGCACGATGATGTAATCGCGCCGCTAGCGTCGTTGAAAGGCACTGATTGGCAGGGCAGAATGACTTGCCCCTCTAATCATCGCTTTTCAACAACAGAAGCGGTGCCCTGCCAATCAGCTTCATTGTAAGGCAGGTACGATTAGTGCAGGAGGGGGTGGCGGCGGCGGCTGGTTTCAGTGGCACCGCCACCCCCTCAGAGAGGTAGCAGGACGCGGACACTGATTGTTTGGGCAGCCAGCAGGCAGCCCACTGTTAACCGGTCCATCTGGCATTTGCCAGAACTGCCATATGGCCAGTCCGGCCCTCGTCAGTGGGGTTTGCACCTTTGCTTTTGGCATAAAGGACTGCTTGGCTCACCTCTACTTGGTCATGACAGGTTTCTACCCTCTTAATGGAATCAAGAATGTTTCCATCACTGACAGAAAATGGTGAGGTGCTGAAATATACGTAAAGCATATTAGAAAGGTCCTCCTTTTCTAATTCTATAAAGATACATTTTCATTTACATAAGACTGGATAACCCCTTTTAGCTTAATATGGAAAATCTCACCCTGATTGCATAGATTACATACCACACATATCAGGTGCATAAGAACCTTATTTTTTCTATTTAATATGCCCAATAATTGTTGAAGATATAAAATACAAACGATTTCATATTATAACGAAACATATGAGTAAAATGTAGATAGATGATAGATAGATAGATAGATAGATAGATAGATAGATAGATAGATAGATAGATAGATAGATAGATAGATAGATAGATAGATAGATAGATAGATCTTCATCTTTTACTTCTAAATTTATGGTTATTGATATATGCCTAGTTTTGAGACCAGAACTGCCATGAAGAAAAGGGCAAAGACATAAATAAGGACGTGAGAGTCTTTATTTGAAGAACAGATGATGAGAGATAATAAAAGATTCAGTACTGTACTATGACATTACCTTCACCTTAGTGCAATCAGAAGGCTGAATATGTATGTATTTTCCGCAGGTTCTCTTCCATCCTTGTTACAGATGCACAGGACAAAAATCATCAGATCTTTTTTTATTCTATCATTTCCTAATGGGCAGCATATTACCAAACAATGGAGCATCATACAAGAAGATTGTATGACCCGTCATTAACACAAAGACATTTAAGAGCATGACATTTCTTACCAGGAAATATTCAGGCATATTAAAGAGGCTCTGTCACCAGATTTTGCAACCCCTATCTGCTATTGCAGCAGATAGGCGCTGCAATGTAGATTACAGTAACGGTTTTATTTTTAAAAAACGAGCATTTTTGGCGATCTTACCTGCAAACGCTGATGCTGCTGCAGAATCAACTGTAGCCTCTGGTGCCGATGTGGCCGTCACGATGCAGGACCTGTGAGTGACGTCACAGATCTGCACTGTCAGAAGCTGGGCGTTCTGAAAAGAAGAGGATGTTACTTCTCTTCAGAGCGCCCAGCTAGTGAAAGTATTAAAAACGCTCCGATGTACGCACATAATACACGCCCACTTGGACTTTTGCAAGCCTCATTTGCATAACTACAAAAATGGTCATAACTTGGCCAAAAATGCTCGTTTTTTTAAAATAAAAACGTTACTGTAATCTACATTGCAGCGCCTATCTGCTGCAATCGCAGATAGGGGTTGCAAAATCTGGTGACAGAGCCTCTTTAAGCTTTCACTGAGTGTTACTACAATTTATACAGTTTATCATTTTAGTGAGATGCCGAAAGCCAAGCTGAGAAGGTGTTTTCAGACAATAGAAAGATTTCATTACATTCTATGATAAATAGCACGGTAGATTTAATACGGTGAATTCCTGAAATAAAAGTCTTATTTGGTAACATGTTGTCTTGCTGTATCTTTTATCTCCCGATCACCATTATATCTGTGTAACACCCCTTTGGGCCAACCCCTGTAGGCAGGGTGTATTGTAGTTCTCACCTTACTATGGCGCAGTGCCTCCACCCGAATCTTGCTGGGGGCTCTATAGGAAAGCAGGAGGGTCTTCCTCTTCTGCCAGGGAAACCCCAGCCTGAGCTCAGTACACACTCACAAGCGGTTATGGTGAAACTACTCAACAGTTTTATTTAGGGAAGGGTGATCTGAATAAGAATGATGCAAATAAAGAAATAAAGCACAAATCACATAATAGTTACAATTCTGTGTGATTGACCCCCTAGTGGTGGGAATGGACTATATGCCATGCCTGGCTGGTATAACACATATCAATATTCCCTGAAATCTTATGGGGATAACAAAGGGTTAAGATACTGTCTTCACCAAACATATACAGTATATCAGTGACCCACAAAGGGTAATGATCACTCACCCACACTTATACTGATGGTAATAGCTAGCACACACTTCCTAACTAACTGCACACAATACAGAATTAATGGAGGCAGTAATGCAATGAACAAAATTCAAAACGTTGGTGGCCTGTTGCCGCGGACGTTGGCGCGCTTTTCAGGAACCGTTGGTGCACTAAATTACTGAAATTCCCTCAAGAACAGTTCTCTCACTAAGTCCTCAATATCCGCACAATAAGTTCCAGCAATGTGTACTCACTACTTCATGTACTTCCAGCAAAGATGATATTCCCCCGGGATCCTGCTTGGGGCCGCAGCATTCAGATGCGTGGACGCCAATGGAGTGGGGGGAAAAATCCTTCAGTGATGCAGACCAGAGTACCTCCCTGGAATCAGGCTGTGCAGAGGTGATGCTGCTGCAGCATTTCTTCCTCTCATACAGTGAGCTGGTGGGCTGTCAGGACTGTCTCTGGGTCTCTGTGCTGTGTGCCCCAGTGCAGGACTCTCTACTCTCTGCAATGAACTCACAGTCTCCCTATCGCCTGACCATGTGTCTCTCCCCAAGATGGCCACTGGTCCCATAGTGAGGTGAGAACTACAATACACCCTGCCTACAGAGGTCGGCCCAAAGGGGTGTTACATCTGTATCCAACAAGCATATGGACGTTATGTTGTTATATGGTTGTCTATTCATTTGAATGGGTTTTATGTATTGCTACCATTTCCACTCAGCGTCCCTACAGGGAGTAGGGTTTCAGCAGTCAGACTTACAGAAATCATCTTATTATGCTGTTAGAGAATTTGTTAGAAGATTATACTGACGTCCAATTTCCTGTTCCTGGATTGCCAGCTAAGTTATGGATCAAAGAGGCAGAAGTATATAACCATTCAAAACCACAGAAAACATGAGACATCTAACTGGTAACTAAAACGATTCTACACTAATTGAATTTGGTCCAAATATCCTAAAAGTTTCGTTTGCAAACCGCCATTTTACAGATTAGTGAAAGGATCACATGACCTCGGGAGGGCTTCCCCATTATGCCTTGCAAGCAGCCTTCCTAAAATGCACTGCGTTTATCACTTCCTCCAGCTAATCATAAGGGATATAGGTGCATCACATTACTAATGCTGGCTTGGTTTTAAAGAGCTTGAAAAGGGTTGCAAACAGTCCTAGAAAACAGCAGAAAGTCATACACGAGTTTTCAGGGCCATCGGGCACTTGCGGTGAACTTATTTGGATCGAATCAGAGCCGAAACACATTTTGGGAAATTCGCTCATCTCTAGTTTAGATGCATAATCTTTTTTAATTGTATAATATTCATTAAATAGTGCACTAGTTTGATGTTGCATGTTTTCTGTGGTAATGTATGGCCATATACTTCTCAGAATCTAATTTTTCCAGCACATTGGTAAGCACAAAAATGTTAAAATACAGTCAACACATAACATAGAGCTACAATGTTTAGCATTTTATCGTTTTATTGCTGAAGTATTGTTGTAAGTTTCTAAGGTAGCTGTCTAGATTCTGGAACCTTCCAAGTTCTGACAATGATGGGAGAAGACAAATCTACATGGAGATGGGAGAGGACAAATCTACATTGTCTGTCTGACAATGAAGACGGAATGTTCAACAGTTGTTGTTGGGGTTGATGTACACTGGGGTGAGGCAGATACTGGCTTATTGTCACTTAAACATTGGCGTCGGAATGAATGGCCCAGACACCATCTTAGGCTGTGTTTTCTAAGCTCTGTAACAGGGTGATGACAATCGCACGTGCCACATCACGCTTGGGGTTAGCGTTGTGTCTATAAAACAGCGGTGAGCAGGCCAAACAGTGTTCAGTGTTAAGAAAGAGCTAGGAATAGGACCGGGAAATTAATCGGAAATAAAAATTAAACCGAAATTTAGCGCAGATATCATATCATTTTTCGTGTTTTAGCGTTTTTTTTTCCCAGTTTCAACTGTATCTGCGCACTCATGACACAGATACAGTTAAATACTATGATAGAGCAGGGAGCCATCAGTTCCCTGCTCTACTATTTACTATGTAGCACTGGCCGCTGACGGCTCGGCGCGGGCAGACGCAATGATGTCACTGCCTCACGCCTGTCTTTGCCAAGCCATGTGAAACTTGTCACATACTCCTGCAATTTACCGGTGTTTCAGGCATCCTATTGGTTTACGGTGTGTTCAATGCCCACGGCATTTACTTTTTTTCCGCCTCAATGCCCGCCCTATTTACTTCTTGTTTAGCCTCAATGCCCAGACGCCACAGGAAGTGGACAGTGCCCATCCCAATTGTATATACACGGATGATGGGGGGGTTTATATACAGGATAAGGATTATATACAGGGATGATGGCGGACTGGTATATACAGGGTTAAAGGAGGTCCCTGTATATTACCCCATCATCCCTTTATATACCAGCCATTATCCCTGTATAACACCCCATCATCCCTGTATATTACCTGCATCAACCCTGTATACAGGGATAATGGTAGTTATATACAAGGATGATGGCTGTCTAGTATATTCACAGGGATGATGGGGGTTACATATAGGGATGATGGATGGCTGGTATATACAGGGATGATGGAGGTTATATACAGGAATGATAGGGGTTATATACAGGGATGATGGGGTAATATACAGGGATGTTGGGGGTTATATACAGGGACCCCCATCATTCCTGTATATAGAAGCCTCTCATTATCCCTGTATATAACTTTCATCATCCCTGTATATACTAGGCCGTCATCATCCCTGTATATAACAGCCATTAACTGTGTATATAACCCCGTCATCCATGTATATACCATTGGGATGGGCACTGTCCGCTCGCCATGGCACGTGGGCATTGAGGCTAAACAAGAAGTAAATGGGGCAGTCATTGAGGTGATTAAAAAATTAAATGGGGCTGGCATTGAGGACACCATGGAACTATAGGATGCCTGATACAACAGTATATGGCAGAAGTCCAGCGGAATCTGAAAATATGCGCCGAGCCACACAGACCAGAGGAGAAGAGGGATCTCCACCACTAATCGTTGAAAAGGTGTTAGGTGAGTATGTATTTTATTATCGTTATTAGGCATTATTGGGACTGTATGGGGGCATTATACTGCGTGCACGGCAGCTATAAGGATATTATACTGTGTGGGGGCAGCTATGGGGGCATTATACTGTGTGTGGGGCAGTGTCAGGGGGTATATTATATACAGTAGTATACAGCAAGCTCAGGGAATCTATATTAATTCAATGGAGTGTGTGACATGCAGAACGGATGTGGTCTAAAATTGTTCATTAATCAATATGGAGGTTACATGTTCAATTAATCGTGATTTTGATTTAGGCCAACCCCTAGCTACTAATGACCTGAACTGCAAACTGTGGAGAGAAGAGAGAAGAGTGTGGTGGCTTTTGAAGGAGTATCTTGCGATACAAGGACTGGTAAAGAACTGGGTTAGACTGTATGTATGCTAGGGTCTGTAGCTGCAGCAGGGTCCCGGAGAGCAAGCAGTGGTTAGGAAGGTAGCCCACAATGTATAGAGAGCTAGCTATTGGTTGAAGGATGAATGTAAAGGAAACATTCAGGATAGTCAAGTATAGTGTGAGCCTTCAGTGTCCAGCAAATTAACGGTTCTTATGCAATAGGTCTATAGTGGCCTTCTTAGCAGCCGGCCACCACCATCTACAAAAAGGGCGATAGTCCCGAACTACGGAGATGCAGCCACCATCTTGAGGCCTATTAGGCTGAAGCAGACCACCCCCCCCCCCCCTTGCGTCAAGGGACGGGTGCACTTGGCACTAACTCTGCTGGTCACGCGGAACAACAGGCCAGTTATCTTGTCAGTCTTCTCCACCTGTATATAGTAGTTACTGCGAGTTGTACCTTCCACACCGAGTAATGTATATAATATTTGTGGCCGAATGCACTATCAATAACGCCAAACCAACTGTACATATTGTTAAGCTAAAAGTAAAAGTTAACTTCCTATTTCGTTTCATCTCTTTCGTTTCATATAGGATATTGCAGATTGTTTATAAAGGAGCATCTAGAATCATTACTTAAAGGGGTATTCCCATCTTGGACATTTATAACATATCCATAGGATGTGCCATAAATGTCAGATAGATGTGGGTTCCATCCTGGGGCATAACTAGGAAAGACTGAGCCCCATAGCAAACTTTTGACTGGGGTCCCCCCTCCGCTGGGTATCACACAACCCCCCCCCCTTGTAGATAGTGCCTCCCTATAGATTCCACCACACAGCACCGCCCTATAGATAGCACCATACATAGCCCCCTGTAGATAACGTCTTACAGCCCCAATCCCCCCTGTAGATAACGCCATACAGCCCCCTGTAGATAACGCCATACAGACCCCCCTGTAAATAACGCCATACAGACCCCCCCTGTAGATAACGCCATACAGAGTCCCCCCTGTAGATAACGCCATACAGAGTCCCCCCTGTAGATAACGCCATACAGAGTCCCCCTTGTAGATAACGCCATACAGAGTCCCCCCTGTAGATAACGCCATACAGACCCCCCTGTAGATAACGCCATACAGACCCCCCCTGTAGATAACGCCATACAGACACCTCCTGTAGATAAGGCCATACAGACCCCCTGTAGATAACGCCATACAGACCCCCCTGTAGATAACGCCATACAGACCCCCCTGTAGATAACTCCATATAGCCCCCCCCAAAAAAAACGGCCTATAGTTTGTCCTACAAACGAGATGTATCCCCTATCCACACTTATATTTATCAAATGAGTTGCAAAATGACTAGAAAATATAGTCAAGACATTGACAAGGTTAGAAATAATGATTTTTATTTCAAATAATAATTTTCTCCTTCAAACTTTGCTTTCGTCAAAGAATGCTCCATTTGCAGCAATCACAGCATTGCAGACCTTTGGCATTCTAGCTGTTAATTTGCTGAGGTAATCGGGAGAAATTTCACCCCATGCTTCCAGAAGGCCCTCCCACAAGTTGGATTGGCTTGATGGGCACTTCTTGCGTACCATACGGTCAAGCTGCTCCCACAACAGCTCTATGGGGTTGTGATCTGGATGACTGCGCTGGCCACTCTATTACAGATAGAATACCAGCTGCCTGCTTCTTCCCTAAATAGTTCTTGCATTATTTGGAGGTGTGCTTTGGGTCATTGTCCTGTTGTAGGATGAAATTGGCTCCAATCAAGCGCTGTTCACAGGGTATGGCATGGCCTTGCAAAATGGAGTGATAGCCTTCCTTATTCAAAATCCCTTTTACCTTGTACAAATCTCCCACTTTACCAGCACCAAAGCAACCCCAGACCATCACATTACCTCCACCATGCTTGACAGATTTCGTCAGGCACTCTTCCAGCATCTTTTCAGTTGTTCTGCGTCTCACAAATGTTCTTCTGTGTGATCCAAACACCTCAAACTTCGATTCGTCTGTCCATAACACTTTTTTCCAATCTTCCTCTGTCAAATGGCTGTGTGCTTTTGCCCATATTAATCTTTTCCTTTTATTAGCCAGTCTCAGATATGGCTTTTACTTTGCCACTCTGCCCTGAAGGCCAGCATCCCGGAGTCACCTCTTCACTGTAGACGTTGACACTGGCGTTTTGCGGGTACTATTTAATGAAGCTGCCAGTTGAGGACCTGTGAGGCGTCTATTTCTAAAACTAGAGACTCTAATGTACTTGTCTTGTTGCTCAGTTGTGCAGCGGGGCCTCCCACTTCTCTTTCTACTCTGGTTAGAGCCTGTTTGTGCTGTCCTCTGAAGGGAGTAGTACACACCGTTGTAGGAAATCTTCAGTTTCTTGGCAATTTCTCGCATGGAATAGCCTTCATTTCTAAGAACAAGTATAGACTGTCGCGTTTCACATGAAAGTTCTCTTTTTCTAGCCATTTTGAGAGTTTAATCGAACCCACAAATGTAATGGTCCAGATACTCAACTAGCTCAAAGGAAGGTCAGTTTTATAGCTCCTCTAAACAGCAAAACTGTTTACAGCGGTGCTAACATAATTGCACAAGGGTTTTCAAGTGTTTTCCAATCATCCATTAGCCTTCTAACAAAGTTAGCAAACACAATGTACCATTAGAACACTGGAGTGATGGTTGCTGGAAATGGGCCTCTATACACCTATGTAGATATTGCATTAAAAACCAGACGTTTGCAGCTAGAATAGTCATTTAGCACATTAACAATGTATAGAGTGCATTTCTGATTAATTTAATGTTATCTTCATTGAAAAAAACTGTGCTTTTCTTTCAAAAATAAGGAAATTTCTAAGTGACCCTAAACTTTTGAACGGTAGTGTACATGTGTGATCGCTGGCAGCGATAAGGAGAACAGGGGTCTGAAAGTTCCCCAAAGTTCTCTATGACTAACCTCGGACTTCCGGAGTCTGCGCAGTTCAATAAAAATTAAAGGTGCAATCACACATGCATCCCCTATCCTGTGGATAGGAGATGGATGTCTTTTGTAGGAACAACCCCTTCAGTGGCGTCGCGCTGTAGCAGCCATAGCGGCTAATAGCGGAGCCTCCGGCCATGGGGGGGGGCCCATGCCGGCCGGTGGCACAGGCCCCATCGTGCTGCGGGCCCCGTAGCAGCCGCTACGGCTGGTATAGCGGTAGTTACGCCACTGGTTCCATCTCTAGAATGGGGCGCTGTGACCCTTGTCCTACCTTCTATTGCTGAACAGAAGTAGACAAGCTTGCTGAGCTACACTGTATCCAGAACTCACAAAGAAATGAATAGCAGTTCTGGAAACAGCATAGCTCACTGTTCTACACTATTTCTGGAAGTCGAGAGCTACAGAAACAGCATAACTCACTGTGCTGCGCTGCTTCTAGAACTCCCATTTACTTCTATGGGAATTCCAGCAACAGTGTAGCTCAGCAATCTTGGCAGTTTCCATACAGCCACCATCTCGTAGATCAGTGGCCGGTTCCTACGGCAGCAGAATAAAGTAGGACAGGGATCAGGGCGCCCAGAGGTGGGACCCACATCTATCGGACATCCTGTAGATGCGCCATAAACTTCCAAGATTTAAATACTGCTTTAAATATTTTGCTGAGTTTCCCTTAAAGGCTATGTACACCGTTAAAATCTTTTATTTCTTTTATTTTATTTTTTTTTTTTTTTAAATCAGATATTTTTTATTGAAGTTTCAAGATTTAGACAATGCAAAACATAGCATATAAAACCTTTCCCTAAACCCCCCCCCCCCCCAGGCACCATCAGATATTACAGAAATAAAAGACATATGTGGTGAGACATATTCCAAACATCGAATAAACAATTCACCTGAGAGCAATTACAATACAAATGTAAAACAGACATAGGACTCTCTTAATCCCCCCTCTCTCATCCCTTTCAGTATAGAAATTTAATCCACATACAGTACAGAAATCTTCAACCATAAAAAATCCATGCGCACAGTTTATGATACAGATTCCGATACACACAACCATGATCCCCATATGGAATAAAAAAATTAAGAGCTTTACGCTTTACATACACAACTTTTTCCAACACAATAATTTTATTCACTTTAGCAATGAATTCGCTCCTAGTCGGCGGGGCGCCTTGTATCCAGTGTAATGCAATACGTTTTCTATCTATGTATAGCAGCCTTGCAATAGCAAGCCGACCCAGGACAGAAGTCTGAATATGCGTAACACACCCCAAAACGCACTCCATAGGATTCCCCTGAAGCGTAATCCCATAGGCATCCTGAATCCGCTTCAGCACGTCTGACCAATATGATGTTAAATGTAGACATGACCACAACATATGCATATGGTCCGCCCCACCTTCCGAGCATCTGGGACAAATAGAATCACCCCGTACACCAATGTTGAAAAGAAATTTAGGAGTCATATACTCTATGGATAATGTATAATTGGGAGAGACGCCCAGCCTCACTAAGAGAAATATTCGGAACTGCTTCCATGATATCTGACCATTGTTCTTCAGAGATGGGACCCATATCCCTTTCCCATTTTCGAGAAGCAATTAGGGGATACTTATCCAAAAATTTACTGAGCAACAGCTGATAGATGGTTGAGATAACCCCCGAGGTACCACTCCCAGTATGTAAGACAGCCAGCACCCCATCTGTATGTACATTCAAATCTACAACCTTCTTTTGAGCATCATATGCATGTCTTATCTGTAGATATTGGTAAAAGGAGCTATGAGGCAACCCAAACTCCTCCTGAAGCTGTTGATAAGTTTTAATTATATCATCATGGAGCAACTGTGACACACGGGAGATGCCACTCGATTGCCAACCCTCAAAGCCTTCAAGAGAGAAGAATTCCTGAAGTGCCCTATTACCCCATATAGGCGTAAAAGCTGTGCATACCCCAATATCTCTAATGGACCGGACCTTATCCCAAACTTTGCGCATTAGCGCATATGTGGGCATGTTCCGACCCAACAGCAGAGAATGACCCGCTTCCAAAACTGACAGTAAAACGGATGAACCAAACTGTGACTGCAAAATCGCACCATTAGATCCATTAGATATAATTTCCCCCCACCCCTTAAAATGCTGACATTGGGATGCAAGGAAGTATAACCAAGGATTGGGTAGGGCCAAGCCGCCGTCATGCTATGCACGTGGTAGAATTTCCAATTTAAGTCTGGGATGACCCTTACGCCATATTAGATCTCTAAAAAGTGCATTAACATAGTAAAAGTCGCGTAAAGGAATCCATACAGGGGAGTTATGAAAAATGTACAATAATTGTGGTATTAGGATCATCTTGATAAGATTAACCCGACCTACAACTGACAAATATAACTTACACCAGGCCGATATTTTCATTTTGAATTTGACCAAGAGGGGTTGCAAATTAAGGGCAATATAATCAGAAGGAGAGGCCGAAACCTCTATCCCCAAATATTTAAAGTGCTCAACACACCCTACAGACACATCATGAACCCTTGGTGTAGAGCACATTGGATCCACCGGGAGCAGGTGGGACTTATCCCAATTTATTTTAAAATCAGACAATGCACCAAAATTCTCAATTAGGGATATTGTTTCTGCCATTGATCTACCTACATCCTGCAAATAGAGAAGCATATCATCTGCATAAAGCGTCACTTTTTCCTGCACAGAGCCATAGGAAAATCCCTTAATATCAACGGACAAGCGTATGCGCGCCGCCAAGGGCTCCACTGCCACAGCAAACAGGCGGGACGATAGTGGGCATCCCTGTCTAGTTCCTCTTTCAAGAGCAAACCGAGCAGATAATCCACCATTTGCCCTTATTCGAGCTGTAGGACAAGAATACAAGACCTTGATCCATGCTATAAAGGACGATCCAAAACCCATAGCCTCCAAGGTGCACCAAAGATATTGCCATTCCACGCTATCAAACGCTTTAGCAGCATCCAATGAAAGAATAGCTCTTTCCCCTACATTATCCGCCTTTAGCTGCAGATTTAAAAATAAACGTCTCAAATTCATAGCTGAGGACCTAGCAGGCATAAAGCCGCTCTGATCCGGGTGTATTATGGTAGAAATGACTTTATTCAACCTCAGAGCTATGGCCTTCGCCAAAATCTTGACATCAGTTGTCAGTAACAAAATTGGTTGGTAAGAATCAGCTAATTGAGGACCCTTCCCGGGTTTCTGCAAGACCACAATAATGGCCTCTTGCATAGAAGCCGGCAAAGAGCCATGGGCCAGTGAATGGTGAAACACTTCTAATAATTTGGGTAATAGCACCTCAGAGTATTTTTTATAAATTTCAACTGCCAACCCATCCGCCCCAGGCGCCTTATCGTTAGCCATTTGTTGGACCGCTTCTTCCAATTCCTCCAGCGTGAGTGGAGAGTCCAAAAGTGCCTGACAATTTAGAGAGTTGTGCTTTAGCTAAGAATGAGCAAATATCATTTGTGGATGGATGCACCTTGGAGGTATATAAATCAGAATAAAAGTCCCCCAAAACCTCCGAGACCTCTGAGGTCTCCATAACCATACTGCCCCTCGCCATTTTTAAAGCAGCTATATGCGACACCCCTTGTTGTGCCTTTGCCACCATTGCCAGCATATGGCCAGCCTTCTCTACTTCTTCAAAAGTATTCTGCACATAGCACTGCCGTTTTCTACCCGCTACTGCTAAAAGATGTAAGTTTAATGCGTCTTGCGCATTTCGTAAACTTGTTTGATGTACCACAGTCGGGTTTGAGATAAATGCTCTGACCTACACATTTCTTCATGTAATCTCTTATCCTCCGCCCTGGTTGCCGTTTTGTGCCTGCAAATTGCTTGCATAAACAAACCTCTCAAATACGCCTTCATTGCATCCCAAACATAAGGAACAGAAGAAGAGCCACAATTAATTTGAAAGTAATCCTCTATCCTCTGGGCAATGAATCCTTGCCCATCAATCAAAGACAGCCAGAAGGGATTCAGCTTCCACATTCGCGGGCCATAGGAACCCTGATTATTAACATCTACAGTGACCCTAAGGGGAGAGTGGTCAGATAACGTTCTAGGAAGATACTCCACCTGACTAACCAAGGGCAACATACACTCATTCCCCAAGGCCAAATCTATTCTGGATAGAGAAGAGTAAGTGGATGAACAGCATGAGAAGTTCCTCTCATGAGGGTGTTTTAATCCCCACATATCCAATAATCCCAATTCTTGTATCATTGTACCAAATGGAGTCTGAGCCTCCCTGTCACTCCTGTCCTCATCTCTACATTTATCCCAGTTGGAGTCAAGAATATTATTAAAATCTCAAAGTAGAAGCAAAGGTATCCCAGGTTTATCCGCCACAAAAGACATGGCCTTCAGCAATACTCTATTAGAAAAAGGAGGAGGTATGTATATAGATATTATTATGAACATTTTTGAGTATATGGTGCATAACACAAAGATATATCAACCTTCGGCATCCACCTCCATGTCTAAGCAATTGAATGGAATTTATTTGTGAACTAATAAACTAACTCCACTAGAATATACTGAGAATGTGGAGTGACAACTAAAGCCCACCCATCTCCTCTGTAGCTGCTGTAATCTGTCATCTATCAAATGTGTCTCTTGTAGACACACAATCGCAGGCTGGTGCTTGCTAACATACTGAAAAATGGCCTGACACTTCGTGGCATCAGCCATTCCCCGAATGTTCCAACTAATAAAGCTAACTGAACTAGCCATATTCAAAATAGGACACCTATTTAGCCTGTCATATCTCATCTTTAAACAAGGATGTACGTCTCTTTTACACTCACATATAATCCAAGTGTGTGCCAACTTTATCCCCAAAGCCCCCCAAAAAAAACCCACATATAAACATAGTAAACCTCTCTCTCCGAGAGAGTGGGCGTTGAAATTCCTACTAGTGCAATGTACAGAACCACAGAAAGGTTGTGTAGAGCATACCACCATTCTGTCAAAACATATATCCTGCATTTCAACATAACAATATACTTGGTAGGCGTAAAGCCCATAAGTGTTGCCTGAGTAACCAATAAATAGCAACAAGTCAGGTCACATACTCACTACTTTACGTATCATTAATCAGAGTACAAGTCCCAGAATACATGACCTGCAAGATAAAACATATGAACTATATTTCAGGGCGTCTTGACACGTAGTTGCCTCTCATGTCCATCAAGCCACTGCATGGCCATGTGAGGATTTTCAAAAAAATGAATTCCTCCTAGAGCTGCAACATGCAACTTCGCTGGGTACAGCATAGAATATGCCACCTGCAAATTTCTCAGTCGTTTCTTGACATCTTGAAACCGCGCTCTTTTATGCTGAACTTCCGCTGAGTAATCCGGGAAGATGGAGAGTTTCCCGCCATTTATAGCCAACTCCGGATATTCCCGCGCTTTTCGTAGAATTATATCCCGCTCTTTATAGTGCAGTAATTTGGCCAATATAGGTCTTGTAGGGTGTCCAGGTGGTAAAGGACGAGTCGGCACACGATGAGCCCGTTCAATAGCAAACAATGGGGTGAAGGTGTCTTCCCCAAAAGAAGTGCGCAACCATTTCTCCATATATACTGTGCAATTCCAATCAGTCTGACATTATTACGACGTAACCTATTTTCTAGATCGTCCGTTTTGTTAAACAAGGTCACAATATCCTGAGTCGACTTTTTAGAGTCTTTCATGGTAGTAAACATATTATCTTCCAGGTCTGTGACCCGTCCCTCCACTTCACCAAGTTGCTCGTTGACCTTTTGCATATCATGCCTAATAATGGCAAAATCTTCCTTCATGGCACCCACCTTCACATTCAAAGTAGACAGCGTAGACTTGCAGTAGTTGATAGCCAAAAAGACATCTCGTATTGTGGGCTCAGCTCCCGCCACTGTTTGCTGCGCAGGGAGCGGCTCCCCCCTCGACACGCCAGCTGGCTCATCAGAAGCTCTGGAGGCCATAGCACTCGCTGATTCCCCATCTGAGGTGCTGGAGTCGGAAATATGCTGTTTCACCCTGCTCCTCACCCTAGACTCATCGGCAATACGGGCAAAGCGCTCCAACCTGTCCGCAATCGTGACCACCGGCTCCACGTGTTGATCAGCCATCTTGTGAGTCCCGTTCAGCAGGCCTCTGAGAGAATCTTGCCTTGCTTCTGGTCATATCTGCACACCTCCAACCCGCAACCACCGCAGCAAGCGAGGATCTCAGGCAATACAACAGTTCTGGTAAGTATATGTCACCTCAGGCAAAGTATTCGGATACTTTTCAGGAGTTCTTGCAGGAGCTCAGAAACGTGCGACTCTCTACATGCTCAGCAAGCCACGCCCCCTCTATTTTATTTTTTTAACAAAAAGGTCTGTGTATTTGGTGCAACGTTGTAAATACTTTTTATTAAAAATAATGTAACTTTTTGAGATACAGCTGCTTTGTATCCTGTATATAGAGCAGCTGCTTTGTATCCTGTATATAGAGCAGCTGTATCTAGCGCTGTAACCTGTTTCCATCAGGTCAGCAGCACTAACGGGTTCAGTGTCAGCGGGTCCTGGGTGTTTTTGACACGCAGTATCGAGCTGTTACTGATCACAACTTAGATGTGATGGATAACAGGTGGATCCTGAGTGTCAGAGACACCTAGCACCCGCTGACACTGAGGCATCATTTACACGAGCGTAATATACGCGCGTGCGACGCGCGTGCTTTTCACGCGTGTCGTACGCACCTATATTAGTCTATGGGGCAGTGCAGACAGTGCGTGAATTTTGTGCAGCGCGAGTGCGTTGCGTAAAACTCACGACATGTCCTTTCTTTGTGCGCTGTTCGCGTATCACGCACCCATTGAAGTCAATGGGTGCGTGAAAACCACGCATGCCGCACGGAAGCACTTCCGTGCAAACTGCGTGGTTCGCGCAACAGCTGTCAAACTCTGAATGTAAACAGAAACGCACCACGTGCTTTTCTGTTTACAAACATCCAAACGGAGTGTCATAATGATGGCGGCTGCGCGAAAATCACTCAGCCGCGCATCATACACTGATGACACACGCAGCGTTTTTTGCGTGCGCAAAACGCACACGCTCGTGTAAATCAGGCCTGAACCTGTCAGTGCCGCTGAGCAGACGGATAAAGGTTTCAGCGCTAGATGCATCTGCTCTGAATACAGAATACAAAGCAGCTGTATCTCAAAAAGTAAAAATATTTCTTAATAAAAAGTATTTACAAAGTTGCACCAAACATATTGATAGACATTTTTATGTATAAAAAAACTAATTCAAAGGTGTACATAGCCTTTAAATAGATCTAAATCAAATCTCTTTTTTTTTTTGCCATTGTATTCATCTGTATCCAACAGTTCAAAAAACATTTGAGGCCATTACATATATTTCTATTTAAAGAATTCAGCTTTATCAAAAGCCCTTTAACAATGGTAATTTTTTTTTTAAATGATCAGTAGCTGCTAATACCTATAAATAGCTTGCTCCTCTCTGACAAAGTGAGTTTTAGCTTTTTTAGTGACATTTGTTTGTCTATTATTTTATCGCCTCAAGCTGCTATTTTGAGCACATCAGGCAGAAAAAAACACAAGACGAGGATGCATGAGTCATTTGTGAATCTGTATTACATGTGGTACTCACTTATCTACGGTGTCATCCAAGCAAGGAAATACGCAAGAGAGAAAAGCCTCATTAGAAAATTGCAAGGGGAGCTGTGGCTATTCAAGAACAAGCTCCCTGGAGTGATAAATCCTTTTCAGCCATATCCATTACATAAAAAGTCTATCATATGGATGCACCATGCTGGAAGCATCTAAGATCTTTATTTTCAGATTAAAATGTTGAAAGTACCAAATCTGTCGTCATTCATTCCATGCTGAGGACTCTGTAGATTAATCTGCACTTTAATGGGGACTACGATTTTTATAAGTTTTTTCAGGGGAGAGATGCTTGAATGAGGTCAGCCATGAAAATCAATCAGAGCAGAGTTTAAAAAAATAGCTGGCTGGAGACAGATGCTGTTAACATTTCTCATGGGGAGAGATATTTGTTGTTTTTTTGTATTTAATGAACAGTATATTTTTAAGTCTAATAATCAATTCAAGATATTTTGACTGGGTCTGACTATATTTGTGGCTTCCGTGAGGACTAGGATGACCCCTGCCCAAACCCTTTCACCCACATACATACAGAAAAAAATATCTGTCTTTCAACCCAGAAGCATAGCTTAAGGCAAAATAGTGAAAAATACATGCCATAGCTAGGTTATATCCCTAGACATGGTATCATTTTTTTTAAATAATTTTTTTAAAATATTAACCCCTTAAGGACGCAGCCTAGTTTTGGCCTTAAGGCTCAGAGCCCATTTTTCAAATCTGACATATTTCACTTTATGTGGTAATAACGTCGGAATGCTTAAACCTACCCAAGCGATTCTGAGATTGTTTTCTCGTGACACATTGGGCTTCATGTTCGTGGTAAAATTTGGTCGATATATTCAGTGTTTATTGGTGAAAAATTGCAAAATGTAGAGAAAATTTTGAAAAAATTGCATTTTTCTGAATTTAAATGCATCTGCTTGTAAAACAGACGGTTATACCACCCAAAATAGTTACTAGTTCACATTTCCCATATGTCTACTTTAGATTGGCATCGTTTTTTGAACATTTTTTTATTTTTCTTGGACGTTACAAGGCTTAGAACATAAACAGCAATTTCTCATATTTTTAAGAAAATTTCAAAAGCCTTTTTTTTAAGGTACCTCTTGAGTTCTGAAGTGGCTTTGTGGGGCCTATGTATTAGAAACCCTGATAAAACACCCCATTTTAAAAACTAGACCCCTCAAAGTATTCAAAACAGCAGTTAGAAAGTTTTTTAACCCTTCAGGCATTTCACAGGAATTAAAGCAAAGTGGAGGTGAAATTTGCAAATTTCATTTTTCTTGCTGAATTTCAATTTTATTCATTTTTTTTTCTGTAACACAGAAGGTTTTACCAGAGAAACACTACTAAATATGTATTCTCCAGATTCTGCCGTTTTTAGAAATGTCCCACATGTGGCCCTACTGCGCTCGTGGACTAAAACACAAGCCCTAGAAGCAAAGAAGCACCTAGTGCATTTTGAGGCCCCTTATTTATTAGAATATATTTTAGGCAGCATGCCAGGTTTGAAGAGGTGTTGAGGTGTCAAAACAGTAGGAATCCCCCAATAGTGACCCCATTTTGGAAACTACACCCCTCAAGGAATTCATTTAGGGTTGTTGTTACCATTTTGACCGCACAGTTTTTTCACAGCACGTATTTGAATTGGGCTCTGAAATGAAAAAAATGTAATTTTTTCAAATAAAATGTCATTTGTGATCAAAATTTCTTATTTTCACAAGGAACAAAATACCCCATTTTGTTGCCCAATTTGTCCTTAGTGTGGCAATACCCCATTTGTGGTGATAAACTGCCGTTTGGGCCCATGGGAGGGCTCAGAAGGAAAGGAGCGCTATATGTTTGTTGGAGTCCAGATTTTGTTGGATTGGTTTTCGGGTGCCATGTCGCATTTGCAGAGCCTCAGAGGTATCAAAGCAATGGAAACCCACCAAAAGTGACCCCATTTTGGAAACTACACCCCTCAAGGAATTCATTTATGGTTGTTGTTAGCATTTTGACCACACAGTTTTTTCACAGCACCTATTTCAATTGGGCTGTGACATTAAAAAAATGACATTTTTTCCAATAAGATGTAATTTTTTACCAAAATTTCTTATTTTCACAGGGAACAAAATACTCAATTTTGTTGCCCAATTTCTCCTGAGTGCATCAATACCCCATTTGTGGCAATAAACTGCCGTTTGGGCCCATGGGAGGCCTCAGAAGGGAAGGAGCGCTGTGTGTTCTTTGGAGTACAGATTTTGCTGGTTTGGTTTTCGGGTGCCATGTCGCATTTGCAGAGCCCCAGAGGTATCAAAGCAATGGAAACCCACCAGAAGTGACCCCATTTTGGAAACTACACCCCTCAAGGAATTCATTTATGGGTAATGTGACCATTTAGACTCCATAGTTTCTTCACAGAACTAATTTGAATTGGGCTGGGAATTAAAAAAATATATATTTTTTCCAATAATATGTCATTTTAGCTCAAAAATTCTTATTTTCACAAGAAATAAAATACTCCATTCTGTTGCCCAATTTGTCCTGAGTGCGGCAATACCCCATTTGTGGTGATAAACTGCCGTTTGGGCCCATGGGAGGGCTCAGAAGGAAAGGAGCGCTGTGTGTTCTTTGGAGTCCAGATTTTGCTGGATTGGTTTTCGGGTGCCATGTCGCATTTGCAGAGCCCCAGAGGTATCAAAGCAATAGAAACCAACCACAAATGACCCCATTTTGGAAACTACACCCCTCAAGGAATTCATTTATGGGTGTTGTGACCATTTTGACCCCATAGTTTTTTCACAGAACTTATTTGAATTGGGCTGGGAATGAAAACAAAATTATTTTTTTCAAATAATATGTAGTTTTGGCTGAAAATTTCTTATTTTCACAAGAAACAAAATACCCCATTCTGTTGCACAATTTGTTCTGAGGGCCGCAATACCCCATTTGTTGTGATAAACTGCCATTTGGGCCCATGGGAGGGCTCAGAAGGAAAGGACCACCATTTGGCCTACTGGGGATTTTCTAGTGCGAAGTCATGTATGCAGAAGCCCCTGAGGTACCAGAACAGTTGAAACCCCCAAGAAGTGACCCCGTTTTAAAAACTACACCCTTAAGGCATTCATCTAGAGGTGTAGTGGCCATTTTGACCGGAGACCTACACCCCATAAACTGTAATGTGGGTTCTCCCGGGTATGGCAATACCCTACATGTGGCTGTTATCAGCTGCCTGGACACACAGCAGGGATCAGAGGGGAAAGACGAGGGGGGATAAGCTGTGTGGAGTGCATCAGGGTAAGTAAAATTGGGGTAAATTATAAACCAAGGGATGTATGATAAATTTTAAAACACTTTCATACAGAGCTCTGGTTATTCGGGACACGTGTCACATTGATATATTGTGTCCTCCCTTACCCCCTCTTATAGCAGACTTTGCACCTCTTTTGACTTTTTCCCTTCTTGCCAGTTTGGGGAACTTCTCCTGGAAAGTGTTGCCCTGGTACGATGCGTGTGGGCTCGCTTCCAGAAGTACTGGGTGCCCCCCCCTTCTTGGTCCCTAAAGATTAGGTTCTTGATAATCACCTCTTGAAATTCCAGGAAAGTTCCCGTCTGGCCTGCACATCGACGTAGCATGTACGCATTGTACAAAGCCATCTGTATGATGTGCCCGGCCAGCTTCTTATACCACATCGCATGGCGCTGTAGGGCTTCAGGGCTTGATCTTACAAGTCCATCCCTCCCATGTACCTATTGTAGTCCAGGATGCAGTCTGGTTTGGGGGTGGCCTTTCCTTCATATATCCTAAACCTGTAGGTATACTCTGATGCACTCTCACAGCTTATACATCTTCACGCCATACCTTGCCCTCTTACCCGGCAGGTACTCGCGGAATTGAACCCTCCCTTTAAAATGTACCAGGGACTCATCAATAGAAATACACTTCTCAGGGGTGTATGCTTGGGAAAACCGGGCACTGGAACGGTCTAATAGGGGTCTCCGTTTATACAAACGGTCAAAACTGGGGTCATCTCGGGGTGGGCACGGCTCATTATCAGTATAATGTAAGAAGCGAAGTATTGCCTCATTTATTTATTTTTTTAGGTTCCAGTTCAGTTCTGAAGTTGCTTTGAGGGGCCCATATATTAGAAACCCCTATCAAACACCCCATTTTAGAAACTAGACCCCTCAAAGTATCCACAACAGCATTTAGAAAGTTTATGAACCCTTTAGGTGTTTCACGGGAATTTAGAGCAAAGTAGAGGTGAAATTTACATTTTTTTTTTTGTCAGAAAATCCTCTTTATACCATTTTTTTTATAACACAAAAGGATTTATCAGAGAAACGCAACTTAATACGTATTGCCCAGATTCTGCAGTTTTGAGAAATATCCCACATGTGGCCCTCGTGCGGTAATGGACTGAAGCATCGGCCTCCGAAGCAAAGGAGCACCTAGTGGATTTTGAAGCATCTTTTTTATTAGGCACCATGTCCGGTTTGAAGAGGTCTTGTGGTGCCAAAACATTGGGAACCCCCCAAAAGTGACCCCAATTTGGAAACTAGACCCCTTGAGGAATCCATTGTAGTTTTCTTGGGGTGCATGCGGCTTTTTGATCAGTTTTTATTCTATTTTTAGGTGGCGTGGTGACTAAAAAACAGCAATTGTACGATTGTTTTTTTTTTCGTTTTTTTTTACAGCGTTCACCGTGCGCTATAAATGACATATTCACTTTATTCTGCGGGGCGATACGATTACGGCGATACCAGATGTTTATAGTTTTTTTTTATGTCTTATGGCGTTTGCACAATAAAATAATTTTTGTAAACAATCATTCACTTTTGGTGTTACCTTATTCTAAGAGGCATAAAGTTTTTATTTTTCAATCAATTAAGCCGTGCGAGGACTTATTTTTTGCGTAACGAACTGTAGTTTTGATCAGTACCATTTTTAGGTACATGCGACTTTTTGATCTCTTTTTATTCCATTTTTTGGGAGGTGAAGTGACCAAAGAATTGTGATTGTGGTTCGGTTTATTATTTATTTTTTTTACGGCGTTCACCGTGCGGGATAAATAATGAAATAATTTTGTAGTTCAGGCCGTTACGGACGCAGCGATACCAATTATGTATAGTTTATTTGTTTTTTTATATATTTTTATTAATAATAAAGGACTGATAAGGGAAAAAGGGGGATTTTTACTTTTAATACTTTTAAATCTTTTATTTTCTTATTTTTACACAACTTTTTTTAACTTTTTTTTTACTTTATTACTTTGTCCCACTAGGGGACATGAGGGCAGGAGGCCCTGATCGCTATTCTAATACACTGCACTACATGCGTAGTGCAGTGTATTAGAACTGTCAGCTACTCACTGACAGCAAGCATAGTGGGTCCTGACGTTGTCAGGACCCACTAGGCTTCCGTCTATGGCATCGCCGGACGCCATTGTTTGGTGTCCGGTTGCCATAGTCACCATCGCCGGCCGCTATCGCGTAGCAGGCCGGCGATGGCAGCTTAACCCCTAAAAAGCCGCGATCTCTATAGAACGCGGCTTTTAAGGGGTTAATCAGCGGGGACACAGCGATCGGTCCCCGCTGTAGGAGCTGTGACAGCTGCTGAACAAGACAGCAGCGTCACAGCTCCTGTATGTGTCGGGAGGACGGCCGAAACGGCCGTTACTCCCGAGACGTACTATTACGGCATGGAGCGCGAACGATACAGCTGCCATGACGTAATAGTACGTCAAGGAGCGGGAAGGGGTTAAAGTATATATAAAAGAATGCAATATTTAGTGCTCAAATAAAAAGAGAAGTTTGAAAGTTATATAAAAAAAAGTTGCTTATGCTGCTCCCCATCATACTGTATTAAAGTTTTGGACATCATCCTCATGTTGTTACAGTACATTTATCCAACAATTCAGGGATGTGTACACTTTAGACCTCGGCCCGGCGTGTATGTATATTTTAGTAGGGAGAGAAGGTGTGAGGCAGCAGCCTGTCTCCAGGTACGGGGTTATTTGGTCATTTTGCGAATTGGGCATCTTAAAATCCAACATGCCAGATTGTCCTGCCCCCACTTCACGCACCCCCGGGGTCTATGTGGAGCTCGACAGGCAGCTAAACACCTTCCTACTAGCCAATAAATGAGACTGGTTGAAAGTCTGTGGCTTTATTAACTGGTCGTAGGATTAGGGTAAAACTGAGGAACAAACAAGAATATACATGCCATTAGATTACAGCAATACATAAGAACAAGGCACATTGAATAAATGTACTACATATACAGGTAACAGGCTGACATATATTAAGCCTATATACAAATAAACAGTAGAAATAACAGTTATAGTACAGTATGAACAGTGTATGGCAGTACAAATACAGTATAGGACCATACATGGCCGACCATGAGGCTAGGCCGAGCTTCACAACTACACCAACTGATATATTACAGTCCCATGTAACAGAGTGAATACTGTCCTAACAGTATTCCTGTGGCTGCTGATAGCCAGTAATATAAACCATCTATCTGCTTACCGACTATACTTGGACGAGAGGGATGGAATGAATCAAAATGGTCTTCTCTCAGAGCAGATATAGAAGAGACTGCCCTTCTTCTTCCCAGAATGCTTTTCACCTTCTCATGGGTGGGGAAAACAAGAAATTACACAAAGGAGGAAATTACTAACACTGGCCACTAGATGGCACCTGGAGCACTAATTACTTGCATAGAAAATAACGTCACAAATCTCAGTCTATAACATTACGCCTATGAGCAGCACACTCCCCGTCTGGCGTCAATCGATGCCACCATCAGAGTCCCCAGATGAAAACAGTAAAATAAGTTCTGTTACTGGTCTGAGAAATAGTTTGGTCTCCTTCTGATTATGAACCTTGACCTCAACTTTCCGGACATTCCCATCCTCTCCCGGGAATGTTTTAGTAACGAGACCTAGAGGCCACTCATTCCTATGTGCTTGGCAGTCTTTCATAAGCACGACATCACCAGTTCTGATGTTGGGTTTGGTGTTCTGCCATTTATTCCTTGGTTGTAGCGTGGAGATGTATTGCTTTTTCCACCTATCCCAAAAGGTATTGGCAAGGCTTTGTACTTGTCTCCATTGACCTTTGTAAAGGTCTTTGGTACTGAATTCTCCAGCGGGAGCATGAGCAGTGCTAGTCTTCTGAGTAAGCAGCATTACAGGAGTAAGGATTACTGGATCTTCAGGATCACTTGAGACTGGAGTTAAAGGTCTGGCATTAATGATGGCTGATACTTCTGCCATGAAAGCAATCAAGCACTCATGGGTAAGCCTTGCTGTACCCACTTGCAGGAAGATGGAGTCCAGGATTCTATGTGCTATACCTATCATTCTTTCCCAAGCTCCACCCATGTGAGAAGAATGGGGTGGGTTGAAAGTACAAGTGCAACCTCGCTCACTTAGGTATCTCTCGACACTCATTGTATCCAGGTTTGAAGGAATTTGTAGCTCTTTGGCTTTAACAGAAGTATCAGAAAACACACACAGTCTTTGTATTTGAACTTCTGTAGATGGCACAGGGGCATATAGACGTGCAACATGTAGACTAGATAGAGTGGTTAAAGAGTTCCTCCACTCTACCCACAGACCTCTCTTTTCAGTGGAAAGTGGATCATCCCAGTCGGAAGGATCACAAGTTAAATCTCTGAGTATTGCTTTGCCTTGTATGGTGACAGGAGCTGCAAATCCTAAAGGGTCATATGAGCTGTTTATAGCAGACAGGACTCCCCTCAGATTAAAGGGGTTTTCCTCCCTGCTGACTTGGAAGGTAAAGGTGTCAAACTTTAAGTCCCAGAGTAGCCCAAGACTATGTTGCATGGGAAGAGTGTCAGTTCCCAAATCTAAGTCCCTTAAATCATTTGAGTGGTCGTGCGAAGGAAAGGCTTCCATCAATTCTTTACTGTTGGAGGCGATTTTGTGGAGTCTCAAGTTTGAACTGGCGAGCATTTCCTGAGCTCTTTTAAGAAGACTGATTGCGCACTCATTTGTAGGCAGGGATTTTAAGCAGTCATCCACAGTGAAGCGTTTATAGACTTGTTCTCGGTTGTTAGGCAAGCGTTGTCTCTTGGACCTGAAGGGAAGTGGTGAAACCCAGCTATTTGATTTATCTTTGACTATTTCCTGCTCCATTATTGATAAGAACAGTCTATCTTCATGTGACATTGCCACCTGATTGTCTTCCTTTGTTCTCTGGAAGACTGTGCATTCTAAGTGGTCTTGGTCCCTGTCACAGGCATGGTTGTCACAGGAGTTGCCTATGAAGGGACAGGGCAGATGGATGCTGTGAGGTAGCTCTTTTATGAGGAAATTGCTTTGACATTGTTGGAAAAGAGAAGGGTGTCCATTCTCTAGTGTGCTAGTAAGCATGTTGGTAACTGAGGGTGGTTTGTGCACACTTCCTAGACAAACATCTCCTATAATCACCCATCCTAGGTCAAGTCTCTGTGCATATGGAGCATTGTGAGGACCATTGATTTGATCTCTAGCTTTGTGAACTCGTAAAATATCTCTTCCAAGAAGCAGGATTATCTGAGCCTGTGGATCTAATTCTGGTATGAGATAACTTATATGTCTCAAATGGGGTTGGTGTTTTGCAGCATCTGGTGTAGGGATTTCAGACCTGTTATCAGGGATCTGGTTACACTCAATTATAGTTGGTAAAGGCAAGGATGTGTAACCATCTATAGACTCGACTTGGTAACCAGTAGCTCTCCTCCCCGCCGTCTCAACAGTACCGACACAAGTCTTTAGGGAGTAGGGAGAGCTGGGTCCTTTCATTTAGAAAATTTCAAAGAAGGTAGATCTGGCTGGAGACTTGTTACTTTGGTCATCGAGAATTGCATAGACTTTAATAGCTTTGTCTTTGTGGCCTGTTGGGTAAACTCTGACTAGGCAGATTTTTGAACAGGACCTGCCACCTATAAGTCCTTTGCAGACCTCAGTACATTGAGAAGTAACTGCTGGTGTCTCTGTATCAGTGTTCATTTCCTCTCCGCCCTGCTCCTGGGCACTTACTGCATGTGTCCATGGTGGTGGCCCAGGGTGTAAAGCTGTGTTGTGATCTGTGCTGTCACATTCTGTACATTTTACACTGACCTTACAGTCCTTGGCGAAATGTGATGTCGCTAAGCAGCATTTGTAGCAGATCTTGTTTTCTCTGAGGAAGGCTTTGCGGTCCTCCATGGACTTCTCCCTGAAGGCTCTGCATTTCAGTAGGGAATGTGGCTTCCTGTGCAGGGGACACTGCTTACTGGGATCCTGGAATCTGTCCTCTTGGTGAGAGGAGCTTGAAGACCTGTAGGGATAACCTTTAAGAGAAACATCAGTTTTGTGAACTGCCACAGGTGTTTTATGCTGCTTGAAACCAGAAGGAGTGGCACAGGATAGTGTAAGATCGAAGCTAGGATCATTCCTAATTCTTGCTTGCTGTGTAATAAATTCCACAAACACACTGAAAGGAGGGAATGGTACATTGTGAATTTGCTTGTACCTAGAGCCATGTGTGACCCACTTCTCCTGCAGGTTGTAGGGAAGTTTTTGGATTATAGGGTTGACACCTCTGGCTGTGTCAAGGAATGCAAGTCCCAATAAATCTCCTTCTGCCTTGGCGACCTGTAGTTCCATTAAAAGGTCACTGAGTTCCCTAAGTTTTTGGTAGCCTTTACTAGCTATTTTAGGGAAGTCCTCAATTCTTTTGAATAATGCACTTTCTATCACCTCTGCCGAGCCATAACACTCATCAAGTCTGTCCCAGATCATCTTAAGACCTGTTTCTGGGTAGTTTGTATTGATGGCCCTGATCCTCTTAGCATGCTCAGCAGATTCATTTCCAAGCCATTTCACTAGGAGATCTAGCTCTTCTCTGCATGACAAGTCTAAGTCTCTGATAACATTCTGGAAAGAGGATCGCCAAGCTCTATAGTTCTCAGGACTATCGCTAAACTTTACAAGTCCCTTGGTGACCAGCTCACGTCGAGCAAAGAACTTAGCAAAGTCTATTGTGGCTTGGTTAGTACTGAGACAGGTTGGCAGAGCATTGTCATGGTGAGAGTGTGGTGTGTGGTCATACCTGTTAGGAGTCTCTGCTTCAGGCTCGCCCGTGCCATACCGTTTTGGGGTGAAGAAACTTCCTGTATACTGCAATGGAGGTTGGGTTCTTTGGTGAGCAGGGAAGTTGACTTGAGCTGTGTCATTCTCTTGCTTGCAGAACTGTGGTCTGAGGTCAGCTTCCTGACGCAAGGTCTGGTGTGTTTGACTTGGCTCTCTGATGATCTCTTTTGTTTCTTGTGCAGTCTGAGGGTTACTGATGGAGTGTTGAAGGACATATTCTGAAGTGCGCTGTAGTGCATCTTTGGGATCCTTTTCTAGGCCTAGCACATTGCTATGTCTGCTGTGCTCACTGTCAGGGTATGCGGCTGCTTCTAAGACTTCTGCTTCAGCTATGGCAGCTGCTGCTTCCATTTCAATGGTGAGCTTTGCAAGTGTCGCTTCCAGGCGCGCCCTTTCAACGTCTAGCGAGGCTTCCAAGGATGCTTGTCGTTGTGCCCTCTCTGCTTCCAAGGATGCTTGTTGTAATTTCAGTTGCATCTCTTGCTCAGCAAAGGTGGCCCGTGTCTTTGCTGCTTCAGCCTTTGCGCGGGCGAAGGCGGCTGCATTGCCAACAGATGATGCCTTGGAGGAACTGACATGTGATCTTGTCTTGAGAGAAGATGTCTGGCTTCGTGACATAGTTTGACCGTAGAGATCGCCGTGTTGCCTGTTTGCAGGTGACTGCGTAGACAGTAGCAGACCTCAGTGTAGTCTTAATCCTTTCCTTCTTGATTCCAGCAGTCGTTTTACTGTCCTGCCCCCACTTCACGCACCCCCGGGGTCTATGTGGAGCTTGACAGGCAGCTAAACACATTCCTACTAGCCAATAAATGAGACTGGTTGAAAGTCTGTAGCTTTATTAACTGGTCGTAGGATTAGGGTAAAACTGAGGAACAAACAAGAATATACAGGCCATTAGATTACAGCAATACATAAGAACAAGGCACATTGAATAAATGTACTACATATACAGGTAACAGGCTGACATATATTAAGCCTATATACAAATAAACAGTAGAAATAACAGTTATAGTACAGTATGAACAGTGTATGGCAGTACAAATACAGTATAGGACCATACATGGCCGACCATGAGGCTAGGCCGAGCTTCACAACTACACCAACTGATATATTACAGTCCCATGTAACAGAGTGAATACTGTCCTAACAGTATTCCTGTGGCTGCTGATAGCCAGTAATATAAACCATCTATCTGCTTACCGACTATACTTGGACGAGAGGGATGGAATGAATCAAAATGGTCTTCTCTCAGAGCAGATATAGAAGAGACTGCCCTTCTTCTTCCCAGAATGCTTTTCACCTTCTCATGGGTGGGGAAAACAAGAAATTACACAAAGGAGGAAATTACTAACACTGGCCACTAGATGGCACCTGGAGCACTAATTACTTGCATAGAAAATAACGTCACAAATCTCAGTCTATAACATTACGCCTATGAGCAGCACACCGATCCTTATTTACTCTGGTGTCTGCTGACTGGTTTTGGTCACATATAATCTAACCTATATGGCCAGCATGTACGTGAACCTGCACAATGATGTCATTTTTTTGCTGACCAACTTTGTGCTTGGCTTGTATTGTGCATTCGGAGGTGGTGACTACCTCAATTTTTTAGTTGTGCATTCCTCCCACTTGCTTGAAGTTATTTTCAATTAGAGTGAAGCTGTTCCTACCTACTCTGAGCTCATTCTGAGGCTTAGACCGAGGTGAATGGTGTCTGTTTTAGGTTAGAGACCCATTTAAAACAGGTCGCAAAGTTTTGGCAAGTGGCCCCACACAATATGATCACAATGTACGCTGAGTACCTCACATTTGTAAGTTTAGAGAATATACGTAGCAGTAATGCAATTTAAAATCTTTACTATGCATTTGGTGGTCTTGGGCTCTTGGCGCTCCGAAAGTGCTGTTGCAATAGTGTTTTTTGCAGTCACACAACGTACGTGCACCTGCACATTTATGTCATTTTGTTAGGATGTGCTGACCAACTTTGTGTTGGATTTGTCCAGCTTTAGAAGGAAATGTCCAGCTCTAGCAAGAAATACAGAATAAAGCACCTTATTGCTTAGCTCCCAGAGTGATTTCCAAGGCTGAATTTATAGGGCAAAGTGGAGCAGGTTATTAGTCAGCTTCATAAGACTTCCTGTGTACTGTTTCTTTAACCCCTTCCCGCAAATGGGCGTTACTGTTTATCCTTTTTAGCGTGTCGTTCCCACAAATGGGTGTACAGTTACGCCCTGAGGATGAAGCGAGCACAGGAGCTGTGCGCGCTTCATCTTCAGCGGGTGTCGGCTGTAATATACAGCTGACATCCCGCTGCAATGGCGGCGATCACAGTTCTCTCCAATCGCCGCCGTTTAGCCCCTCAAATGCCGCTGTCAATAGCGACAGCGGCATTTGAGTGATTGACACAGAGGGAGGGGGCTCCCTCTGTACTCCGTTGGCCCCCCGCAAAAAATTATGGGGTGCTGATGGTTGCAATGCAACCAGGAAGCCTAGCAACGGCTTCCTGGTTGCCAGGTACTGGAGCCTATTAGGTCGTATTAGGACGTAATAGGCTCAACTGTCAGTTGTAAAATGACAGTTACAATACACTGCACTACACAAGTACATAAATAAGTAGTGCAGTGTATTGTACAGGGGATCAGAAGATCAGATCTTCCAGTCCCCTAGTATTTGTAAAATAAAAAGTAAAAAAAAGTTTTAAAAGTTTTAGATAAATTAATAAATAAAAGCTTTACGTAATAAAAACAATAATCGCCTTGTTTCCCTGATCAAGACAAAAACTAGACATAATATGTGTCGCTGCGTTCGTATTGGCCTGACCTAGAAAAATATAATATTATTTATCCCACACGGTGAACACCATAAAAAAAATACAATAAAAGAACCATGGCAGAATTTCCTTTTTTTGGTCACGTTGTTTCCAAAAAAATTGAATAAAGTGTGATCAAAAAGTCGCAGGTACCCAAACAGGGTGCCAATAAAATCTACAGTTTGTCATGCAAAAAACAAGCCCTAACACAGCTCCGTCAACAAAACAATAAAAAAGTTATGGCAGGATATGGTGACACTAAAACATTTTATTTAGAAAAAAGTGTTTTTATTGTGTAAAAGTAGTAAAACATATAAAAACAATATAAATTTGGTATTGCCGTAATAATATCGAACCACAGAATAAAGTAAACATGTTGTTTATACTGCACAGAGAACACAGTTAAAAAATTATAAAAAAAACTGTGAGAGAATTTCAGTTTTTTCGTCTCCTCACCTCCCAAACAATTGAATAAAAACTGATAAAATTATCACATGTACCCCAAAATGATAATAATAAAAACTACAGGTCGTCCCATGAAAATCAAGCACTCACACAGCTCGTCAACGGAAAAATAAAAAGTTACGACTCTTGGAACGCAATAATGCAAAACGACGGCCCAGACTAATTTATATGTGCAGCAGTTCTTCACCTAAAGCCCCACGTCATCATTTGCTAGCCCCCACTGGTAGACCCTGTAAATGCAGCGAAAACGATGCCATTTTGGGGTCTGTGCTACATATGGGGCTAACGAAGAAGTCAAAGATTAGGCAATGCTGGAGTGCAGGATATTTTGTACAATACCACGGAGTGTGCATAAAGGCTTGGTTGAAAGCGTACGTCACTATCCATGGATAATTAATTTTATTATTAATTTACCCCATTATTACATCATCCTAATATGTATGACCTGATTCACTCCTCCCAGCTGACATATACCCTGATGTACTTCGCCCAGCTTACATATACCCTGGTGTACTCCGCACAGCTTACATATGCCCCCACATTATAAACTGAAACACCAGTAAAACACTAAACAAAACTACTACCAAGCAAAATCTGCGCTCCAAAAGCCAAATGGCGCTCCTTCTGGGCCTGGCAGTTTGTCCAAACAACAGTTTATGATCACATATGGGGTATTACTGTACTCTGGAGAACCACTTAACAATTTATGGGGTGTGTGTCTCCAGTGGTATAAGCGGAGTACTGAAATAGCATATCTGTGGAAAATGGCAATTTTCAATCTGCAACATCCACTGTGCACTAATTTCTGCAAAACCTTTGGGGTCAAAATGCTCACTTCCTTGAGGGGTGTAGTTTCCCAAATGGGATTTACCTCTCGGGGTTTTCACTGTACTGGTACCTCTGCGCAATGCAACATGGCGCCAAAAACAAATTTTGTAAGATCTCCACTCCAAAAACTAAATTGCGCTTTTTCCCTTTAGACCCTTGCCGTGTGTCCAAAAAGAAGTTTACAACCACATATGGGGTACTTCCCTACTCAGGAGAAATTGTGTAACACATTTTGGGGTGCCTTTTCTCCTGTATTCCTTGTGGGAATGAAAAATTATGAGCTAAATCTACAGGTTATTGGAAAAAAATATTTTTTCATTTTCACGGCCCAATTCTAATAAAATCTATAAAACACCTGAGGGATCAAAATGCTCACTACACTTCTAGTTTAATTTTTTCAGGGGTATAGTCTCCAAATTGGGATCACACCTGGGGAATTATACTATACTGGTACTTCAGGGGCTCTGTAAATGTGACAAGGCCCCCAGAAACTAATTCAGCAAAATCTGAGCTGCAAAATCCAAATGGTGCTCCGTCCCTTCTGAGCCCTGCCGTGGGTCCAAACAGCAGTTTATTACCACATATGGGGTATTTCCGTAATCTGGAGAAATTGCTTTACAAATATTGGGTTGCTTTTTCTCCTTTATTTCTTGAAAAAATTAGAAAATTCTAAGTTTTTCCAGTAAAAAAGTCTATTTTAATTTTCACAGACTAATTTGAATACATTTTGCAAAAAACCTGTGGGGTCAAAATGCTAACTATACCCGTAGATAAATTCCCTGAGGGGTGTAGTTCCAAAAATGTCACTTTTGGGGGTTTCCACTGTTTTGGCACCCCAAGACCTCTTCAAACCCTGACATGGTGCCTAAAATATATTCTAAAAAAAGGAGGCCCCAAAATCCACTAGATGCTCCTTTGCTTCTGAGGCCTGTCCTTCAATCCATTAGCACACTAGGGCCACATGTGGGATATTTCTGAAAACTGTAGAATCTGGGCAATAAATATTGAGATGCATTCCTTGGGTAAAACCTTCTGTGTTACAGAATGTTTTTTATTACAAATTATTTATTTTTAAAAAAACATGAAATGTAAAAATGTAACCTCTACTTTACTTCAATTCCTGTAAAACGCCTAAAGGGTTGAAACACTTTCTGAATGCTGTTTTGAATACTTTGAGGGGTGCAGTTTTCAAAGTGGGGTGCTTTATGGGGATTTCTAATATATAGGGCCCTCAAAACCTCTTCAGAACTGAACTCGCCCCTGAAAAAATAGCCTTTTGAAATTTTCTTAAAAATGTGAGAAATTGCTGCTAAAGTTCTAAGCCTTGTAATGTCCTAGAAAAATAAAAGGATGTTCAAAAAATGATGCAAACATAAAGTAGACATATGGGAAATGTTAATTAGTAACTATGTTGTGTGGTATTTATATCTGTTTTACGAGCAGATACATTTAAAATTAGAAAAATCATAATTTCTTCAAATTTTCTCTAAATTTTGGTGTTTTTCACAAATAAGCAATGAATTTATCGACCAAATGTTTTCTCTAACATAAAGTGCAATATATCATGAGAAAACAGTCTCTTAATCGATTGGATAGGTAAAACCATTCCGAAGTTATTTCTACATAAAGTGACACATGTCAGATTTGAAAAAATGGGTCTGGTCCTCAAGGCCAAAATGAGCTTGGTTCCGAAGGGGCTAAATCCGAGAAAAGAGAGCAAAGAACAGATACTGGCAGCAGTAGCAAGGTAGGCAGCTGGAATCTCGGACAACAATGCTGTGATGGTATCGCAGTAATGTTTTAATATATTTAAGCTATAGAGTTCTATGTATAGCCTGATATTTCTTAGACTTTCTCCATTTTTCCCATCCAAAAAAGTCAAAGGGGCCCCTAACACAGTATTTAACCCATAGAAACAACAGTTAATTTATTGATAAGTTTTGTTGTGGTGCCTAGGCCCATACATAAAGTATAACTCTTTTAGTGCAGGTTCACACCACTGCATCCTTTCCCAAAAAGGACAGGTGGGCCTGGTGCTTGTTTGCTCCCACATCTTTTCCATGGCCCTTGGGCTTATTCCCAAATCCGCTGTTCACTAATGTTGCACTTCCTGTGGAAAGACCAGCCCTGCATAGGTCCAGGGGCGTAGCAAAAGGCTCATGGGCCCCGATGCAAAGGTTCTTCTTGGGCCCCCCCAAACTTCTCAGGGCCGATGGCCCGCAGCTTTCAGCTGCATCGCTGGGTCTCCGAAGTGATCCAACAATGCAGCACTAGCAGCCAGGGGCATTCACTAAGGACTTAAAACATCAGGGGGAATAGCCCCAATACATATGTGCCCCCCCCCCAAAAAAATGTGTGCGTGCATGAATATGTGCATATATAGATATATATGAGACAGCATATCTATAGCACTACGACCCTAAAGCTATGGATAAGATTAGATACAGCGGTTTAGCAGACAGTAGCACACATTATAGGATTAGATACAGTGGCTCAACAAACAGTATCACACATGATAGGATTAGACACAGTGGCTCAACAGACAGTATCACACATAATAGGATTAGATATAGGGCCCAACAGACAGTATCACACATGATAGGATTAGATTCAGTGGCTCAACAAACAGTATCACACATTATAGGATTAGATAGAGTGGCTCAGCAGACAGTATCACACATAATAGGATTAGAAATAGGGCCCAGCAGACTGTTTCACACATGATAGGATTAGATACAGTGGCTCAGCAGACAGTATCACACATTATAGGATTAGATATAAGGCCCAGCTCTCTGACATTGCGGCTCCAGCGCTGGACCCAGGAAAGGTAAGAATAATAATTATTTTCCTTTTGACGTGATACTAATTATTTTTGTGTGTTTGTGTTTTTTTACAAATTCGGGTTGTTGGACTACTTCAGATTCGAGGACTACTTCGATAACTGCGTTTTTTTTTATTCTCAATAAAATAGATAACGAGGGTTGTGTGGAATTTTTATTTAAATAAAATATTTTATCTATGCCTTTGTATTTGTTTAAACTACCGCCCTAGTAATTGTCGTTGGCTGATTCACAATGCCCATTACTAAGCGGGGACTTAATGTTAGACATGAAGAACTTAACACTAATCCCCATTATTACCTTGGTACCCAGCGCCACCAGGAAGAGCCGGGTACGATCTAGTACCCGACCATCTGTAGTGACAGAGGGGCTCTGGGGCGGCCGCAGTCTGGTATTATTAGACTGGGAAAGGCCAAAAACTGTGACCCTTCCCACCCTGGTAATGCTAGGCTGCTGCTACTAAGTTGTATCTGGCTGGTTATAAAAATGGGGGAACCCCACATCGTGCTGTCCAATTATTTATAAAAAAAATAACGTGGGGTCCCCGCCATTATTCATAACCAGCCAGACACAACACAGCAGCAGCAGGCTATCCTCAGTATAGGCCATCAATAGCTGATGGGTTGGGGTCAGACTCCCGGGACCCCCGCCAATCAGCTGTCTTGTAGGTGGTGCAGAGCTCGTTCCCTTACTTGCTCACACTGTGAAATGCTGAAACGTCGGCGATTCAGTGTGAGAAAGTGACCGGAATGAAGGGAAAGTAGCGCTCGTACGAGCGGCTGCAACCCCTTCAAAACAGCTGATTGGCGGGGGTCCGGGTTTCTGACCCCAACCCATCAGCAAAACACTAAAATTAAACTTACCTCCTCTTCGACCGCAGATCCTCACTCCATCAAGTGTCTGGATGCTGTGCACAGCGCATAGTGTCGTGACGTTATGCGCTGCGCACAGCGTTGTGACGTCAGAACCACTGATGCGCTCCAGGAAGAGGAGGGGTAAGTACTGTCAGCTACTATAGTAACAGGGGCCCGTGTAGTTTATTACATAGGCCCCAGTTACTATAGTAACTTTTCATTGAGGTGGTGCGGGGGGCCGCGGGCCCCCCTGGCTTCTGGGCCAGGTCGCAATTGCGACCACTGCGACCCCTATAATTACGCCACTGCATAGGTCCACACCACACATAAGAAGGGCATGAGGCCAACGAGCTGAGCCTCCCTCTCTAGCGGAGTATCATATGATGCTTCCTTTGACATTGTTAACAAATTTTGCTAGTTTTCAGAACTATTAATACATTATAAAGTGTGAGAACATCATGTACTGTGAATAAAATAAATTTTTAGTACCCAAGAACCCCTAAAAAACACAAATAATCCCGTACTAACCGATGAACAAGAGGGATGCCTCCTACAGAAGAACACAAAGACAATTTATTTTACACTATAGCTGTAGCTACAGGTTGATTTGCTTTTTTACTCTTCTTGAGTGCACAGTGGGAGGTCAAATACATATTAGTGATTTTATCTTTTTGCTAATAATACAATATTTTTTTAAAGTAACACTCCAAACAAAAGGAATACACTGTGTAATATCTAGTCAAGGTACGTGAGGGCGGTTCTTGGCACCGGGATTTAAAGCATGGCAAAGAGAGAACAAAAATTGTCTGTTGTATCTACATTCAAGACACATTTGCGGGAATTCAAGTAGGATTACATCACAGTGCAATGTGATAAGATGTTCCATTTAATGCAAGATTGCAATTACTTTGACATAAGTTCCATTTGAAAAACACATCTCTGGCACAAGAGTAATGATTACATAAATACCAAATATCTAAGGGATGTGCAGTTTAGTAAGGACAAAAAAAAAATTGTAGATTTGAAATGGAAGAATTAAAAAAAAAAACTGAGGGTGCATGTGGAATGGGTTTTATTTCACGATTCAGCGATGCCTGAATTACACCGTAACTAAATTCCTATGTGACTATGCCTAAGTGGATTGGAAACACCTGACTGCTTCTCTACATTTATTCTTTATGCAGCCATAGACTACACAACAAAGTGCAACATACCTTGCCACACATGTTATCCCTGTGACTGGGTTCACAAAATGCAGTTTAAAAAAATAAAAATAAAAACTTGATGTAAAAAAAGTCCAGCAGCCAGTTGGCAGGTGTTAGTGACTGGGAAAATATGATTTTCATGCACAGCTTTATTGAAATGCATTATTTATGGGATTTTGGAGCGTATTCTTTTTTTTTGGGGCATACATAGTTTTTACGTTTTTTCTTTATCACAGCATGCTCTAGGTATAGTGTTTTGTAGGTGTTTTTCCATTGACTTCAATTAAAAAATAAAATATGCATGTAATAACAGCATGTGCAGTTATAACATGCAATATCATACATGAGTTTATGAATAGAAAATGTTCAAAGGGCATTTTAAATTAAAAACAAAAACGCACCCAAGAAACCACTAATACTCATGTACAAAGGAGGCGTGAGAATGGATCAATGGCGGATTATCATTAGGTCGATTCAGGCGGTCGCCCGGGGCCCAAGGCTCCCGGGGGGCCCATGGCCGGCCGAACCGCACATGATCGCACGGGCCCCCTCATGCCCGGTGATGTCACTAGCACCGGAGGGGGCCCGATGCTAGCGGCAGCCACATTCATTTGTATCTGAGTCCTCAGGACTTAGATACAAATGAATACTATAGGCTGCAGGTCACGTTCGGCTTGCAGCCTATAAGGCGCTGGAAAGACTCCCTGTGCTGGCCGGCGTGATGAGGTACTGCATCACGCCGGTCTGCGCATGCGTCTAGTCCAGAGGATTCACACGCGTCCAGCTGGAGCGGCCGCCACAGGGTAAGGTAAATAAACGGTATATATTTTTTTAGGTGGGGACTATCACTGTGTATATATTCAAGGAGGGGGGGATTGCTCCGTTACACTATATACAAGGGGGAGTGCTGGGTGGCCTTATATACAAGGGGGAGGGTAGCGCTGTGTGGGCCTGTGCTCTGTGACACTGTGACCCTATATACAAGTGGGGAGTGCTGTGTGACACTATATACAAAGGGGGGAGCACTGTGTGACACTATATACAAGGGGGGAGCGCTGTGTGACACTATGTACAAAGGGGAAGGGCTGTGTAGCACTATATACAAGGAGGGGGCTGTGTAGCGCTATCCACAGCGGTATGTGTGTGGCGCTCTTTATAGGGGGCTTTTTGGCGCTATTTACAGGAGCGGGGAGGGCTGTGTGGCGCTTTCTACAGGGGGGCTGTATGGCACTATCAATAGGGGGCTGTGTGTAATGCTCTCTACGGGGGGATGTGTGATATCTACAGGGGGCTGTGTGCAGCGCTATATATGGGGGTGTGTAATATCTACAGGGGCTGTGTGTGGCACTATGTACAGGGGGCTGTGTGTATGTGGTGTTTTACAGTGTGTGGTATTATTATATTCAGGCGCGCAGTGTTTGGTGCTATTATATTTAGGGGCACAGTATGTGGCACCATGATAACTTTATTTTCGTTTATAGGTGTGGACATGTTGGAAAAGTGAGGAGCCGAAGACATCTGAGCGACAAATTCTGCAGAAATGAGTCATGGCCGGGAGAAGTCGTCATGAGCTCTGGACCGGATGGAGAAGAAAAGAGGAGAAAAACGACTAGAATCTGAGACGTCGTCACCTGTGAGTCACTAGATTTATAGAGAATCTGTCACCTCTCCTGACATGTTTATTATAGGAAATCCTTGTATTTCACAAAAAGTCTTTCTGCAGTCCAGGACTGATAGACAATTCCCGTTGTCAGGAGGATGTGTCCCAGCGCAGTGTGATGCTGTCAGTATGTCCCAATGGGGGCCCAAGTTTGTGTAACAGCCCAGGGCCCATGGTCTACTTAATCCGCCACTGGAATGGATACTAGGCAGACATATTTGATGCAGACATTCAGGTGCAGATTCCTTTGTTGCTTTCGCCTTGACATAGAGGCAGACAATGATACTATATTGTGCATGTAATATATTGAAAGTCTTTAGTATCCTAAGCATTGTCCAGTATAATGATTTTTTGTAGATAATGAGCGGAAGAAATATGCAACTGAATTGCAACTTTCTGCCGTGGATTGGCCAGCCAATCCGCAGGCAGATTAGCCCCATTGTAAATTGTAGCTTTTCAGCGCGTGGCAATAATGAACATGCTGCAAATATTAAAATCCACAGCGCACCCATTCCACGCAGATTTTCTTTCTGGAGCATATGATTTGGATATAAAATAATTACAGCAGCAATATGTGTGTGCACAATATTTCGCAGCTTTATTTATCTGTACAGTATTCAGCAGTATTTATGTATACAGTATTTGGCAGTATTATTTATGCATACATTATTTGGCGACTTTATTTTTGTACAGTGTACAACAGCATTATTTGTGTGTACAGTATATGGCAGCATTATTTGTGTGTACAGTTTTATTGTGCCATTATTTGTGTGTACAGTATTATGACATCATTATTCATGTTTACATTATATGGCGGTATTATCTGCGTGTACATTATATTACAGCATTATTTGTGTTCAGGATCATTATCCATAATTCATTATCCAACTAATATCTCCTTAGTACCCAAAATACTTGAGGAACGCTTGTGTTATCATGGTGGAATATGGAATATATGGAATGTTTATTGTGCTCGTATATTTTAATATTTGCACAATATTTTTAATTGGAAATAAACTATGATCAGGGAGGGTTCATTTCTGGGTATTGGCAGCCTCCAGCAGGTTCTCAATCTCTTCCTTCTGTGCTACTCAAACATTTTATAATAGTTAAGAAGACACAGCTCCTGTATAAGAGCCATGAGCAGTGTATATATTCATACCATGCTGCTCTCATTTAGCAATTGTGTGAGATTTACTGATCTATGAAATTTCTCAGCAGTGCAGAAGGAAGACGGCACTTCGGCAACTCAACGTGCATTTTTCTTGTATAGATGGAACATACACCCTCAGAATTATTTCCTCTGTTGGGCCAAATGTATCCCAGTCCGACAGTGATCATAAAGATGATAAATAATTTATTTCTATAAGTCAATAAACACATTAGCACCATTTACTGTGAACTCTGAAATTATGATAATTACAATCACAATAATTTGTAAAAGCTCCTGCAGCTCCAAAAAAAATTACAGACACATTAATATTTTTTTTCTGGACACTGGTATTTTTACAGACTGTCCAGAAATGTACAGATGGTTGGCAAACCTGACTGGAGGCCCATGGACCCACGAGAAAATATTTTGGAGGACCCACCCTCTTTTTATTTAGAATAAAGGCATGTGCAGTTTTATTATATAGTAACCTCTGCTGTTATAATTGCGGTCATATCATCAATAAGAACTTATCCGTTATTGATAATTGATCGGCCTCACGGTCAGCTTCAGAATGGATTTTTGCTGCTGGACCCGCATGGGCTATGTTACTATGCTCTGCTATCATATAAGACCCCGGGCCCTCCAGTGAATCCTCTGGTCCTCTGATGGGGAAGTCTGATCCTGTGTCAAATTGTTTCAAAGATTTTAAATGCACTGTACAATTTCCTAAGGCCAATCCCAGGCGCATAACTAGGAAAGACTGGGCCCCATAGCAAACTATTAACTGGGCCCCACCTCCTCTGGGTGCCAGACACAGCCCCCCCTTGTAGATAGTGTCCCCTGTAGATAGTGTCATACAGACCCCATGTAGATTCTGCCATACAGCTCCCCTGTAGATAGTGCCATACAGCCCCCACCATAGTTTATGCCATACAGACCCCCTGTAGATTGTGCTATACAGCACCCCATGTTTACAGTTCTATACAGCCCCCCCTGTAGATACTGTCACACCCCCCTTGTAGATAGTGCCACACAGCCCATTGTAAATAGTGCCCCCTCCCCCCTTGTAGACAGTGCCATACAGACCCCCTTGTAGATAGTTCCTCCCACCTCCCCCTTGTAGATAGTGCCATACAGCCCCCACCTCCCCCTTGTAGACAGTGCTTTCCACCTTCCCTTGTAGATAGTGTCATACAGCCCCACCTCCCCCTTGTAAAGAGTACCATTCTGTCCCCCACCTTCCCCTTGCAGATAGTGCCATACAGCCCCCACTACCCCCTCGTAGACAGTGTCCACCAAACAAATAAAACAAAAATATTGTAATCGTTACCGCGACGAACGGAGATGCTCCCCAAAGCGGGCGGGATCCTTGCGTAGGCCGGCGTGATCCAGTGGCGTCATCTAGCCGGCCTGCGCAGGGATGCCAGATAGGCTGCAGGCAGAACGGCCTGTAGCCTAGTAAATGGCAGAGCATCTCCCTGCTCTGCCATAGTGTTTAATAGTATATGTGTCCTAAGGAGATACAGTAGGTACCCATCGAACTTCACAGAGTCGTAATACGGTAAAGTGCATCAGGCCAGAGTCTCAAACACGCTGCAATATAGAAATAATTTTTTTTATTATGAAAATCAAAGAAATAGAGCAAAATACTACATATGAAATACACTTTCATGGGGATACAAATCTGGGTGCATATTCTCAAGTTATATACATTAGCTGTGTGACAGTGTAATATAATTTTGAGATATAAGATTATACTTTGTTATTCTGATATGAGAAGCAAGACATACACTACCATTCAAAAGTTTAGGGTCACTTAGAAATTTCCTTATTTTTGAAACAAAAGCACAGTTTTTTTAAATGAAAATAACATTAATCAGAAATACACTCTATACATTGTTAATGTGCTAAATGACTATTCTAGCTGCAAATGTCTGGTTTTTAATGCAATATCTACATAGGTGTATAGAGGCCCATTTCCAGCAACCATCACTCCAGTGTTCTAATGGTACATTGTGTTTGCTAACTGTGTTAGAAGGCTAATAGATGATTAGAAAACACTTGAAACCCCTTGTGCAATTTTGTTAGCACCGCTGTAAACAGTTTTGCTGTTTAGAGGAGCTATAAAACGGACCTTCCTTTGAGCTAGTTGAGAATCTGAAGCATTACATTTGTGGGTTTGATTAAACCCTCAAAATGGCTAGAAAAAGAGAGCTTTCATGTGAAACTCGACAGTCTATTCTTGTTCTTAGAAATAAAGTCTATTCCATGCGAAAAATTGGCAAGAAACTGAAGATTTCCTACAACGGTTTGTACTACTCCCTTCAGAGGACAGCACAAACAGGCTCTAACCAGAGTAGAAAGAGAAGAGGTAGGCCCCGCTGCACAACTGAGCAACAAGACAAGTACATTAGAGTCTCTAATTTGAGAAATAGACGCTTCACAGGTCCTCAACTGGCAGCTTCACTAAATAGTACCCGCAAAACACCAGTGTCAACGTCTACAGTGAAGAGGCGACTCCGGGATGCTGGCCTGCAGGGCAGAGTGGCAAAGAAAAAGCCATATCTGAGACTGGCTAATAAAAGGAAAAGATTAATATGGGCAAAAGAACACAGACATTGGACAGAGGAAGATTGGAAAAAAGTGTTATGGACAGACGAATCAAAGTTTGAGGTGTTTGGATCACACAGAAGAACATTTGTGAGACGCAGAACAACTGAAAAAATGCTGGAAGAGTGTCTGACGCCATCTGTCAAGCATGGTGGAGGTAATGTGATGGTCTGGGGTTGCTTTGGTGCTGGCAAAGTGGGAGATTTGTACAAGGTAAAAGGGATTTTGAATAAGGAAGGCTATCACTCCATTTTGCAACCCCATACCATAACCTGTGGACAGCGCTTGATTGGAGCCAATTTCATCCTACAACAGGACAATGACCCAAAGCACACCTCCAAATTATGCAAGAACTATTTAGGGAAGAAGCAGGCAGCTGGTATTCCATCTGTAATGGAGTGGCCAGCGCACTTACCAGATCTCAACCCCATAGAGCTGTTGTGGGAGCAGCTTGACCATATAGTACGCAAGAAGTGTCCATCAAGCCAATCCAACTTGTGGGAGGGGCTTCTGGAAGCATGGGTTGAAATTTCTCCCGATTACCTCAGCAAATTAACAGCTAGAATGCCAAAGGTCTGCAATGCTGTAATTGCTGCAAATGGAGCATTCTTTGACGAAAGCAAAGTTTGAAGGAGAAAATTATTATTTCAAATAAAAATCATTATTTCTAACCTTGTCAATATCTTGACTATATTTTCTAGTCATTTTGCAACTCATTTGATAAATATAAGTGTGAGTTTTCATGGAAAACACAAAATTGTCTGGGTGACCCCAAACTTTTGAACGGTAGTGTATGTCATACTTAGATTGCTTATATTTTCATCCAGTCCCCAGGCTAATTTACTATGTGTATTTCTTGGATGTACATAAGAAAGATCTGATCATTTTTAAATTGCTAGCTACTCTTAAAGAGGCTCTGTCACTACTTTATTAATGCCCAATCTCCTAACTAATTTCCACTATAATGCTGATAATTCCAGTGGAAATTGTATTCAAAAACAGTTCTTATTTTAAAAATTATGAGCTTTTTTTCTAAATATGCAAATGAAGCTATGCTAGCCAAGGGAGCGGTAACGCTGCTCTTTCTCTGTCGGCGGTGTTTGTGTTGTCTGTATGACGCTGTCCAATCAGCATCTTACAGGCTCTCCCCTTCCCTGCACAGAATGATGTCAGCTTCAATTGCGAGATCACGCTGTGGACGCAGCTCCTTCCACACATTGCCTAAACGCTCATCCAGAAAGACGGTACCTAGATGAGACGGTCGATGCAGGGACTGTCTTCCTGGATGAGCGTGAGGCGATGTGTTGAAGGACCTGCGGCCAGAAGTGTAAACACAGCGTGATCTGAGATTACACTCTGCAGGAAAGGGGAGAAGTTGTATGACGCTAAGAGTGGTCAGTACAAAAAATTATTTGTAGTAAATAGATTACAGTCAACGACAAGTCTAGCTTTCTGATAATGGACACAAGCGTGTATTAAAATAAAAAATGTCTACCAACACTACATGGTCAAAAGTATGTGGACACCTCTTCTAATTATTGAGTTGCGGTGTTTCATCCCCACCCATTGCAAACAGATGCATAAAAACAAATACACAGCCATGAAATCTCCATAGACACACATTGGTATTACTATAAACATGACACTAGGTGTCATAGGATTCAACCTTTGCCACAAGTCAGTTTGTGAAATTTATGACCTGCTAGATATACCCCGGTCAGCTTTAAGTGGTATTATTGTGAAGTGAAAGTGTCTAGTACAGTGGTTCCCAACCGGGGTGCCGCGAGAGCCGTCCAGGGGTGCCGCGGCACTCCGCTCATCAACTGCAAAAAAAAAAAAAATAATTATTTATTTTTTCTACAAGCTCCGCCCCGATGTTGTAGCAGACGTGACGCGCGGACGTCTCTTACGAGTACCGCCTACCGCTTCCCACTAGAAGCCTGATGGAGGGAGAGGAGCCATTAACGCTGGGCAGGGTAAGTGTTTTTTTTCTTTACTTTGTTAGCAGTTGTGTGAGAAATGGAGCCAAGGAATGCCGGAAGTTGTAGTTCTCTCTTCTTATACCTCCTCTCTGTAATGTCTTCTGATATCCCACAATAACGTCCTGGACATGCTGGTAGTTGTAGTTCTCTCCTCTTATACCTCCTCTCTGTAAAGTCCTCTGATATCCCATAATAATGTCCTCGACATGCTGGTAGTTGTAATCCTCTCCTCTTATACCTCCTCTCTATAATGTCCTCTGATATCCCACAATAACGTCCTGGACATGCTGGTAGTTGTAGTCCTCTCCTCTTATACCTCCTCTCTGTAATGTCCTCTGATATACCATAATAGCAGCCTGGACATGCTGGTAGTTGTAGTTCTCTCCCCTTATACCTCCTCCCTGTAATGTCCTCTGATATCCCATAATAACAGTCTGGACATGCTCGTAGTTGTAGTCCTCTCCTCTTATACCTCCTCCTGTAATGTCCTCTGATATCCCATAATAACAGGATGGACATGCTGGTAGTTGTAGTCCTTTCCTCTTATACCTCCTCTCTGTAATGTCCGCTGATATCCCATAATAACAGTCTGGGTATGCTGGGAGTTATAGTTCTCTCCTCTTATACCTCCTCCCTGTAATGTCCTCTGATATCCCATAATAACAGTCTGGACATGCTGGTAGTTGTAGTCCTCTACTCTTATACCTCCTCCTGTAATGTCCTCTGATATCCCATAATAACAGCCTGGACATGCTGGTAGTTGTAGTCCTCTCCTCTTATACCTCCTCTCTGTAATGTCCTTTGATATCCCATAATAACGTCCTGGACATGCTAGTAGTTGTAGTTCTCTCCTCTTATACCTCCTCCCTGTAATGTCCTCTGATATCTCATAATAACATCCTGGACATGCTGGTAGATGTAGTCCTCTCCTCTTATACCTCCTCTCTGTAATGTCCTCTGATTTCCCATAATAACATCCTGGACATGCTGGTAGTTATAGTCCTCTCCTCTTATGCCTCCTCCCTGTAATGTCCTCTGATATCACATAACAGTCTGGGCATGCTGGGAGTTGTAGTTCTCTCCTCTTATACCTCCTCCCTGTAATGTCCTCTGATATCCCATAATAACGTCCTGGACATGCTGGTAGTTGTAGTTCTCTCCTCTAATACCTCCTCCCTGTAATGTCCTCTGATATCACATAACAGTCTGGGCATGCTGGGAGTTGTAGTTCTCTCCTCTTATACCTCCTCCCTGTAATGTCCTCTGATATCTCATAACAGCCTGGTCATGCTGGGAGTTGTAGTTCTCTCCTCTTATACCTCCTCCCTGTAATGTCCTCTGATATCTCATAACATCCTGGACATGCTGGGAGTTGTAGTTCTCTCCTCTTATACCTCCTCCCTGTAATGTCCTCTGATATCTCATAACAGCCTGGTCATGCTGGGAGTTGTAGTTCTCTCCTCTTATACTTCCTCCCTGTAATGTCCTCTGATATCTCATAACATCCTGGACATGCTGGGAGTTGTAGTTCTCTCCTCTTATATCTCCTCCCTGTAATGTCCACTGAATTACATAATAGTAGCCTGGACATGCTGGGTGTTGTTGTTCTTATACCTCCTTATTTATTCCTTCCCCAGGAGTAAGCACACTTTCTCTCTGTGATGGTCACTTTACTAGAGGGGCAGATGGTCATTTGATCGGGGGGGGGGGGGGGGGGGGGACTGAGGCTGATGGTGGCTTTACTAATTAATTAATAGGAGGCAGAAAAAACATGCGGCGCTCGTTTGGTGCTTTTTTGTCTGCGGTTTTTGCATTCGCTTCAACGGCTTAAAAAAAATGTGGGCAAAAAACACAGCAAAAAAAAAAGTCAAACAACGCTGTCAATTCAAAATCTGCCTCCAAATTCCTAAATGAAATTGGAGGCAGATTTCTGCCTTACAAAAAAAACGTTGTGTGAACATACCCTAAGCGTGTAGTGCTTGTTTTTAGGCATTTTTGTCATTTTGTAAACAATTTTTGGTAGGAGTGCCCTGAGAATTTTTTTTTTTTTCCTGGGGTGCCTCGAGCCTGAAAAGGTTGGGAAACTCTGGTCTAGTATAATGTATGCCGCTCCTTTCTATCCTGCTTTATTCACCTGCTAAATGGTGTACTCCTTTTCCTGGCTGGCGTCGCTCCTTCTCTCTGAGGTCTGTGTCCGCCGACGCTCGGCCCTGAGTCCTAGTGCGCACTCTCTCGTTTGCCCTCTTAAAGGGCCAGCACGTGCCAAATTGCATTTATATAGCACTTATCGATGTGTATGTGTATGTATATATATATATATATATATATATATATATATATATATATATACATATATATACATATATATATATATATACACATATACACTGTGGATATAAAAAGTCTACACACCCCTGCCAGTTTTTGTCATGTTACAAAGTCAGTACAAGATTAATCATTTCAGAACTTTTTCCACCTATAATGTGACCCATAATCTGTACAATTCCATTTAAAGACAAACTGAAATCATTTAGTGGGGAAAAATAAAAATAAAAAACAAAAATAATGTGGTTGCATAAGTGTGACCACCATCTTATAATTGGGGATGTGGTTATATTCAGATTTAGCCAATCACATTCAAACTCATGTTAAATAGTATTTAGTACCAGTTCGGGACCAGACAGGTTACACCCTAGAGTTCTTAAAGAGCTTAGTTCAGTTATTTCTGTCCCCCTCTTCATATTATTTAGGGATTTTCTAGTGACTGGTATAGTGCCAAGGGACTGGCGCAGGGTTAAATGTGGTGCCTATTTTCAAAAAGGGCTCTAGATTTTCCACGGGTAATTATAGACCAGTAAGCTTAACATCCATCGTGGGGAAAATGTTTGAGGTGCTATTGAGGGACTATATACAGGATTCTGTAACAAAAAATAGTATCATAAGTGTCATCCAGCACGGTTTTACTAAGGGCAGAAGTTGTCAAGCCAACCTGATTTGTTTTTATGAAGAGGTGAGCAGAAGCCTAGACAGAGGGGCCGCTGTGGATATAGTGTTTTTGGACTTTGCAAAGGCATTTGACACTGTCCCTCATACACATCTAATGGGTAAATTAAGGACTATAGGATTAGAAAGTATAGTTTGTAATTGGATTGAGAATTGGCTCAAGGACCGTATCCAGAGAGTTGTGGTCAATGGTTCCTACTCTGAATGGTCCCCGGTTATAAGTGGTACACCCCAGGGTTCCGTGCTGGGACCACTATTATTCAACTTATTACTACACTAGGGGAGTCCCTTTATGAGAAGTATCTTTCTGTACTTGTAGATCATAAACTAAATAACAGCATGCAATGTCAATCAGCTGCTTCAAAGGCCAGCAAGATATTGTCGTGTATTAAAAGAGGCATGGACTCGCGGGACAGGGATATAATATTACCACTTTACAAAGCATTAGTGAGGCCTCATCTAGAATATGCAGTTCAGTTCTGGGCTCCAGTTCATAGAAAGGATGCCCTGGAGTTGGAAAGAAATACAAAGAAGAAGAACGAAGCTAATAATGGGCATGGAGAATCTAAGTTATGAGGAAAGATTAAAAGAATTATACCTATTTAGCCTTGAAAAAAGACGACTAAGGGGGGTCATGATTAACTTATATAAATATATTAATGGCACATACAAAAAATATGGTGAAATCCTGTTCCATGTAAAACCCCCTCAAAAAACAAGGGGGCACTCCCTCCGTCTGGAGAAAAAAAAAGGTTCAACCTGCAGAGGCAACAAGCCTTCTTTACTGTGAGAACTGTGAATCTATGGAATAGCCGACCACAGGAGCTAGTCACAGCAGGAACAGTAGATGGCTTTAAAAAAGGCTTAAATAATTTCCTAGAACAAAAAAATATTAGCTTCTATGTGTAGAAATTTTTCCCTTCCCTTTTCCCATCCCTTGGTTGAACTTGATGGACAGGTGTCTTTTTTCAACCGTACTAACTATGTAACTATGTAAGTACACAGCTGCCATTATTTAAAGTGATTCTGGGTAACCCCATGTAAAGTTCAGCTGTTCTATTAGTTATTATTCATTTACTGACATTTTCTTTGTTGCATGTGACTGCAAAAGCAATGGCCCGTAAAGAGCTTAAAACACATCAGAGGGAATTGATTGTTGAAAGGCATCAGTCAGGAGAAGGGTACCAAAGAATTTCCAAAGCATTAGATATTCCATGGAACACAGTAAAGACAGTCATCAAGAATTGGATTACATTTGGCACAACAGTGACAATACCAAGAACTGAACATCCCCCAAAACTTGATGAAAAGACAAAATACCAAGAGGCCTACAGCAACATTAAAGGAGCTGCAGGACTTTCTGGCAGGTACTGGTTGTGTAGTGCATTTGACAACAATCTCCCGTTTTTATCATATGTCTGGGCTGTGGGGTAGGGTGGCAAGACGAAAGCCTTTTCTAACAAAGAAAAACATCCAAGTACGGCTATGTTTTGCAAAGACTTACATCAAGTCTGCCAAAAGCATGTGGGAAAATGTGTAAAAGGTTTGTTCGGAGCAAAACCAACACTTCTGTCACGGACACAGGATATGTGTCACGGACACAGGGTATGTGGGCCCACTAGGCCGCTCCGCCGTAGAGGGGAGGCAGCTGACCAGGTCACAGTCTATACGAAAGTCAATGGCAGACAGTAACGCTTGGGTACCTGAAATAGTCCGGACGGTGGCTGTGGCTTCAGCACGGATGGAGGCTGGTGCGGCAGGTCACGCCAGACGTGGCGGGCAGTATCCGATGAAGCAGAAGACACTGGACGTGGCAGAAGACACTGGACGTGGCAAACGACACTGGCCTGGGGCCTTCTTATAGACCAGGAAATCAGGGCAGTTGATGATGATGACGGGACACAGCAGGATGGAGCGGAAGTGAGCGCTGGCGTCTCCTAGGAAGGAGACAGGGACCAGCACTCATGGATCCATGGCTGCGGGCGTCGGGGGGTGAGTAAACCGGACGGCCCGCGGCCATGGACTTTACAGTATCCCCTCTTACGCCCCCTCTTCTTGGGACCAGAGCGGGAGAGGAACATTTTAATGAGAGCAGGAGCACTGAGGTTCTCTTCTGGCTCCCAGGACCTCTCCTCAGGACCAAACCCTTTCCAGTCCACCAAATAGAAAGTCCTTCCTCCTACCCTCTTGCAATCCAGGATCTCCTTTACCTCGAATACATTAGAAGGGCCGCTGGGAGCAACTGTGGAACTAGAAGTCTTGCTGTAGCGGTTCAGGACCACTGGTTTCAGGAGGGACACATGGAAGGAGTTAGGGATTATGAGGGTAGGAGGCAGCCGCAGTTTATAGGAGACAGGGTTGATTTGAAGCAGAATCTCGAAAGGACCAAGGAACCTGGGAGCAAACTTGTATGAGGGTACCCTCAAGCGAATGTTCCGAGAGGACAGCCAGACTTTAGTCCCCGGAAGAAACTGAGGCGGCTCTCTTCTCTTAGTATCTGCCTTTCGCTTCATGCGATCTACTGCCAGCAAAATAGAGGACCGGGTCTGTTGCCAGATTTGCAGGAAGTCCCCATATGCAGAGTCAGCAGCGGGAACCTGAGATGAAGTCGACACAGGAAGAGGGACTCTGGGATGTTGACTGTACACGATGTGAAATGGAGTGGAAGTGGTGGACTCACTTGTGTGGTTGTTGTATGAAAACAAGGCCCATGGAAGAAGCTGTACCCAGGTTATCGTGCTGTGAAGAGATGAAGTGGCGGAGATAATTTTCCATGATCTGGTTGATCCTCTCAACTTGCCCATTGGATTGGGGGTGATAGGCAGAAGAAAAGTCCAAACTCACATCCAGGAGTTTACAGAGGGCTCTCCAGAACTTAGAGGTAAACTGAACCCCCCGGTCGGAGACAATGTGAAGAGGCAAGCCATGCAAGCGAAAGATGTGCTGAATGAAGAGACTCGCCAGTCGGGGAGCAGAAGGTAGGCCGGTCAGTGGGATAAAATGTGCCATCTTAGAGAACCGGTCCACCACTACCCAGATGGTGTTGCATCCTGCTGAGAGAGGAAGGTCTGTGACGAAGTCCATTGCGATGTGCTGCCAGGGGGCACTGGGTACAGGCAGAGGTTAAAGCAGACCGGCAGGCTTGCTGTGAGTCACTTTGTTAGAGGCACATACCGTGCAAGCAGAGACAAAGTCCAGAACATCTTTAGGTAGCGTGGGCCACCAAAAGTGACGAGTAATCAGGTCTTGGGTTTTACGGACACCAGCGTGCCCAGCTCATTTAGAACTGTGTCCCCAGCGGAGAATTCTTTTTCTGTCTGCCAACCGAACAAAAGTTCTCCCCGGAGGGATATTTCTAAGCTGCAGAGGATTGGCGGTGACAACGCAGGATGGGTCTATGATAGTCTCAAGGAACTCCACCGTGTCTTCCGTCTCAAATGATCTGGACAGGGCATCGGCCCTCACATTCTTGTCAGCGGGACGGTAGTGGAGCAGATATTGAAAACGGGTGAAGAACAGCGACCACCTGGCTTGACGAGGATTCAGTCTTTGAGCGGACTGAAGGTAGGTGAGGTTCTTGTGGTCGGTGAAGATCAGGATGGGGTGAGCTGTGCCTTCTAGAAGATGTCTCCACTCCTCCAGGGCCAATTTGATAGCCAGTAGCTCCCGATCTCCAATGGAATAATTGCGCTCAGCAGAAGAAAACAGTCTTGAGTAGTAGCCACATACTACTGCCTTTCCTTTGGAGCTCCTCTGGAACAAAAGTGCACCTGCACCAACAGAGGAAGCGTCCACTTCTAGTGAGAACTTCCGCGATACGTCAGGGTGATGGAGGATTGAAGCTGAAGTGAAGGCTTTCTTGAGGCTAATGAATGCGGACTCTGCCTCTGGAGTCCACACCTTGGCGTTCACACCCTTCTTGGTAAGGGTAGAGATGGGAGCCGTCAGAGAAAAAAAGTTTGGAATAAACTGCCGGTAGAAATTGGTGAATTCCAGGAACCGTTGTATGGCCCTTAGGCCTTGAGGACGTGGCCATTCCAGGACGGACTTTAGTTTCTCAGGGTCCATCTTAAGGCCTTGATCCGAGATGACGTAGCCCAGGAAGGGCAAAGACCTCTTTTCAAAGGTGCACTTTTCCAATTTGACATACAAGCGATTCTCTCTTAGTCGCAGAAGAACTTGACGAACATGCCTCCGATGGGTCATCAGATCTGGGGAGAAAATTAAAATATCATCGAGATAAACTACAACACACATATAGAGGAGATCTAGGAAGATATCATTAACGAACTCCTGAAATACTGCGGGAGCGTTACTGTTAAGGATCTGCCAGGCACAGCTTCTGTATCCACGCCCATAGGTAATCAGTCTGCACCTGCTTCTATGTCTGTGAGACTGACTCCATCTTCCACCACTCAGGATGGCAGGCTTAGGAGTGGGAGAGCCTATCACAGCCTGGCCAGACGGAGCTAGCTCCCGCCCTCTGTCTATTTATACCTGCCTTTCCTGTTCCTCCTTGCTTGTGATTCTTCTCTGTTGGTTTCCTGGCCCTGCTGCAGCTTCTTGAACTACTTGTCCCTGCTTCGTATTGACCCTGGCTTACTGACTACTCTTCTGCTCTGCGTTTGGTACCTCGTACACTCCTGGTTTGACTCGGCTTGTTCACTACTTTCCTGCTCTGCGTTTGGCACCTCGTACTCTCCTGGTTTGACTCGGCTCGTTTACTACTCTTGTTGCTCACGGTGTTGCCGTGGGCAACTGCCCCGTTTCCCTTTGTTCTGTGTTTCCTTGTCTGGTTGTCTGTCGTGCACTTACTGAGTGTAGGGACCGTCGCCCAGTTGTACCCCGTCGCCTAGGGCGGGTCGTTGCAAGTAGGCAGGGACTGAGTGGCGGGTAGATTAGGGCTCACTTGTCTGTTTCCCTATCCCTGTCATTACATAATCGCAAGCCCATATACCTACTCTACCCTGGTCCCTCACACCACTATGGACCCCCTTGAGACCCTGGTTCAGCAAATGCAGGGTCTCTCCCTACAGGTCCAGGCCCTGGCTCAGAGGGTAAACCAGCCTGATGCTACCATGGTAGTGCCCCTCACCTCACCTCTTGAACCCCACCTCAAGTTGCCTGACCGGTTCTCAGGGGACCGGAAGACTTTTCTCTCCTTTCGGGAGAGTTGTAGGCTCTATTTTCATTTAAAGCCCCACTCCTCAGGTTCTGAGAGCCAGCGGGTGGGTATAATTATGCCCCGGCTCCAGGAAGGGCCCCAAGAATGGGCCTTCTCCTTGGCTCCTGACGCCCTTGAACTTTCCTTCGTTGATCTTTTCTTTTCTGCTCTCGGACTCATTTATGACGAGACTGACAGGACTGCCTTTGCCGAGAGTCAGCTGGTGACCTTACGTCAGGGTAAGAGACCTGTTGAGGAGTATTGCTCTGACTTTAGGAAGTGGTGCATAGCTTCTCGGTGGAATGACCCTGCCTTAAGGTGCCAGTTTAGGTTGGGTCTGTAGAACGCCCTGAAAGACCTGCTAGTTAGCTATCCCTCTTCTGACTCCCTAGACCAGGTTATGGCTTTAGCGGTACGACTTGACCGACGTCTCAGGGAACGACAACGTGAACATTTATGTGTTTTCTCCTCTGACTCCCCCATGATGCCTCCCGAGGTTCCGTTGCTTTGTTCTTCCACGGAAGACTCGGAGGTACCTATGCAACTCGGGGCCTCCCTGTCCCCCCAACAACGTAGAGAGTTCCGCAGGAAGAATGGTCTCTGCTTCTATTGTGGGGATGACAAGCATCAAGTGAACACCTGTCCTAGGCATAAGAATAAGCAGCCGGAAAACTTCCGCGCCTAAGTGATCATCGGGGAGGTCACTTGGGCGCACAGGTATTTCCCGTAAATATGAAACGTAATAAAATCTTGCTTTCCTTTCAGGTCTCTTTTGGTGGTAGGTCTGCTACCGGCAGTGCCTTCGTGGATTCAGTGTCGTCTGCTAATATCATGTCTGTGGAATTTGCTATGTCTCTAGCTATGCCTTTGATTGATTTGCCTAAACCTGTCCCGGTAGTGGGTATCGACTCCACTCCTCTTGCTAATGGTTATTTTACACAGCATACCCCTGTTTTTGAACTCCTTGTTGGCTCCATGCATTTGGAGCAGTGCTCTGTACTGTTGATGCAGGGATTATCGTCTGATTTGGTTTTAGGCCTTCCCTGGTTGCAGTTGCATAATCCCACGTTTGACTGGAATACTGGGGATCTTACCAAATGGGGTAATGAATGCTTGACGTCATGTTTTTCTATTAATTCTATTTCTCCCCCTGAGGAGGTGAACACGCTACCTGAGTTTGTTCAGGACTTCGCTGATGTTTTCTCTAAGGAGGCCTCCGAAGTGTTACCTCCTCATAGAGAATACGATTGCGCTATCGATTTGGTACCAGGAGCTAAGCACCCTAAGGGTAGGATATTTAATCTCTCTTGTCCCGAACGTGAAGCCATGAGAGAGTATATCCTGGAATGCCTGGCCAAGGGTTACATTCGCCCCTCTACTTCTCCGGTAGGTGCTGGCTTCTTCTTCGTAGGGAAGAAGGATGGTGGTCTTAGGCCATGCATTGACTACCGTAACTTGAATAAGGTCACTGTAAGGAACCAGTATCCCCTTCCTTTGATTCCTGATCTCTTTAATCAGGCTCAGGGGGCCCAATGGTTCTCTAAGTTTGATCTACGGGGGGCGTATAACCTTATCCGCATCAAAGAGGGGGATGAGTGGAAGACTGCGTTTAACACGCCCGAAGGTCATTTCGAATACCTCGTTATGCCCTTTGGGTTGTGTAATGCTCCCGCGGTCTTCCAGAATTTCATAAATGAGATTTTAAGAGATTACCTGGGGGTATTTCTTGTAGTGTACCTTGATGACATACTTGTGTTTTCCAAGGACTGGTCCTCCCACATTGAGCATGTCAGGAAGGTGCTCCAGGTCCTTCGGGAAAACAAACTGTTTGCGAAGACCGAAAAATGTGTGTTTGGGATGCAGGAGATACTATTTTTGGGTCAAATCCTCACTCCTCATGAATTCCGCATGGACCCCGCCAAGGTCCAGACTGTGGCGGAATGGGTCCAACCTGCCTCCTTGAAGGCGTTACAGTGCTTCTTGGGGTTCGCTAATTATTACAGGAGATTTATTGCTAACTTCTCGGTCATTGCTAAGTATCTTACGGACCTCACTCGCAAGGGTGCTGATCTCCTCCACTGGCCTCCTGAGGCTGTCAAGGCTTTTGAGGCCCTTAAAAAGTGCTTTATCTCGGCCCCGGTGTTGGTTCAGCCCAACCAAATGGAGCCATTTATCGTGGAGGTTGAGGCGTCCGAGGTGGGAGTGGGGGCTGTCTTGTCCCAGGGTACCAGGTCCCTCACCCATCTCCGTCCCTGTGCCTACTTCTCCAGGAAGTTTTCGCCCACTGAGAGTAACTATGATATTGGCAACCGCGAACTCTTAGCCATTAAATGGGCATTTGAAGAGTGGCGCCACTTCCTGGAGGGAGCTAGGCACCAGGTAACGGTCCTTACCGACCACAAGAATCTGGTTTTCCTAGAATCGGCCCGGAGGCTAAACCTGAGACAAGCTCGATGGGCGTTATTTTTTACCAGATTCAATTTTTTGGTTACCTATAGGGCTGGGTCTAAAAATATTAAGGCTGATGCACTGTCGCGTAGCTTCATGGCCAGCCCTCCTTCGGAGGAAGATCCTGCTTGTATTTTGCCTCCAGGTATAATAATTTCCTCTATTGATTCTGATTTAGTCTCCGAAATTGCTGCTGATCAAGGTTCAGCTCTCGGGAACCTTCCTGAGAACAAGCTGTTTGTTGCCCTGCAATTCCGGCTAAGGGTACTTAGGGAAAATCATGACTCCGCACTATCTGGTCATCCAGGCATCCTGGGTACCAAGCACCTCATTGCCAGAAACTATTGGTGGCCTGGGTTGCCTAAAGACGTTAAGGCCTACGTCGTCGCTTGTGAGGTTTGTGCTAGGTCCAAGACTCCCAGGTCCCGACCAGCGGGCTTACTACGTTCTTTGCCCATTCCCCAGAGACCTTGGACCCATATCTCCATGGATTTTATCACCGATTTGCCTCCATCTCAAGGCAAATCGGTGGTGTGGGTTGTAGTAGACCGCTTCAGTAAGATGTGCCACTTTGTGCCCCTCAAAATACTACCCAATGCTAAGACGTTAGCTACCTTGTTTGTCAAACACATCCTGCGTCTCCATAGGGTCCCTGTCAATATTGTTTCTGACAGAGGGGTACAATTTGTTTCTTTGTTTTGGAGAGCCTTCTGTAAAATGTTGGAGATTGATCTGTCCTTCTCCTCTGCCTTCCATCCTGAAACTAATGGCCAAACCGAGAGGACTAATCAGTCTCTAGAACAATATTTAAGGTGTTTTATCTCTGACTGTCAATATGATTGGGTCTCATTCATTCCCCTCGCCGAATTTTCCCTTAATAACCGGGTCAGTAACTTGTCAGGGGTCTCCCCCTTTTTCTGTAATTTTGGGTTTAATCCACGGTTCTCCTCCATTTCACCTGGTAGTTCCAACAATCCCGAGGTAGAGGTCATTCATCGGGAACTGTGCACAGTCTGGGCCCAGGTTCAGAAGAACCTAGAGGCGTCCCAGAGCATACAAAAAACTCAGGCAGATAGAAGACGTTCTGCTAACCCCTTGTTTATGGTCGGGGATCTGGTGTGGCTATCGTCTAAGAGCTTGCGCCTTAAAGTCCCGTCCAAGAAGTTTGCTCCCCGGTTTATAGGGCCGTACAAGGTCATTGAAGTCCTCAATCCTGTCTCCTTCCGACTGGCGTTGCCCCCATCTTTTCGAGTACACGACGTGTTTCATGCCTCCCTCCTTAAACGCTGCTCCCCGTCCTTGGCTCCCTCGAGGAAACCTCCTGTCCCCGTTCTCACCCCTGAGGGGGTAGAATTCGAGGTGGCCAAGATTGTGGACAGCAAGATGGTCCAAGGCTCCCTCCAGTACCTGGTCCATTGGAGAGGATACGGGCCTGAGGAGAGGACGTGGGTACCCGCCCGGGATGTTCACGCTGGGGTATTGGTCAGTAGGTTCCACCTTCGTTTCCCCAACTAACCAGGTCCATCTAGAAAGGGTCCGGTGGCCCCTCATAAAAGGGGGGGGGTACTGTTAAGGATCTGCCAGGCACAGCTTCTGTATCCACGCCCATAGGTAATCAGTCTGCACCTGCTTCTATGTCTGTGAGACTGACTCCATCTTCCACCACTCAGGATGGCATGCTTAGGAGTGGGAGAGCCTATCACAGCCTGGCCAGACGGAGCTAGCTCCCGCCCTCTGTCTATTTATACCTGCCTTTCCTGTTCCTCCTTGCTTGTGATTCTTCTCTGTTGGTTTCCTGGCCCGTTTCCCTTTGTTCTGTGTTTCCTTGTCTGGTTGTCTGTCGTGCACTTACTGAGTGTAGGGACCGTCGCCCAGTTGTACCCCATCGCCTAGGGCGGGTCGTTGCAAGTAGGCAGAGACTGAGTGGCGGGTAGATTAGGGCTCACTTGTCTGTTTGCCTATCCCTGTCATTACAGTTACACAGTCCGAAGGACATCACTAGGTATTCGTAGTGCCCATCGCGGGTGTTAAATGCCAACTTCCATTCGTCACTCCGGCGAATCCGGATTAGATTATAGGCCCTCCGCAGATCTAGCTTAGAAAATTTTTTGGCTCCTCGTATGCTATCGAAGAGCTCGGAAATAAGTGGCATTGGGTATTTGTTCTTGACCGTGATCTGATTGAGACCACGGTAGTCAATGCAGGGTCGAAGAGATCCATCTCTCTTTTTAACGAAGAAGAAGCCTGCCCCGGCCGGGGAGGAAGATTTTCGAATAAAACCCCTTTCCAAGTTCTCCTTGATATAGGCTGACATCGATAAATTCTCTGGCAAGGAGAGAGGATATACTCGTCCACGGGGAAGAGAAGCATTGGGAACCAGTTCAATGGAACAGTCATAATTCCGATGTGGAGGCAACGTCTCAGCCTCTCGTTTGCAAAAGACATCCGCAAAACTGGCATATTGAGATGATAGGCCGGAAAGTGACGGAGGCAGAGGGGGCACAACAGGACGGACTTGTGACAGGCAATGGCTATGGCATCTGGAACCCCATTGAAGAACCTCTCCAGAATTCCAGTCAAGTGTCGGGGCGTGTAGACGGAGCCATGGCAGACCCAGCAGGATAGGATTGATAGCCTTGGGTAGTACCAGGAAGGTGATCTGTTCTGAGTGAAGAGCTCCGACCCATAGTGTCATCGGCTCTGTGATGAGCATGATCGGATCAGGCAATGGTAGACCATTCACAGGGGCAACTGCCAGGGGTCTCTCCAGACGGACTGAGGGTAGTCGAAACCGATCCACTAGATCCTGCTGGATAAAATTAGCAGCCGCTCCAGAGTCAAGATAGGCGGAGGAAGGATGTGATGTCTCTCCGGTGACGATGGCCACAGGAATCAATAATCTGGAAGAGGTTTTAACATTTGGAGACGTTCCACCTAGAGTTGCCTCTCCAATCAACCCTAGGTACTGGAGTTTCCTGGTTTCTGTGGGCATTGGCGCACAAAATGGCCCTTGAGGCCACAATACATACAAAGTCCAGAGGAGCGTCTGCGCTGCTTCTCCTGTTCAGATAACCGGACTCTGTCTACCTGCATGGGTTCTTCAGGTAGCGCACTAGGAGTGGACAATAGTGGTCTCTGGACAGAGGGTGCTGGTCTGTGGACCCGGCTCTCCTGACGAACCTCTTGAGAGCGCTCCCGGATTCTCATATCAACCCGGGTGGCTAACAGGATGAGGGCATCCAAGGTAGAAGGAAGGTCGTGGGCTGCCAGTTCGTCCTTGATGTGAGAGGACAGTCCCTGCCAGAAGGTCGCCACCAGTGCCTCATTGTTCCATGCCAGCTCGGCTGCTAGGGTACGGAAGGAGATAGCATACTCCCCTACTGTGGAGCCTTTTTGCTTGAGTGTCAACAGAGTGGCTGCAGCAGAGGATGTTCGACCCGTCTCCTCGAACACGGCACAAAAGGACTGCAGGAACAAGGCTAGATCCGCGGATACAGGTCCTTGTTGCTCCAAGATTGGGTTCGCCCATGCGAGGGCCTTGCCAGCGAGGAGGGAGATAATGAACGCCACTTTGGCCTCCTCGGAGGGGAAGAGATGAGGTCGTAGCCTAAAATGCACCGTGCATTGATTGAGAAATCCTCTACATGCTCTGGGGTCACCGTCGTAGTGAGGAGGAAGAGGCAGAGGAACTATGGATCCGGAACAAACAGGAGGAGCAACAGGCAGTGGCACAGCAACAGCTTCAGGAGGAAGAACCGGAGGTGGAACAGCGAGTAGATCCAGGCGGACCAGGATAGAATTCACCGCCTCAAGGAGTTGATCCTGACGAGTGCGTAGGTCCTGCATCTCTGTCTGAATCTTCTGTACTTCAGTCTTGGGCTGGCCAGCGGGTTCCATGGCCTGAGCGTACTGTCACGGACACAGGGTATGTGTCACGGACACAGGGTATGTGGGCCCACTAGGCCACTCCGCCATAGAGGGGAGGCAGCTGACCAGGTCACAGTCTATACGAAAGTCAATGGCAGACAGTAACGCTTGGGTACCTGAAATAGTCCGGACGGTGGCTGTGGCTTCAGCACGGATGAAGGCTGGTGCGGCAGGTCACGGCAGACGTGGCGGGCAGTATCCGATGAAGCAGAAGACACTGGACATGGTAGAAGACACTGGACATGGCAGAAGACACTGGACGTGGCAAACGACACTGGATGTGGCAGACGACACTGGACGTGGCAGACGACACTGGACGTGGCAGACGACACTGGACGTGGCAGAAGACACTGGACGTGGCAGAAGACACTGGACGTGGCAGAAGACACTGGACGTGGCAAACGACACTGGACGTGGCAGACGACACTATTCCAACGCAGGTAGGCACAGGAACTAGAACAATACGGAATACAGGAACGGGTAACAGGGCACGGGTAACAGCTGGAACGGGAAACAGTAAGGGACCATTTGCGAGACAGACTGGGATAGACTAACAACGCTCAAGCAAGGATCAGAAGGCCTGGGGCCTTCTTATAGACCAGGAAATCAGGGCAATTGATAATGATGACGAATAATTTGTGCGCGCGCTGGCCCTTTAAGGCCGTGCGCGAGCGCGCGCACCCTACGGGACACAGCAGGATGGAGCGGAAGTGAGCGCTGGCGTCTCCTAGGAAGGAGACAGGGACCAGCGCTCACGGATCCATGGCTGCGGGCGTCGGGGGGTGAGTAAACCCGACGGCCCGCGGCCATGGACGTTACAACTTCACATCACCAAAAGAACACCATACCCACAGTGAAGCATGGTGGAGGCAGCATTATGCTTTGGGGATGTTTTTCTGCAGCTGGAACTGGGGCTTTAGTCAAGGTGAAGGGAATTATGAACAGTTCTAAATAGCAGTCAATATTGAAACAAAACCTGCAGGCCTCTGCTAAAAAGCTGAAGATGAAGAGGAAATTTACCTTTCAGCATGACAACGACCCAAAGAATACCTCCAAATCAACAAAAGAATGGCTTCACCACAAGAAGATCAAAGTTTTGGAATTGCCCAGCCAGAGCCCAAACTTGAACCCCATGGAAAATCTGTGGGGTGACCTGAAGAGGGCTGTACACCATCGCAATCTGATAGATTCAGAGCACTTTTGCAAGGAAGAGTGGGCAATAATTGCCAAGTCAAGGTGTGCCATGCAGATAGACTTCTACCCAAAAAGACTGAATGCTGTCATAAAGTCAAAGGGTAATTCAACAAAGTATTATTTTAAAGGTGTGCATATTTATGCAACCACATTTGCCAAGAAGTTTGGACCCGACAGCTGGGTCATTTACATAATGTGCGCAAATCTATATGCCATTTTTTTGAAAATTTGGTTTTATTAGTTATATTCAGATACTTATTTATTTTTCTGGGGCTAATAATTTTTCAATTAAAACAGATAATGCAATCCTAATAATAAGGCTTCTTTAACCCCTTGGCGACATCCGGATGTGCACAATCACAAGGTGGAGCAGGCTCAGGAGCTGACACCCTCCTGCAATAGCCGGGATCGAAGATAACTGATGCAACCATCTAACCTCCCAGATGCCACGCTCCCTCTGTCCCCAAATGAGTTGCCAGGGGCAAGGATTAATAGTAGAGCACAGTCAAAGTCAATATACTGCAATACATAAGTATTGCAGTGTAAAGCATAAGTGATCCATAGATGACGTGGTAAAGTCCCCTCTGGAGACTAAAAAAAAATAAAAAATAAATAATATTTAAGAACATTTTTACTAATATGACGAAAAATAAAACTAACTTAACGTTCCTATTTTTCCACAGAAATTATATAAGTAATAAAAAAAATACATAGTATAACACAGGATAGGTGATAAATATCTGATCGGTGGGTGTCCAGCTGCTGGGCCCCTCACCCATCCCAATAAGGGGAGGTCCCAGAATGCCCTATGTGAATGGAACGGGACTGTGTATGTTCGGCCACCGCTTCAGTCACTTTCTATGGGGTGAATGAAGGTCGGACCAACATTGATCAGACATTTATCACCTATCAGGTGCAGAGCCGATTCTAACTTTTCTGCTGTCTGAGGCGAAAATTTAAATTGGGCCCCCAGATTTTAATTGACATCCCCCTGGTTGGTCTACATCACTAGCAGCCTCCTCCAAGTTTTGAAGATGCGCTGTTGCCTTGTACTGGCATGTGCGGTGCAGTCGGGCAGACTACACGTTGCTGCACGGTCCGTGCCCAAGTAGTACAAGGAAATGGCCCATCCGAGAAAGTTGGACGAGACTGGTAGTGATATATAACAACTAGAGGGATGTCAATCAAGCATGGAAAGGTGGGTTTGGAGGCAGGACTATGTGACTCTTTAGGATAGCAGCACTGCCCCATAACCCTTTAATGAGTAATTAGCATATAGTGTGCGCCGTTTTAAAAGTTGATTTTATAGATTTTGCTGCATCTGAAAAAAACATACAGGGGAATGTTTGGAAATATTGTCAGGCCACGTATTACTGCATGGTGGCGATTCAAGGGGTCAAAACTACCTGACAGGTTCCCATTAAATATACAATGAACTGAAAACAATTCCATCTGCCCTGTAATTTTTTTTATTATAACTAGTTGGGTCCAGAATTATTTGGACAGTGTCACAAGTTTTGGCATTTTAGCTGTTTACCAAACCATATTGAATATACAGTTATATAATCCATATGGGCTTAAAGTGCAGACTCTCAGCATTATTTGAGGGTATTCTCATCCTAATTCGAGGAAGGGTTAAGGAATTAAAGCTCTTTAATATGTAGCTGCCTCATTTTCAAGGGACCAAAGGTAATTGGACAATTATCTCAAAATCTATTTAATGGGCTGCATGGGCTATTCCCTCATTAATCCATCATCAATATCAATTAAGCAGGTAAAAGGTCTGGAGTTTATTCCAGGTGTGGCATTTGCATTTGGAAGCTGTTGCTGTGAACCCACAACATGAGGTAAAAAGGACCTCTCAATGCAAGTGAAACAGACCATCATTAGGCTGAAAAAAAATGAAGAAATCCATCAGAGAGATAGCACAAATGTTAGGAGTGGCCAAATCAACAGTTTGGTACATTCTTGAAAAAAAAACAGAGCGCACTGGTGATCTCGAAATGCCTGGATGTTCACAGAAGACAACAGTGGTGGATGATCGCAGAATCCTTTCCATGGTGAAGAAAAACCCCTTCGCAACATCTACCCAAGTGAAGAACGCTCTCCAGGAAGTAGGTGTATCAGTATCCAAGTCTACCATAAAGAGGAGATTTCATGAAAGCAAATACAGAGGGTTCACCACAAGGTGCAAACCATTGATCAGCCTCAAAAATAGAAATGTCAGATAATACTTTGCCAAACAACATCTAAAGAAGCCAGCCCAGTTCTGGAGCAGCATTCTTTGGAGAGATGAAAGGAATATCAACCTGTACCAGAATGATGGGAGAAGGAAAGTATGGAGAAGGCTTGGAACGGCTCATGATCCAAAGCACACCACATCCTCTGTAATACATGGTGGTGGCAGTGTGATGGCATGGGCATGCATGGCTGCCAAAGGCACTGGGTCACTAGTGTTTATTGATGATGTGACTGAAGACAGAAGTAGCCGGATGAATTCTGAAGAGTTCAGGGATATACTTTCTGCTCAGATTCAACCAAATGCAGCAAGGTTGATTGGAGGTCGCTTCACAGTACAGATGGACAATGACACAAAACATATTGCGAAAGCAACCAAGGAGTTTTTTAAGGCAAAGAAGTGGAATATTCTGCAATGGCTAAGTCAATCACCAGATCTCAACCTGATCGAGCATGCATTTCACTTGCTTAAGACAAAACTTAAGACAGAAAGACCCACAAACAAGCAACAACTGAAGACAGCTGCAGTAAAGGCCTGGCAAAGCATCACAAAGGAGTAAACCCAGCGTTTGGTGATGTCCATGGATTCCAGACTTCAGGCAGTCATTGCCTGAAAAGGATTCTCTACAAAGTATTAAATAAAAACATTTTATTTTCGGTAATGTTAATTTGTCCAATTACTTTTGAGCCCCTGAAATGAGGAGGCTGTGTAGAAAAATGGTTGGATATTTTTGTTCTACACTTGTCTACACTTCAATTGCATCTCAGTTGTTTCATTTCAAATCCAATGTGGTGGCATGCAGAGCCCAAATCATGAAGATTGTGTCACTGTCCAAATAATTCTGGACCTAACTGTATATCCTACATAATTACAGCATCAGAACCAAGTTCTGACATATATGGCTTCAGAACCAAGCTCAATACCTATATACAGCACCAGAGAACAAAGCTCAATACATATATACAACACCAGAACTGTAATGACAGGGTAGGGAGACAGACAGGTGAGCCCTAATCTACCCGCCACTCAGTCCCTGCCTACTTGCAACGACCTGTCCTAAGCGACGGGGTACAACTGGGCGACGGTCCCTACGCTCAGTAAGTGCAAGACAGACAAACAGACAAGGGTACACAGAACCGAGGGAAACAGGGCAGCTGCCCACGGAGACACTGTGAGCAACAAGAGTAGTGAACGAGCCGAGTCAAACCAGGAGAGAACGAGGTACCAAACGCTGAGCAGGAGAGTGGTCAGAAAGCCAAGGTCAATAACAAGCAGATGATGTGTAGTACAAGCAGCAGCAGCAAGCCAGGAAACATGCATAGAAGAATCACAGGCAAAGGACGAACAGGAAAGGCAGGTATAAATAGACAGTGGGCGGGAGCTAGCTCCGTCTGGCCAGGCTGTGATAGGCTCTCCCACTCCTAAGCCTGCCATCCTGAGTGGTGGAAGATGGAGTCAGTCTCACAGACATAGGAGCAGGTGCAGACTGATTGCCCACGGGCGTCGACACAGAAGCTGTGTCTGGCAAATCCTTTACAAGCTCAGTACATAAACACAACACCAGAACAAAGCTCAGTACATAAATACAGCACCAGAACACAGCTCAGTAAATATATGCAGCACCAGAACAATGCTCATACATATATACAACACCAGAACAAAACTTAGTACATATATACAGCTCTAGAACCAAACTCAGTACATAAATGCAGCACCAGAACCAAGCTCAGTACATAAATACAGCACCAGAACAATGCTCAGTACATATATACAGCTCCAGAACCAAGCTCATACATATATCCAACACCAGAACCAAACTTTGTACATATATACAGCCCCAGAACCAAACTCAGTACATAAATACAACACCAGCACAAATACAGCTGAATTTAGTGCAAACCCTGCTGTATAGGTTTGTGCAGCGTAAAACTACAGTTCCCCGCATGACCCGAACAATGGTTAGGATATGCTGAGAGTTGCTGTTTCAGAAAAAAATAAATCATACCACCCGTCATCTCGCTGCAGATCATACAGTGACTACAGTACTGATTAGAGGCAGAATAAACATTTACATTAACCCCTTAAGGACGCAGCCTAGTTTGGGCCTTAAGGCTCAGAGCCCATTTTTCAAATCTGACATATTTCACTTTATGTGGTAATAACGTCGGAATGCTTAAACCTATCCAAGCGATTCCGAGATTGTTTTCTCGTGACACTTTGGGCTTCATGTTCGTGGTAAAATTTGGTCGATATATTCAGTCTTTATTTGAGAAAAATTGCAAAATTTAGAGAAAATTTAGAAAAAATAGCATTTTTCAGAATTTAAATGCATCTGCTTGAAAAACAGACGGTTATACCACCCAAAATAGTTACTAGTTCACATTTCCCATATGTCTACTTTAGATTGGCATCGTTTTTTGAACATTATTTTATTTTTCTTGGACGTTACAAGGCTTAGAACATAAACAGCAATTTCTCATATTTTTAAGAAAATTTCAAAAGCCATTTTTTTAAGGTACCTGTTCAGTTCTGAAGTGGCTTTGAGGGGCCTATGTATTAGAAATCCCCCATAAAGCACCCCATTTTAAAAACTAGACCCCTCAAAGTATTCAAAACAGCATTTAGAAAGTTTTTTAACCCTTCAGGCATTTCACAGGAATTAAAGCACAGTGGAGGTGAAATTTGCAAATTTCGTTTTTCTTTCTGAATTTCAATTTTATTCTATTTTTTTTCTGTAACAAAGAAGGTTTTACCAGAGAAACACAACTAAATATGTATTGTCCAGATTCTTCAGTTTTTAGAAATGTCCCACATGTGGCTCTAGTGCGCTCGTGGACTAAAACACAAGCCCCAGAAGCAAAGAAGCACCTAGTGCATTTTGGTGGTGCTTTTTTATTAGCATATATTTTAGGCAGCATGCCAGGTTTGAAGAGGTGTTGAGGTGCCAAAACAGTAGGAATCCCCCAAAACTGACCCCATTTTGGAAACTGCACCCCTCAAGGAATTAATTTATGGTTATTGTTACAATTTTGACCCCGTAGTTTTTTCACAGCGCGTATTTGAATTGGGCTGTGAAATTAAAAGAATGACAATTTTTCCAATAAGATGTCATTTTTGATCAGAATTTCTTATTTTCACAGGGAACAAAATGCCCCATTTTGTTGCCCAATTTGTCCTGAGTGCGGCAATACCCCATTTGTGGTGATAAACTGCTGTTTGGGCCCATGGGAGGCCTCAGAAGGAAAGGAGCGCTATGTGTTCTTATGAGTCCAGATTTTGCTGGATTGGTTTTCGGGTGCCATGTCGCATTTGCAGAGCCTCAGAGGTATCAAAGCAATGGAAACCCACCAAAAGTGACCCCATTTTGGAAACAAAACCCCTCAAGGAATTTATTTATGGGTGTTGTGACCATTTAGACCCCACAGTTTTTTCACAGAACTTATTTGAATTGGGCTGTGAATTTAAAAAAAAAAACTTTTTTCCAATAAGATGTAGTTTTGGCTCAAAATGTCTTATTTTCACAACGAATAAAATACCCCATTTTGTTGCCAAATTTGTCCTGAGTGCGGCAATACCCTATTTGTGGCCATAAACTGCCGTTTGGGCCCATGGGAGGTATTAGAAGGAAAGGAGCGCTATGTGTTCTTTGGAGCCCAGATTTTGCTGGATTGGTTTTCGGGTGCCATGTCGCATTTGCAGAGCCCCAAAGGTATCAAAGCAATGGAAACCCACCAGAAGTGACCCCATTTTGGAAACTACACCCCTCAAGGAATTCATTTATGGGTGTTGTGACCATTTAGACTCCACAGTTTTTTCACAGAATTTATTTGAATTGGGCTGTGAATTCAAAAAAATTAATTTTTTTCCAATAAGAGGTAGTTTTGGCTCAAAATTTCTTATTTTCACAAGGAATAAAATACCCCAATTTGTTGCCCAATTTGTCCTGAGTGCGGCAATAGCCCATTTGTGGTGATAAACTGCCGTTTGGGCCCATGGGAGGCCTCAGAAGGAAAGGAGCGCTATGTGTTCTTTGGAGCCCAGATTTTGCTGGATTGGTTTTCGGGTGCCATGTGGCATTTGCAGAGCCCCAAAGGTATCAAAGCAATGGAAACCCACCAGAAGTCACCCCATTTTGGAAACTACACCCCTCAAAGAATTTATTTATGGGTGTTGTGACCATTTAGACCCCACAGTTTTTTCACAGAATTTATTTGAATTGGGCTGTGAATTAAAAAAAAAAATATTTTTTCCAATAAGAGGTAGTTTTGGCTCAAAATTTCTTATTTTCACAAGGAATAAAATACCGCATTTTGTTGCCCAATTTGTCCTGAGTGTGGCAATACCCTATTTGTGGTGATAAACTGCCGTTTGGGCCCATGGGAGGGCTCAGAAGGAAAGGACCACCATGTGGCCTACTGGAAATTTTCTGGTGCTAAGTCGAGTGTGCAGAAGCCCCTAAGGTATCAGTACAGTTGAAACCCCCGAGAAGTGACCCCATTTTAAAAACGACACCCCTTAAGGAATTCATCTAGAGGTGTAGTGAGCATTTTGACCCCACAGGTATTGTGTAAAAGATAATGCGCAGCAGATGGTGCAGAGTGAGATTTGCAATTTTCTATATATATGCCATGTCAGTGTCCGATATATTGTGCCCAGCATGTGCCACCGGAGACATACACCCCATAAACTGTAATGTGGGCTCTCCCGGGTACGGCAATACCCTACATGTGGCTGTTATTAGCTGCCTGGGCACACGGCAGGGCTCAGAAGGAAAGGACCACCATTTGGCCTACTGGAGCTTTTCTGGTGCTAAGTCTTGTATGCAGAAGCCCCTAAGGTACCAGTACAGTTGAAACCCCCAAGAAGTGACCCTGTTTTAAAATCTACACCCCTTAAGGCATTCATCTAGAGGTGTAGTGAGCATTTTGACCCCACAGGTATTGTGTAAAAGATAATGTGCAGCAGTTGGTACAGAGTGAAATTTGCAATTTTCTATACATATATGCCAATTCAGTGTCCGATATATTGTGCCCAGCATGCGCCACCGGAGATATACACCTCATAAACTGTAATGTTGGCTCTCCCGGGTACGGCAATACCCTACATGTGGCTGTTATCAGCTGCCTGGGCACACAGCAGGGCTCAGAGGGGAAAGATGAGGAGGGGTAAGCTGTGCGAAGTGGATCAGAGCGAGTAAAACTGGGGTAAATTAAAAATAAAGGGATGTATGATAAATTTTAAAACACTCTTTCATACAGAGCTCTGGTTTTTCGGGACACGTGTCACATTGATATATTGTGTCATCCCTTATCGCCCTCTTATAGCAGACTCTGCACCTCTTTTGACTTTTTCCCTTCTTGCCAGTTTGGGGAACTTCTCCTAAAAAGTGTTGCCCTGGTACGATGCCTGTGGCCCCGCTTCCAGAAGTACTGTAAGGCTTCAGGACTTGATCTGACAAGTCCACCCCTCCCATGTACCTATTGTAGTCCAGGATGCAGTCTGGTTTGGGGGTCTCTGTACTGGTACCTCGTACAGGTACATGGGTACTGGTGTGGCATCTCTCTTGTCCTTGTACTTGACACACAATATGTTGCTGCTAGAATGTGCCCTGCTCTCACCTCTTCTGAGTGTTTGCCCAAGCAGAGTCTTAGGGAGGCCTCTCAGGTTTCTTCTAGCAGTGCCGCATGCCGCAGGACTTCTGGAAGCGAGGCAGTTGAAGAGTGGGACGCTGGTATAAAAATTATCCAGGTAGAGGTGGTAACCCTGGTCCAGCAGTGGGTGCACCAAATCCCACACAATTTTTGTATTAACTCCCAGTAAGGGGGGGCATTCTGGGGGCTGAGTACTGGTGTCCTTCCCTTTATATATCCTAAATTTGTAGGTATACCCTGATGCACTCTCGCACAGCTCATACATCTTCACGCCATACCTTGCCCTCTTACCCGGCAGGTACTCGCGGAATTGAAGCCTCCCTTTCAAATGTACCAGGGATTCATCTATAGAAATACACTTCTCGGGGGTGAATGCTGGGAAAACCGGGCACTGAAATGGTCTAATAGGGGTCTCTGTTTATACAAACGGTCAAAACTGGGGTCATCTCGGGGTGGGCACAGCTCATTATCAATATAATGTAAGAAGCGAAGTATTGCCTCATTTTTATTTTATTTTTTAGTTTCCAGCTCAGTTCTGAAGTTGCTTTGAGGGGCCCATATATTAGACACCCTTATCAAACACCCCATTTCAGAAACTAGACCCCTCAAAGTATTCACAACAGCATTTAAAAAGTTTATTAACCCTTTAGGTGTTTCACAGGAATTTAGAGCAAAGTAGAGGTGACATTTAATTAATTTAATTTAATTTATTAGGCACCATGTCCGGTTTGAAGAGGTCTTGTGGTGCTAAAACAGTGGAAACCCCCCAAAAGTGACCCCTTTTTGAAAACTAGAGACCTTGAGGAATCCATTGTAGTTTTCTTGGGGTGCATGCGACTTTTTGATCAGTTTTTATTCTAATTTTAGGTGGCGTGGGGACTAAAAAAACAGCAATTTTACTATTGTTTTTTATTCAATTTTTTTTACAGCGTTCACCGTGCGCTATAAATGACATATTCACTTTATTCTGCGGGGCGATACGATTACGGCGATACCAGATGTTTATAGTTTTTTTTTATGTCTTATGGCGTTTGCACAATAAAATACGTTTTGTAAAAAATCATTTACTTTTTGTGTTACCTTATTCTAAGAGCCATAACGTTTTTATTTTTCCATCAGGAAAGTCGTGTGAGAACTTATTTTTTGCGTAACGAACTGTAGTTTCCATCAGTACCATTTTTAGGGACATCCGACTTTTTGATCTCTTTTTATTCCATTTTTTGGGAGGTGAAGTGACCAAACAATTGTGATTGTTGTTCGGTTTATTATTATTTTCTCTTACGGCGTTCACCGCGCGGGATAAATAACGACATCGTTTTGTAGTTCAGGTCGTTACGGACGCGGCGATACCAATTATGTATAGTTTATTTGTTTATTTATATATTTTTATTAATAATAAAGAACTGATAAGGGAAAAAGGGGGACTTTTACTTTTATTACTTTTAAATCTTTTATTTTCTTATTTTTACACAACTTTTTTTTACTTTTTACACTTTTTTTACTTTGTCCCACTAGGGGACATGAGGGCAGGAGGCTCTGATCGCTATTCTAATACACTGCACTACATACGTAGTGCAGTGTATTAGAGCTGTCAGCTGTTCGCTGACAGCAAGCATAGTGGGTCCTGATTTTGTCGGGACCCACTAGGCTTCCGTCTATGGCGTAGCCAGAGTCCATTGTTAGGATTCTGGTTGCCATAGTAGCCATCACGGCCCGCTATCGTGTAGCAGGCCGGCGATGGCAGCTTAACCCCTAAGAAGCCGCGATCGCTATTGAACGCGGCTTCTAAGGGGTTAATCGGCGGGGACCACCGCGATCGGTACCTGCACACTAAGCTGTGATAGCCTGCTGTCGGAAACAGCAGGTATCACAGCTCAAGCACGCGCCGGGATTAAATGGCGCCGTGTTTACTCAGGTCAGTAATAGTACTGACCTGAGCGCGAACGTTCTACTTAGCAGGACGTACTATTAAATTACTGACCTGAGCGCGAAGGGGTTAAGTGACTCACCGGTGATGTTTTTTCAGATTCTAGTTGTTCTTTTTCCCTTTTCGTCTCCATCATGGCCTGAGCCCATTTCTGCAGTTTGCCGCTCAGATGTCTTCACCTTCTCACTTTTCAAACATTTCTGCACCTATAAACGAAGATAAAATTCTCATGGTGCTAACACTAAGCACCATACACTGCACCTCTAATTATAATAGCACAATACACTGTGTCCCTGATTATATTAGCACAGTACACTGTGTCCCAGTGCTCCCTGTAGATAGTACCCCCCATAGATCCCCTTGTAGATAGCACCCACATACAGCCCCCAGTAGATAGTGCCCCACATATAGCCCCCTGTAGATAGTGCCCCACATATAGCCCCTCTGTGGATAGTGCTCTACCTATAGCCCCCTGTAGTTAGCTCCCTACATATAGCACCCCTGTAGATAGTGCCCCACATAAAGCCCCCCGTAGATAGGGCCTCGCATATAGAGCCCCCTATATATATAGTACAGCACATATAGCCCCCCCTGTAGATAGTGTCCTACATATAGCCCCCCTGTAGATAGTGCCCCCATAGAGCCCCCTGAAGATAGTGGCCCCATAGAGCCCCCTGTATATAGTGCCCCCCATAGATCCCTTGTAGATAGCACCCACATACAGCCCCAAGTAGATAGTGCCCCACATATAGCCCCCTGTAGCTAGTGCTCTACATATAGCCCCCTATAGTTAGCTCTCTACATATAGCACCCCTGTAGATAGTGCCCCATATAAAGCCCCCCTGTAGATAGTGCCTCACATATAGAGCCCCTTATATATAGTACCCCACATATAGACCCCCTGTAGATAGTGCCCTTCATATAGCCCCCTGTAGATAGTGCCCCACATATAGCACCCTCTGTACATAGTACCCCACATATAGCCCCCCTAAAGATAGTGCCCTACATATAGCCCCACTTGTAGATAGTGCCCTACAAATAGCCCCTCCCTGTAGATAGTGTCTACATATAGCACCCTTTTTATATAGTGCCCCACATATATCACCCCCTGTATATAGTGCCCCACATATAGCCCCCTTGTAGATAGTGTCCCACATATAGCCCCCTACATATAGCCCCCTATAGATAGTGTCCACATATAGTGCCCCTGTAACGACGGGGGTAGGGAAACGGACAAGTGAGCCCTAATCTACCCGCCACACTGTCCCTGCCTACTTGTAACGACCCGCCCTAGGCGACGGGGTACAACTGGGTGGCGGTCCCTACGCTCAGTAAGTGCACGAGACAAACATACAAGGGAATACAAAGCAAAGGGAAAGGGGCAGTTGCCCATGGCAACACCGTGAGCAACCAGAGTGGTGAACGAGCCAAGTCAAACCAGGAGAGCACGAGGTACCAAACGCAGAGCAGGAGAGTAGTCAGTAAGCCAGGGTCAGTATGGAGCAGGATCAAATAGATAGGAGCTGTAGCTGGGCCAGGAAACCACACGAGAAGAATCACAAGCAAAGGAGGAACAGGAAAGGCAGGTATAAATAGACAGAGGGCGGGAGCTAGCTCCGTCTAGCCAGGCTGCGATAGGCTCTCCCACTCCTAAGCCTGCCATTCTGAGTGGTGGAAGATGAAGTCAGTCTCAGAGACGTAGATTCAGGTGCAGACTGATTACCTATGGGAGTAACCCCGAAGCTGTGCCTGGCAGATCCTTTACAGCCCCCTGTATATAGTATATATATGACGTCCTCCCGCTGCTAGCGTAGTTGAAAGGCGCTGATTGGCAGGGCAGAATGACTTGCCCCGTCAAACAGTTCCTTTCAACAACGGAAATAAACTAGAAGAGAGAAAACAAAACACGGCGCCACATAGTGAGATTACCCAGTAGATTAATTAAAGACATGAGAGATCATGCAATGTGCTCACCTTGGAGTGTTAGTATCGGCCGGTACAACAACGGGAAATGCAGATAAGACATGGGATATAAGCTGCTGCCGGGTCCATAAAACGCAACAACAATTGAGTTGTTGCCAATAAGCAAAGAAGGAGAGAAAAAAACATGGATCACAAAAAGGCACTGCTAGTAGGAAGGTTTAAACACAATAACCGGTGGTCATAGTTTTAATGAAAATATATATGTAACAACAACTACGCGTTTTGACGTCGGAAACGCGTAGTTGTCGTTCACTTATATATATTTTTTTTATTTAAAACTACGACCACCGGTCATTGTGTTTAAACCTACCTATTAGCAGCGCCTTTATGTGGTCCATGTTTTTTTTATCTCCTTTTCAACAACGGAAGCGGCGTGATGATGTCATTGCGTCACTAGCATCATTGAAAGGCGCTGATTGGCAGGGCAAAATGACTTGCCCCACCAATCAGCGCCTTTCAACATGAGAAGCGGTAGCACCGTTGAAAGGTGTGTAGTGTAATGTACTCTAGCAGCAATCAAAGCTGCAAGTCTAAGTGTCCCCTAGTGGGACAAGTAAAAAAAGTAAAAATAAGTAATAAATGTTTTTAAAAAAAAGTGTATAAATGAGTTTATAAGTTCTATAAACACAAAATGCTTTTTTTCCCTATAATAAGACTTTTATTATAGAAAAAAAATGAACACATTAAAAAAGTACACATATTTGGTATCACCGCGTATCACCCCAACTATAAAACTGTAATGTTATTTTTTCCGCACGATGAACACCCCAAAAAAAATCAATAAAAAACTACGACAGAATCGCAATTTTTTTGGTCACCACCGCTCCCTAAATAAAGAATAAAAAGTGATCAAAAAGTCGCATGTTCCCAAAAATAGTACCAATAAAAACTTCAATCCATCCCGCAAAAAACAAGCCCTTACACAGCTTTTTTGACTAAAAAATAAAAAAAATATGGCTCTCAGAATATGGTGACACAGAAAATATTTTTTTTTATAAATAAGTGATTTTATTGTGCAAACGCTAAAAAAAAGGACCAAACCTATATACATCTGGTATCGCCGTAATCGTACTAACTCGCAGAACAAAGTAAAAATGTCACTTATAGCGTACGGTGAACGCCGCAAAAAGAAAACCTAAAAAACGGTGTTAGAATTCCTGTTTTTTGGTCAGGATTGCAGAAAAAATTGAATAAAAAGAGATTAAAAAAAAAATCGCATGTACCCCAAAATGGTACCAATGAGAACTACAGATTGTCCCGCAACAAATAAGCCCTCACACGGCTCCGGTGGTAAAAAAATAAAAAAAAGTTCTGGCTCCCAGTATATGGCGATGCAAAATGTGCAGAGTGTCCAAAAGCAGATAAGATCGGGCGCCATTTATCAGTGCGACACCGGCCACACATCTATGAATTATTATTTATTTACCCCATTATTATACCCTCTTATTATGCCCTGATGTTCTCCGCACAGATTACATGTGCCCCCACATTATAAACTGAAATACCAGCAAAACCCCAAACAAAACTACTGCCAAGCAAAATCTGCGCTCCAAAAGCAAAATGGCGTCCCTCCCTTCTGAGCCCTGCCGCGTGCCCAAGCAGCAGTTTGCGCCCACACATATGGCATCGCCATACCCGGGAGAACCCGCTTAACGTTTTATGTGGTATTTGTCTTCTGTGGCACAAACTGGGCACAACATATTATGCACTAAAATGGCATATCAGTGGAAAATTGCAATTTTCACTTTGAACCATTCGCTGTGCATTAACCCCATTGCGCACTATGACTTAATTGCCCGTCATGGTGCGGTGGTTGATGTATGGAGCCGGCTCACGTGCTGTGCCCGCTCCATACGCTGTGGGTGTCAGCTGTGTATTACAGCTGACACCCGGGACTAACGGATAGGTACAGCTATCGCGCTGTTACAGAAGCCTGTAAGAATAACAATATACTTCAATACATTAGTATTGCAGTGTATTGTACCAGTGATCCAATGATCGCTGGATCAAGTCCCCTAAGGGGATTGATTAATAAAATGTGTAGAAGAATTATAGTTATTAGTAGTGAGAATTTTTTTTTTTTTAAAGTAAAAAAAAACACCTTTTCCCATTTTTCTTCTAAAGTAATGTCAAAAAATTATCAAAATTGGTATCGCTATGTCTGTAAAAGTCCGAACTATTACAATATACCATTATTTAATTTGCACAGTGAACACCTTAAAAAAATTTAATAATTGAAACGCTGTTTTTTTTTTTTTGTCACCTTAGCTCTAAAAAAAATGTAATACAACTTTTTAATCACTTTTTATGTACCAAAAAATGGTACCAATAAAAACTGCAGCTCCTCCCGCAAGAAATAAGCCCTCACACCGCTCTATTGATGGAAAAATAAAAAAGTTATGGCTCTTGGAAAGCGGGGAGTGAAAATCTAAAATAAGAAAGCAAAAAATGGATCAGTCCTGAAAGAGTTAATTCATTTCCAATAAAAAACGTATGACCACATATGGGGTATTTCTGTACTCTGGAGAAATTGCTTTATAAAAAATGGTTGGCTTTTTTTCCGCTTTTATCCCTTGTGAAAATGAGAAAATGCAACATTTTAGTGGAAAAAATGTTGATATTAATTTTCGCGCCCTAATTCTAATAAACTCTGCAAAAGACCCGTGGGGTCTAAATGCTCACTATACCCTTAGAAAAATTCCTTGAAGATTTTTCCAAAATGGGGTCACTTTTGGTGGGTTCCCACTGTTTTGGTCCCTCCAGTGCATTGCAAATGCAACATGGCACCGAAAACCATTCCAGCAAAATCAGAAATCCAAATGGCGCTCCTTCCCTTCTGAGCCCTGCTGTGGGTCCAAACAGCAGTTTATTACCACATTTGGGGTATTGTCGTAATCGGGAGACATTGCTTTACAAATGTTGGGGTGCATTTTCTTTGTTATTCCTTGTAAATATTAAAAATGTCTATGTTGTTTAAAAAAAAAGTACATTTTAATTTTTACAGACTAATTCCAATATATTTAGCGAAAAACCTGTGTGGTCAAAATGCTAACTATACCCCTAGATAAATACCTTAAGGGGTGTAGTTTTCGAAATGGGGTCGTTTATGGGAAGTTTCTATCGTTCTGGCAGCTCAAAGCTTCTCCAAATGTACAGTGGGGCCTAAAACATTTTCAAGCAAAATATGAGTCCTGAAAGCCTCCGGGTGCTCCCTTCCTTTGGGGCCCTGCCGTGTGTCCAAACAACACATTAGGGCCACAATGTGGGTATTTTTGAAAACAGGAGAAAGAGGGTGATAGATTTTGGGGTGTGTTTCTTCATTTTCATGTTTGCTTTACAAAGAAATCGGTCTTCAAACTAATACTTTTATGAAAAAAGTGAAATTATTATTTTTTTCCCCTGTTATGCATTAAATTTAGCAAAAACCTGTGGGGTCAAAATACTTACTATACACCTAAATAATTACGTTATGGGATCTAGTTATGGGGTGCTGCCAAAATAGAGTAAAGAGATGGAAATATATATTTAATTAAAAAAATTGTAAAGTATGTGTGTACATATGTGACATATTGCAGTTAAAAATAGGGAAAAATGGTAATTTTTACACAATTTCTTCCATTTTTCAATTTTTTTACTAATTTCCACAAATTGTATCAGTCCACTTTTACCACTAAAATAAAGTACAACATGTGATGAAAAAACAATGTCAGAATTACTTGGATATTCAAAACTTTCACAGAGTTATCCTCTGATAAAGTCAGACATACCAGATTTGACAAATCTGGCTTGGTCATTAAGGTACAAACAGGCCCGGTCATTAAGGGGTTAATAACTGTATATGTATATAGATAATCTTTTTGTGTGAGAGGGGGGACATATGCTTTGGGGCTGGCAACACTCGTAGACGCGCTAGAAATCCGAGATGTAGTTCTCTGAACACCACATTCTGAATTGACTGCATTATTGATAAAATAATTCAGCATTTGGGGCCCCACTTTTAACTTTGCCCAGGGCCACGCTACATCTAAAACCATCCCTGGCTGCGTCCTTAAGAAGTTAATAGCAATTATAACAGTACTGGGTTGTATTTCCCTTCAACATATCTATTAATATCTGTTAAATTTATTTCTAAAAATCTAGGAATATTCTTTGAGCATTTGTGATCCTTTAAATTGACGGAGGAACATGCAAACTAAAGTTTTGTGCCTGGAACACTCAACCTATTTCAATCACATGTACTGTATATCTTTTCATTCTCTGCCAACAGACACCAAATTGTGCTAGAAAACCATGAGTTGGAAGCAAATCAAAGTGAAATAGCATAGATCTTACTATAGGACATATTCAAAATTCTTCTGACATATGTCCTCACCCAATCAAGCTGGATGAAGAGAAACCTGGTCCAATAAGACTGGAACTTTCTAAAATTAATTAAATAATTCAAGGAATCTGAAAAATGATAAAATGTAAAACTATTTATGAAACCATGGATTTTGCATAACTTTCATCAGTGTTGGCGATTTAGTTATTTCTCCTAATAGACTTAAATTCATGTCATTATTCATTTTAAAAATTGCATTTTTTTAACACTTCGTTTCTGTTCGGCTTTTTCCAAAAAGTCGATATAGCGGAGTACGGGCTCATAGACTTTCTATTGAGCCTATACTCTGATACATTTATTTCCGGATAAAGCCAAACAGAAACGAAGCGGCTGAGCGCTCACACGAGCACTTCTGCCGCTTCGTTTTAGCGATTGGTGGGGGTCTTAGTGCTCAGACCCCCTTCAATCAAAACTTCTGACATGTCACTATGACATGTCAGAAGTTTGTTAAATGTTTAGTTACCTTTTAAATTAAAAGTATTCGTCAGGCTGCAAAGCTTAAAAATAAAATGATTTGCAATGTATCCTGATATTGATTTCCTGTAATAAAACTACTGACAGATCCTTGCCTGTTGTGGGATTAATGATCTTAGTTTACTACATTGTCGCTTGCTATCAAAGTGAATAAAACAATAAATCCACAGGATATTGTTCAGTTCTGGATGAAAGTAGCAATGCCTTATTTAAGGATCCTATGGTGTAGTGAAATTGCCTCAGCCATTTCTTAAAAACTAGGCAGTTGCAATTGAAATGATTAAGAAATAAATGTAGCTACTCCTTACTACCAAGCCATAAGCACTTCATGTGCCAACATATGGTGCACCCGTACGACATTATATTACGCTTCTAAAACAGCATCAGATGGAGCATGCCACATTCCATACGAAATCCGAAAACTTCAATAAGAAATTAAATTGAAGCAGGTATATTGAGATACATCCAGACATCAATGGGTACTGTTTCGTACATCAAAACTTGTATAGAGCCATCATACGGCTGAATAAAAACAGAATTTAATTAATATTATATATCCAGGGCCGGCCTTAGGTTGGATGGCGCCCTGTGCGGGACTCTCTATTGCTGCCCTCCACAAACCAAAAATTAACCACACATATACACACGCACATACTGGAACATATATACTGTACATACATAAAGGTAGATATTTAGACGAACAGGCAAATATATATACTCACATTCTGGAATATATACATACATAATGGTAAATATATAGACATACAGACACATATATACAGACACACAGAGGCACATAAATACACAGACAGGAATATAAACAAATACATAAAAGGCGCATACTGTATATAGACATACCGGCACATATATACAAGCACAAAGACACTTTCACATACAGACCCATATATACACACACAGGCACATATATACACAGTGCAGATAATGCAGTAGATGTTACCTGCAGTCCTATGTAACAATACAGATAAAAAACAGTGATAATTTTCTGAGTACAGATAATGTAGTAGATGATACCTGCAGTCCTATGTAAAACTAAAGATAAAACACAGTGATAACTCTCTGAGTACAGATAATGTAGTAGATGTTAACTGAAGTCCTATGTAACACCACATATAACACAGTGATGAGTCTCGGAGCACAGATAATGTAGTGGATGTTACCTGCATATATATATATATATATATATCTATATATATATATATATATATATATATATATATACATTTCATGCAGTGTACCTCCAAACTGGATATATACTTTAAAAATATTATTTCCATGAATTAATTTCCATGAATTTGTTAAAGATTTATAGAGTACCATATAGTGTTGTCACGATACTAGAATTTGGACTTCGATACCAATACTCTGTGTAGTATTGCAAATTGGATACCAAAACTATACTTTGCCAACAGTAATAAAAAAAATAAGTTCTTCCATTTTCTGATGTGAGGCATGAGGTGTGATGAATTTTGAATGTGCCTCACATTAATAGTAATTAACCCCATCATGTTTCTCAGTCATAATGGGTTAATGTGCAAGGTACATGATGAGGTTAATTACTATTAATGTGAGGCACATGGAGGTTAAATTCATCACACCTCGTGCCTCACAATAAGTGAAAGCAGTTTTTATTTAATTTTTTTACTGCGTACACATCATAAATGACGCAAAAAAATAGTTGTGCAGGTTATTACGGCCGCACCAATAACGAATGTGTATTTTTTATGTATTGAGACTTATTTTAATGTTTATTGTAAAAAAGGTGTATGTGTATTTTTTTTAAATTTAACATTACTTTATGTTTTTACTTTATTTTTAAACTGTAATGTACTGGCATATATCTATATGCCAGTACCTTAGCCTGTGTACGGATAGTACACAGGCAATTGTTAGGACAGACCTAAGTATGCCCTAACAGGAAATATGGTGTCACGGCGCGGGGTGTGGACCCACTGGGCCGTATCGCGTGGCGGGGTAGCAGCTGGCCAACAAGGTACAAAACAATGTCTATAGTCCAGAACGGGTACCTGGGGCAATGTAGACAGTAGCGGGAAGGCACGACTTGACTTTCACAGCAGGTGGCACCATGGATGCAGCGGAAAACACGACTTGACTTTCACAGCAGATTCGATAGCACGGGATACAGGGTACAGGCAGCAGGAATGGGTAACACTGGGAGCTGGAAAACACTGGGAGACCATTTGCAAGACAAACAAGTGTACAACAACGCTCAGGCAAGGATCAAGTGGGTAGAGCCCCTTTTTATAGTTCAGCAGCCATTTGGGCTAATTATTGAGCGGACAGCTGGACGCATACTGGCCCTTTAAGGGCGTGCGCGACCTACGGGAACCAGTTCGAGGACACGGAAGTGAGTGCCGGCGTCTCCCTGGAGGGAGATGTCGCCGGTAAGACAGTTGTCCATAGCCGATGCCTTCAGAGGGTAAGTCTGAACGACGGCCCTCAGCCATAGACGTTACAGTAAGACAGCCCTGGGGTCCTTCAACGGACCCTGGGCTGTCTGCCCATATATTAACACAAAAAAGGCTGTCTGCAACAGCCAAGCCCAATTTCCCAGCCACCACAATAGATAAAATAAATAACTTTTATTCAGCTACGTATAGCTCGGACAGACCACATGAATAGGTTTAAAATTGTCAGCAGCCGAGGACCGGGCACACATATGTGTCATCTGATTCAACAGACACATATAGTATTAGGCGTAGGATTAGTGTTTTCCCTATCCAGTTAGAATTGATAAGTAATAGTAGGTCCGGTCGACGGCAGTGTTTAAAACATTAGCAGCATTAGCCCCGTGGACCCCTGAGGACGCTACTTAGTAGCGAAACATGTCGGGGGGGCTGCTAATGTTTTAAACACTGCCGTCGACCGGACCTACTATTACTTATCAATTCTAACTGGATAGGGAAAACACTAATCCTACGCCTAATACTATATGTGTCTGTTGAATCAGATGACACATATGTGTGCCCGGTCCTCGGCTGCTGACAATTTTAAACCTATTCATGTGGTCTGTCCGAGCTATACGTAGCTGAATAAAAGTTATTTATTTTATCTATTGTGGTGGCTGGGAAATTGGGCTTGGCTGTTGCAGACAGCCTTTTTTGTGTTAATGTATATTGTGCCCGCCAGCCACTTAGGGTCACACTCTTTTTTGTTGTCTGCCCATATATGGTATGCCCCACAATCGCGTCACAGGTATTCCTTGTGATGCGGTCCAAGGGGCATCCCCCTTCTCATTTTGTCCTTGAATGCTGCGGTCAGCTATGATCGCAGCATTCAGGGGAAAAGCGGCGGAGATGAGAGGTTTCTATGATCTCCGCCGTTAGAGCGGGGCTGCGTCTGTGTAATACAGCCATTGGCCCGCTCCTGACAATAAGTGCGAGTGCGCGGTAAGCATGAGGTTATGTGGCCGGCACTGCACTAATGGGCGGCGGTTCAGGCACTGAGGACAGAACATGGGCGTGTTTTGCAGTGCGCCCGCAATGTTCTGTCTTCAGTGTCGGCGCTCATTAGTACAGCGTCGGCCGCATCACATCATGCTGGCCGCACACACACTTGTCATGACTGTATTACACAGCCGCAGCCCGCTCTCATACATTCGTGTGTTACAATGCTAAGCTGTGCGGCTGCACAGCTTAGTATCGAAATGCATGAAATAACAGTATTGAACCGTTTGAGGGTACACGGTATCGAAACACTATCGAAGTTTCGCTGCATCGTCATCCCTAGTACTAAATATGAAAATGTGGTGTTTCCCTTAACCACTTGGAGACACAGCCAGTTTTGGCCTTGTGGACACAGCCTATTTTTTAAAAATCTGACGTGTGAGTTTATGTGGTAATAACTTGGGAATGCTTTTACTTATCCAAGCGATTCTGAGATTGTTTTCTCGTGACATATTGTACTTTATGTTAGTGAAAAAAATTGATCTATAAATACAAAATTTATTTGTGAAAAACACCAACATTGTTTGAAAATTTGGAAAAATTTGCATTTTTCTTAATTTAAATGTATCTGCTTGTAAGACAGATAGTAATACCACACAAAATAGTTACTAGTTTACATTTTCCATATGTCTACTTTATGTTTGCATTGTTTTTTGAACGTCTTTTTATTCTCTAGGACGTTACACATTCTTAGAACTTCAGCAGCAATTTCTCATATTTTTAAGAAAATTTCAAAAGGCTATTTTTTCAGAGACCTGTTCAGTTCTGAAGTGTCTTTGAGGGCCTCATATATTACAAAGTCCCCATAAATCACCCCATTTTAAAAACTTCCCCCTCAAAGTATTCAAAACAGCATTCAGAAAGTGTCTTAATCCTTTAGGCGTTTCACAGGAATTAAAGCAAAGTGGAGGTGAAATGTACAAATGTCATTTTTTTTGGCGAAATTCATTTGTAATACATTTTTTCCTGTAACACAGAAAATGTTACCAGAGAAACGCAACTCAATATTTATTGCCCACACTAGGGCCACATGTGGCCCTAGTGTGTTAATTGACTGAAGCACAGGCCTCGGAAGCAAAGCATCTAGTGGATTTTCAGGCCCCATGTCAGGTTTAAAAAGGTCTTGTGGTGCCAAAACATAGGAAAAACCCTCAAAAAGACACATTTTGGAAACTACACCCCCCTACCCCCCCCCCCCCTCAAGGAATTAATCTAGGGGTATAGTGAGCATTTTGATCCCACAGTTTTTTGATAAATTTCTTTGAATTAAGCCATAAAAATTAAAATCTAAATTTTTTCCAATAAAACATACAATGTTTTCATTTTTACAAGGAATAAAGAAGAAAAAACACCCCAACATTTGTAAAGCAAGTTCTCCCGACTACAGAAATACCCCAAATGTGGACATAAACTTATGTTTAAACACACGGCAGCCCTCAGAAGGGAAGGAACACCATTTGGGTTTTGGAGCTCAAATTTTGCTGGAATGGTTTTCAGACGCCATGTCGCATGTGCAAAGCCCCTGAGGGATAAAAACCAGTGGAAACCCCCCAAAAGTGACCCCATTTTGGAAACTACAACACTTCTGGAATTTATAAAGGGTTATAGTGAGCATTTTGACCCGACAGATTTTTTGCTGTATTAATTGGAAATAGGCCATGAAAATGAAATTCTACATATTTTCCCATAAAATTTAGTTTTAGCTTAGATTTTTTTATTTTCACAAGGGCTAAAGGAGAAAAAGCACCCCAATATTTGTAAACCAATTTTTCCTGACCACGGCAATACCCCATATGTGGACATAAATTGCTGTTCGTACCCACCGTAGGGCTTAGAAGGGAAGGACCGTTATTTGGCTTTTGGAGCTCAAATTTTGCTGGAATGGCTTGTGGCGCCATGTCACATTTGCAAAGCCCCTGCAAGACCAAATCAGTAGAAACCCCCAAAAGTGACCCCATTTGGAAAACTACACCCCTGAAGGTATTTATTAAGGGGTATAGTGAGCATTTTGACCCCACTGTTTTTTTTCCAGATTTAGTGTAATTATGCTGTGAAATTGAAAATATTTTTTTTTCTTATAAAACGTGGACATTTTCAATTTTTACAAGGAATAAAGGAGAAAATGCACCCCAAAATTTAAACCGCAATTTCTCCCGATTATGGTAATACCTCATATGTGATGACAAATGAATGAACCATAGTTAGATGGTAATACAATACATCCATTGTGATATGAAATACAGTGAATTTTAGTCTTGAATCCAAGGGAAAACTATAAGGAAACTAATATTTACAGTGAATTAATACCTCATATGTTGTAATAAACTGCTGTTTGGACACATGGCAGGGCTCAGGAGGGAAGAAGCGCCATTTGGCTTTTGAAGCTCAAGTTCTGCTGGAATAGATTTTGGGTGTCATGTCGCATTTGCAAAGCCCCTGCAAGACCAAATCAGTAGAAACCCCCAAAAGTGACCCCATTTGGAAAACTACACCCCTGAAGGTATTTATTAAGGGGTATAGTGAGCATTTTGACCCCACTGTTTTTTTTCCAGATTTAGTGTAATTATGCTGTGAAATTGAAAATATTTTTTTTTCTTATAAAACGTGGACATTTTCAATTTTTACAAGGAATAAAGGAGAAAATGCACCCCAAAATTTAAACCGCAATTTCTCCCGATTATGGTAATACCTCATATGTGATGACAAATGAATGAACCATAGTTAGATGGTAATACAATACATCCATTGTGATATGAAATACAGTGAATTTTAGTCTTGAATCTAAGGGAAAACTATAAGGAAACTAATATTTACAGTGAATTAATACCTCATATGTTGTAATAAACTGCTGTTTGGACACATGGCAGGGCTCAGGAGGGAAGAAGCGCCATTTGGCTTTTGAAGCTCAAGTTCTGCTGGAATAGATTTTGGGTGTCATGTCGCATTTGCAAAGCCCCTGCAAGACCAAATCAGTAGAAACCCCCAAAAGTGACCCCATTTGGAAAACTACACCCCTGAAGGTATTTATTAAGGGGTATAGTGAGCATTTTGACCCCACTGTTTTTTTTCCAGATTTAGTGTAATTATGCTGTGAAATTGAAAATATTTTTTTTTCTTATAAAACGTGGACATTTTCAATTTTTACAAGGAATAAAGGAGAAAATGCACCCCAAAATTTAAACCGCAATTTCTCCCGATTATGGTAATACCTCATATGTGATGACAAATGAATGAACCATAGTTAGATGGTAATACAATACATCCATTGTGATATGAAATACAGTGAATTTTAGTCTTGAATCTAAGGGAAAACTATAAGGAAACTAATATTTACAGTGAATTAATACCTCATATGTTGTAATAAACTGCTGTTTGGACACAGGGCAGGGCTCAGGAGGGAAGAAGCGCCATTTGGCTTTTGAAGCTCAAGTTCTGCTGGAATAGATTTTGGGTGTCATGTCGCATTTGCAAAGCCCCTGAGAGACCAAAACAGTGGAAACCCCCCAAAGGAGACCTCATTTGGGAAACTAAAGCCCTCAAGGAATTTATCGAGGGGTATAGTGAGCATTTAGACTCCACAGGTTTTTTGCTGAATTTGGAGGAATTAGGCCGTGAAAATTAATATCAACATTTTTTACACTTAGGCCTCATGCACACGAACGTAAAAACACCCATAATTACGAGCCATAATTACGGTCCTATAGATTTCTATTGGCCACGGGTACCTTCCTGTATGTTTACGGGAAGGTGACCGTGCCGTTGAAAAATATAGAACATGTCCTATTTCAGGCCGTAATAACGGCACGGGGAGGCCCATAGAAGTCTATTGGGCTCCCGTAATTACGGGTGGCTACGTGTGTGCACCTGTAATTACGGGAGTGTTGCTAGGCGACGTCAGGGGATAGTCACTGTCCAGGGTGCTGAAAGAGTTAACGGATTAGTAACTCTTTCAGCACCCGAGACAGTGACTACTGCTGGAGTTAATAGTATTAAAAGTTAACTTACCTGCTTCTTCCTCCAGTCCGGCCTCCCAGGATGATGTTTCATCCCATGTAACCGCCGCAGCCAATCACAGGCTGCAGCGGTCACATGGACTACCAAGTCATCCATGGAGGTCGGACTGGATGTTAAAAGAGGGACGCGTCACCAAGACAACGGTATGTATGAACTTCTTTTAAACTCTGCCCGAAAGGGCTGCCCCTTCTCTCTTTCTAGCACTGATAGAGAGAAGTGGCTTCCGATTAGTGCAGAGAAAACGGGTCCGTAAATACGGGAGGAATACTGGTGACACCGAACCCGTATTTACGGGCACGGGTCCGTAAATAGTGGTGGAATACGGGTCGAATACGTGTGACAAAGGACCCGTATTTACGCCAGTATTTACGGGAGGAAAAAATTAAGTTTGTGTGCATGAGGCCTAAAATGTTTAATTTTTTAATTCCCACAAGGGATAAAGGAGAATAATCACCCAAACATTTGTAAAGCAATTTCTCCCCAGTACGGCAATAGGGCAATACCCCACATGTGGTCATAAACTGCTGTTTGGACACACGGCAGGGCTCAGAAATGCAGGAGCTCTATTTGGCATGCAGATCTTGCTGATTTGATTTTTGGGATTTTTGGGAACAATGTCGCATTTGCAAAACCCTGAGGTACCAGAATACAGTGGAAATGACCCCATTTTAGAAACTACACCCCTCAATGCATTTATAATTTGCCTGGACAGATGACTGGGCTCAGAAATGAAGAGAACCATGCGCATTTGAGGCCTATTTTGGTGATACAGCATTGGCCCACAATTGCAGGGCTCTGAGGTCAAATAGTAAAATAAGCAGTGAACCCCATTTTGGAAATTACACCCCGTAGAGCATATTAAGAGGTGTAGTGAGCATTTTGACCACACGTTTTTCTTTTTATTAGAAATGAATGTGTAGATGATGATGCAAAATAAAAATGTAAATTTTGCACTGATATGCCATTTTAGTGCACAATATGTTGTCTTCAGTTTGTGCCACTGAAGACAAATACCTCATAAAATGTTAAGCGGGTTTTCTCAGGTATGGCAAAGCCATACATGTGGATGTAAACTGCTGTTTGGGCACACTGGAGGGCTCATAAGGGAGGGAGCGCCGTTAGGCTTTTGGAGCGCAGATTTTGCTTGGTAGTTGTTCTGTTTGGAGTTTTGCTGGTATTTCAGTTTATAATGTGGGGGCATATGTAAGCTAGGCAGAGTCCATCAGGGCATAATAAGAGGGTACAATAATGGGGTAAATAAATAATAATCCGCAGATATGTGGCCAGTGTCGCACTGATAAATGGTGCCCAATCTTATACGCTTTTGGAACGCTCTGCACATTTTGCGTCGCCATATTCTGAGAGCCAGAACTTTTTTATTTTTTCTCAAGTGTGAGGGCTTATTTGTTGCAGGACAATGTATAGTTTTCATTGGTACCATATCGGGGTACATGCAATTTTTTGATCACTTTTTATTCCATTTTTTTCGCAAGCAAGGTGACCAAAAACAAACAATTCTGACAATGGTTTTTTAAATTTATCTTTTTACAGTGTTCACTGTGGGCTATAAATCACATTTTACTTTATTCTGTGGGTTGATACGATTACGGCAATACCAAATGTATATTGTTTTTTAAGTTTTGCAGCGTTTGCACAATAAAATCACTTTTTTTTTTTTTTAAATAATTTATTTTTTGTGTCCCCATATTCTGAGAACCATAACTTTTTTATTTTTCATCAAAAAAGCTGCGTAAAGGCTTGTTTTTTTTGCGTGACGGGTTGTAATTTTTATTGGTACTATTTTGGGGTACATGCAATTCTTTGATAACTTTTCATTCCATGTTTTGTGAGGGGTGGTGACCAAAAAAAATTGCGATTCTGGCATTGTTTTTTATTTTTTATTTTTGCGGTGTTCACCATGCGGGAAAAATAATATTATAGTTTTACAGTTTGGGTCGTTACCAAATATGTGCACTTTTTTTAACGGTTTAATTTTTTTCCTATAATAAAAGACTTATTATAAGAAAAAAGGTAGTGTTTTTTTTTTTTTCATTTTTACTTTTATTCAACATTTTCATTAACTTTTTGTTTTGTCCCACTAGGGAACATGAAGGCCTGCACCTCTGACCTTCACTCTAATACTGTAGCGCCCATGGCCGCGGGCCGTCGTGTTCACTCACATCCCGACGCCCGCAGCCATGGATCTGTGAGCGCTGGCCTCCGTCTCCCTCCTAGGAGATGCCAGCGCTCGCTTCCGCTCCGTCCGGCCGGGTCCCGTAGGGTGCGCGCGCATGCTCGCGCCCGCTCTTAAAGGGCCAGCGAGCGCACATGGAATCAATTATCATTAACCCACGTGATTCCCTGCTCTATAAGAATGCCCCAGCCCTTCTGATCCTTGCCTGAGCGTTGTTAGTCTTTCCCTGTCTGTCTCGCAAATGGTCCCTTAGTGTCTCCCGTTCCTGCTGTTACCCGTGCCCTGTTACCGTTCCTGTATTCCGCATTGTTCCTGTGCCTACCCATGTTCAAGTGTCATCTGCCACGTCAAGTGCCATCTGCCATGTCAAGTGCCATCTGCCACGTCAAGTGCCATCTGCCACGTCAAGTGCCATCTGCCACGTCAAGTGTCATCTGCCACGTCAAGTGCCATCTGCCACGTCAAGTACCATCGGCTCATCGGATACTGCCCGCCACGTCTGGCGCCACTTTCCGCACCTGTCTCCATCCGTGCTGAGGCCACAGTCACCGCCCGGACTATTACAGGTACCTAAACATTACTGTCTGCTATCTACTTTCACATAGACTGTGACCTGGTCAGTTGCCTCCCCGCTATGGCGGAGCGGCCTAGTGGGTACACAAACCCATTGCCCGTGACAAATACATTGCACTACCCTCGTAGTGCAATGCATTAGAGCAGTCAATTATTCACTGACAGCAAGCCTATCAGGCCCCGCCTCATGGACTTCCATACGTGACAGATCAGGTGGCCATTGTTAGGCCTCCGGTTGCCATAGCAATGATCAACAACCCTGCGATCACATCGCAGCAATGCCGATCGGCTTCAAACCACTAAGATGCCGTGATCGCGGAATCTAAGGGGTTCATGGCAGGGATCGGAGCTAGCTCTGTTCCCTGCCATTACAGCAGGGTGTCAGCTGTAACATGCAGATTACACCAGCGGCTGATGTCGCAGGTTCAGCTTCTGAGCCTGCACCATCTTGTTTCTGGGGACAGAAGCCTTTTTGGTCCTGCCTCCGAGCGGGACCTAACAGGCTTCTGTACTTGGCAGACAGGAGGCCTAAATGAGGCTCCACCTCCGGTTTGCCAAAGCAGCTATCGGAACCCCACGATTACATCGCTGGGTTCCGATCTGCTGGTAAACCCCATAGATGCAGCGCTCGCTTTTGGCCGCTGCATTTAAAGGGTTAATCGGCCCGATTGGAGGCTAGCTCCAATCCTGGCCATAACATACGGTGTCAGCTGTAATATACAGCTGACAACTGCTGGCAATGGTGCGGGCTCAGCTTCTGAGCCTGCACCAGCAACACAACGTACAGTTCCAATGTTTTGCTTGTCGACAACAACTTAATAGTACGTTGTATGTCGCCAAGGGTTTAAAGAAGAACTCACATGAATTTTTTTCTTTCTTTGTCCGTTTTTAATGGCCATCTTGTACACCTATATGATATTTACTTGCTCACCGAGAGTCTATTATACAAAATGCCGGTTCCGTTAGGCTCCCCTGTGCGGTCACATGATCTGTAAACTGACTCGCCGATTCACACAAGGTCTTGTGTGTGGACTGGAAGCCAGTTTCTTTATGTAGGTCTATGATACTCAGAATGTGAGTCTCATAGTGTCACGATCTGGGGGTATGTGAATCCACTAGGCTGCACCGCCGTAGCAGAGTAACAGCTGGAAAAACAACAGTCTATAAAGTCTATGCAAAGTCCTTAGCACAAGAGTACCTGTAAGAGTCCAGTCAGTAGCAGAGGCTTTGGCACGTATGGAACTTGATGTGGCAGATGACACCAGACATGGCGGATGATACCAGACGTGGTATAAGACAGCGGGCGTGGTAGATGACACAACACATGGCTGAGGATAGCAGATGTGGTATATGACAGCAGGCATGCAAGATGACACAACACTACTCCAACACTAGATAAGGTACAGGAACAAACACAGCACGGGATGCAGGAAGCAGGATACAGGTGCACAGGGAACAGGATACAACCAAGGGACCATTTGCTAAAACAAACATGGGAATATAACAACAATGCTCAGGCAAGGAGTGTAAGGGCAGAGCCCTTTTTATAGTCCAGGGTGATCTGGGGATAATTGGGTGATTAGATGAATGTGCACGTGCTGGCCATTTAAGTTCAGGGATGAGCGTGCACGCGCGCACCCTAGAGGAAGCAATAGAGCAGTGTGGCCGAGTGTGTTGGCGTCTCCTGGGAGGGAGATGCCGGCAAGAAGATTGAGGTCTGCAGTCGCGGCCATCGGATGGTAAGGAGAGGCGGCGGTCTGCGACCGCGGCCGTTACACATAGACTTACATAGAGAAACTGGCTTCCGATCCACACATAAGACACTGTGTAAATGGGCTAGTCAGTTTACAGATCACGTGAAAGCACGGGAGAGCGGAACAGAGCCTGCATTTTATATAATAGACTCTAGGTGAGCAAATAAATATTAGGTGTACAAGATCCCCATTAACTGGTTGCCGACACAGGACGAGAATGCTCGTCCTGAGCGGCGAGTACTTGGCGCATTAGGACGAGCATTCTCGTCCTGTGTGACAGCCGTCTGTGCACGTGATCGAGAGCGGGGCAAGGGCTGTAATACACAGCCACAGCCCCGCACTGACAGCGGAGAGGAGAGAAACATCTTCTCTCCGCCGTTAACCCTTTGAATGCCGTGATGAAAGCAGATCACAGCGTTCAAGGAGAGGGGACTGCACTTTGATCGCGTCACAGAAGATAACTGTGACGCGATCAAAGCCCATAACTCATATGGCCAGACAGCCCAGGGTCCATTGAAGGACCCCAGGGCTGTCTGAACAAATTTCCTGTTGTTAGGGCATACTGAGGTATGCCATAACATCTGCCTGTGTACAATCAGTACACAGGCTAATGTACCAGCACACAGATCTACAGTGAAGGAAATAAGTATTTGATCCCTTGCTGATTTTGTAAGTTTGACCACTGTCAAAGTCATGAACAGTCTAGAATTTTTAGGCTAGGTTAATTTTACCAGTGAGAGATAGATTATATAAAAAAAATTAAAAAAAAATCACATTGTCAAAATTATATATATTTATTTGCATTGTGCACAGAGAAATAAGTATTTGATCCCTTTGGCAAACAAGACTTAAAGAGGCTCTGTCACCAGATTTTGCAACCCCTATCTGCTATTGCAGCAGATAGGCGCTGCAATGTAGATTACAGTAACGTTTTTATTTTTAAAAAACGAGCATTTTTGGCCAAGTTATGGCCATTTTTGTATTTATGCAAATGAGGCTTGCAAAAGTACAACTGGGCGTGTTGAAAAGTAAAAGTACAACGGGGCGTGTATTATGTGCGTACATCGGGGCGTGTTTACTACTTTTACTAGCTGGGCGTTCTGATGAGAAGTATCATCCACTTCTCTTCAGAACGCCCAGCTTCTGGCAGTGCAGATCTGTGACGTCACTCACAGGTCCTGCATTGTGTCGGCCACATCGGCACCAGAGGCTACAGTTGATTCTGCAGCAGCATCAGCGTTTGCAGGTAAGTAGCTACATCGATTTACCTGCAAACGCCGATGCTGCTGCAGAATCATCTGTAGCCTCTGGTGCCGATGTGTCCTCGCTCGTCTGACACGATGCAGGACCTGTGAGTGACGTCACAGCGTGATCTCTCGAGAACACGGCTGTGTCTGCACTGCCAGAAGCTGGGCGTTCTGAAGAGAAGTGGATGATACTTCTCATCAGAACGCCCAGCTAGTAAAAGTAGTAAACACGCCCCGATGTACGCACATAATACACGCCCAGTTGTACTTTTACTTTTCAACACGCCCAGTTGTACTTTTGCAAGCCTCATTTGCATAAATACAAAAATGGTCATAACTTGGCCAAAAATGCTCGTTTTTTAAAAATAAAAACGTTACTGTAATCTACATTGCAGCGCCTATCTGCTGCAATAGCAGATAGGGGTTGCAAAATCTGGTGACAGAGCCTCTTTAATACTTGGTGGCAAAACCCTTGTTGGCAAGCACAGCAGTCAGACATTTTTAGTAGTTGATGATGAGGTTTGCACACATGTTAGATGGAATTTTGGTCCACTCCTCTTTGCAGATCATCTGTAAATCATTAAGATTTGAAGGCTGTCGCTTGGCAACTCGGATCTTCAGCTCCCTCCATAAGTTTTCGATGGAATTAAGGTCTGGAGACTGGCTAGGCCACTCCATGACCTTAAAGGAACAGTGTCATCACAAATTATTTTTTTATATGTTAAAGATGTTAGTGCTTTATTAAAAACGTTTATATTCATTTGTGTGTTTGTGTTTTACTTTTTCTTATTTTTACACTTTTTCTTCCCTATGGGGGCTGCCATTTTTTGTTCCATTTCTGTCTGTGTCGATTAACGACACATACAGACATGGAATACGGCAGCCACAGTCCCATAGGGACTGCGAACGGCTCCCGTCCCATTGACTTCAGTGTACGGCGTCTGTGTGGGAACTGCGCATGCGCCGCTCCCACACAGTCCAATTCGAAATTGGCGCCGTCCGGCGCCATTTTCCTGTGGACCGGAAGTCGCGGCCGGACAGTAATATTACTACTTCCGGTCGCGGCTTCCGGATTTGTGCACTTGGACCAGCGGCAGCAAACGGAGCGGACGGGCCGGAGGGAGCCGCGGCGGCAGGAGCAGGTAAGAGATTTCAATGTATGTTCGTGTTTGTGTGTGTTTACTACTGTATGTAAACCTACTACACTGTGTGTTAGCTCAAAAAATGGCGAGACACAGTGTAGGAGGTTACACCATTCAAACCCCTCGTTTATCCCGGCACTAGCCAGGATAAAGGAGGGGGGGATGCTGAGAGCTCACTAGAGCGAGGGCTTTTAACCCAATGTTGCAATGCTGCAATTTTGGGAATAGCTCCATCTAGTGACCAAAAATGGGTAGTATTATAAATTTTGAATTAATTTATAATATTTCCTGACTCGTGAAAAAAATAAAAAAAATTTGAACAATGTTTAATCACCCACACACTAAATGTTTAATTTAAAAAAAAACAACATGTTTTTCTGGCAACACATTGCCTTTAATGTGCTTCTTTTTGAGCCACTCCTTTGTTGCCTTGGCTGTATGTTTCGGGTAATTGTCGTGCTGGAAGACCCAGCCACGAGCCATTTTTAATGTCATGGTGGAGGGAAGGAGGTTGTCACTCAGGATTTGACGGTACATGGCTCCATCCATTCTCCCATTGATACGGTGAAGTAGTCCTGTGCCCTTAGCAGAGAAACACTCCCAAAACATAATGTTTCCACCTCCATGCTTGACAGTGAGGACGGTGTTGTTTGGGTCATAGGCAGCATTTCTCTTCCTCCAAAAACGGCGAGTTGAGTTAATGCCAAAGAGCTCAATTTTAGTCTCATCTGACCACAGCACCTTCTCCCAATCACTCTCAGAATCATCCAGATGTTCATTTGCAAACTTCAGACGGGCTGTACATGTGCCTTCTTGAGCAGGGGGACCTTGCGGGCACTGCAGGATTTTAATCCATTACGGCGTAATGTGTTACCAATGGTTTTCTTGGTGACTGTGGTCCCAGCTGCCTTGAGATCATTAACAAGTTCCCCCCGTGTAGTTTTCGGCTGAGCTCTCACCTTCCTCAGGATCAAGGATACCCCACGAGGTGAGATTTTGCATGGAGCCCCAGATCGATGTTGATTGACAGTCATTTTGTATGTCTTCCATTTTCTTACTATTGCACCAACAGTTGTCTCCTTCTCACCCAGCATCTTACTTATGGCTTTATAGCCCATTCCAGCCTTGTGCAGGTCTATGATCTTGTCCCTGACATCCTTAGAAAGCTCTTTGGTCTTGCCCATGTTGTAGAGGTTAGAGTCAGACTGATTAATTGAGTCTGTGGACAGGAGTCTTTTATACAGGTGACCATTTAAGACAGCTGTCTTTAATGCAGGCACCAAGTTGATTTGGAGCGTGTAACTGGTCTGGAGGAGGCTGAACTCTTAATGGTTGGTAGGGGATCAAATACTTATTTCTCTGTGCACAATGCAAATAAATACATATAATTTTGACAATGTGATTTTCTTTTTTTTTTTTTATATAATCTATCTCTCACTGGTAAAATTAACCTAGCCTAAAAATTCTAGACTGTTCATGACTTTGACAGTGGGCAAATTTACAAAATCAGCAAGGGATCAAATACTTATTTCCTCCACTGTATGTCAGTACATTACAGTTACAAAATAAAAATCAAAATGATAAATACCTTTATGGGATTAAAAAAAAAAAAAAAGTTAAATGAATGTAAAAAAAAAATAATGATAAATAAATAAATAAATAAAAAGTAAAAAAAATACACAGAAACACACATTTTTTTATAATAAATAAACTTTTTAAAATATAAGTCCCAAAACATGAAATAATATACACATATTTGGTATCACCACGACCGTAACAACCTGTACAACAAATGTATAACATTATTTATGATAATCGGTGTATGGTGTAAAAAAAAAAATATTATAACTGTTGCGGAACTGCTTTTTTACTGCATTTTCGCCAAAATAAAAATGTACAGAAATTAAACGATAATGTATTTGTACCAAAAAAGGGTATGTACATAAAGTACAACTCGTTCCGCAAAAACCAAAGTCTCATACAACTACATCGTACAAAAAATAAAAGAGTTATAAGCGTCGGGATGCAAAGAGGGAAATCTAAAAAAATTGTTCTGTCCTCAAGGCCAAAATTGGCCGTGTCCTTAAGGGGTTAATAATGGGCAAAGAAATAAAAAAATTCATAGGAGTTCTTCTTTAAAGGGTAACTAAATGTTCGACAAACTTCTGACATGTCATAGTGACATGTCAGATGTTTGATTAGTGGGGCTCCGATCACTGAGACCCCACCAATCGCTAAAACGAAGCCGCAGAAGCGCTTGTGTGAGCCCTCAGCCACTTAGTTTCTGTTCGGCTTTGTCTATTAAGCCCGTACTCACATTGATTTCCGGAAAAAGCCGAACAGAAATGAAGCGGCTGAGTGCTAACACGAGCAATTCTGCCGCTTCGTTTTAGCGATTGGTGGTGGCCTCAGTGTTCGGACCCCCACCAATCAAAACTTCAGACATGTCACTATGACATGTCAGACGTTTGTCGAACATTTAGTTACCCTTTAAGTGGCAGCATAGTATATAGGGGACAGCACAGATATCTTCAGTTTATTTGTTCTACTTTAATACTGAACACACACTTACAAAGAAACATATATAAACATGCAGACACACATATAGACACACAGGCACATATACACACAAAAACTGGAACATATACACAAACAAACACTGAGACTTATATACACACACACACACACACAAACACATATACACACACACACACAGACACATGTACACACATATAAACAGACACATATACACACATACATACATACATACATACACACAAACATATACACACACATATATACACATATAAACATATATATACATACTGGAATATACACACATATACACACACACAAACTGAAACATAGGTATACACATACAAAAACAGAGACTTATATACACAGACACATATACACACATAGGCCGGCAGGCTATGGGCGGAGCTTCCTCCTCTCCTCCGCCTCAATTCTTGTTTACTCCATGTGTGTAACTAAGAGCAGAGATCAGAGCAGAGGCAAAGCCCAGTGGCGCCCCCTATATGCTAGGAGGGTGATGCTCCCTGTGCACTCGCACAGGTCGTACACCCCTAAGGTCGGCCCTGTATACAGTTAGGTCCAGAATTATTTGGACAGTGACCCAATCTTCAGAATTTGGGCTCTGCATGCCACCATATTGGATTTGAAATGAAACAATTGAGATGCAATTGAAGTGTAGACTTTCAGGTTTAATTCATGGGGTTGGACAAAAATATCCTGTGAAACATTTAGGAATTGCATCAATTTTTCTACACAGCCTCCTCATTTCAGGGGCTCAAAAGTAATTGGACAAATTAAAATGACCATAAATAAAATGTTTTTTTTAATACTTTGTAGCGAATCCTTTGCAGGCAATGACTGCCTGAAGTCTGAAACCCATGGTCATCACCCAACGCTGGGTTTCCTCCTTTGTGATGCTTTGCCAGGCCTTTACTGCAGCTGTCTTCAGTTGTTGCTTGTTTGTGGGTCTTCTGCCTTAAGTTTTCTCTTAAGCAAGTGAAAAGCATGATCGATCATCTTGAGAACTGGTGATTGACTTGGCCATTGCAAAATATTCCACTTCCTTGCTTTCGCAGTATGTTTTGGGTCATTGTCCATCTGTACTGTCAAGCGACGTCCAATTAACTTTGCTGCATTTGGTTGAATCTGAGCAGAAAGTAAATCCCTGAACACTTCAGAATTCATCCGGCTGCTTCTGTCTTCAGTCACATCCTCAATAAACACTAGTGACCCAGTGCCTTTGGCAGCCATGCATGCCCATGCCATCACACTGCCTCCACCATATTTTACAGGGGATGTGGTGTGCTTTGGATCATGAGCCGTTCCAAGCCTTCTCCATACTTTCTTCCTCCCATCATTCCGGTACAGGTTGATCTTAGTTTCATCTGTCCAAAGAATGCTGTTCCAGAACTGTGCTGGCTTTTTTAGATGTTGTTTGGCAAAGTCTAATCTGGCCTTTCTATTTTTGAGGCTGATTAATGGTTTGCGCTTGTGGTGAAACCTCTGTATTTGCTCTCATGAAGTCTTCTCTTTATGGTAGACTTAGATACTGATACACCTACTTCCAGGAGAGTGTTCTTCACTTGGGTAGATGTTGTGAAGGGGTTTTTATTCACCATGGAAAGGATTCTGCGATCATCCAGCACTGTTGTCTTCCGTGAACGTCCAGGCCTTTTGGAGTTCACGAGATCACCAGTGCGCTCTTTTTTTTTCAAAAATGTACCAAACTGTTGATTTGGCCACTCCTAACATTTGTGCTATCTCTTTGATGGATTTCTTCATTTTTTTCAGCCCAAAGACGGTCTGCTTCACTTGCATTGAGAGCTCCTTTGACCTCATGTTCTGGGTTCACAGCAACAACCTCCAAATGCAAATGCCACACCTAGAATCCACTCCAGAACTTTTACCTGCTTAATTGATGATGGATTAACAATGGAATAGCCCATGCAGCAACCCAGTGAATTTTTTGCTCTAGATTCAAGGGAAAACTATAAGGAAATTGATATTTACAGTGAATTAATAGCGCATGCAGCCCATTAAATAGCTTTTGAGATAATTGTCCAATTACCTTTGGTCCCTTGAAAAAGAGGCAGCTACATATTAAAGAGTTGTAATTCCTAAACCCTTCCTCAAATTAGGATGTGAATACCCTTAAATTAAAGCTGATAGTCTGCACTTTAAGCCCATATGGATTATATAACTCTATATTCAATATGTTTTGGTATACAGCTAAAATGCAAAACTTGTGTCCCTGTCCAAATAATTCTGGACCTAAATGTAAATTCAGTTAGTAAATTAGTTTTTCTTGTTCTACGTGTAGTTTGTTTGCATTCTTTAATAACCCAATAAAGACATACAAAGGGCTAACATTTTATATTTATATTTCTGTTCTTTTACAATTTATTGTCTTTTTATATATGAGTATCAATAATTATCAGTTACAATTTTTTGTTTTTGGACATCATTTTTTTTCTTAGAATTTTTTATTACAATTTGTTTTCTTTAAAATCTATTTGTGATGAAATGCATCACAGTAAACCAAGAATAAATTAGTAAAGTAAAAACAATGTATTGTGGCAAAAAATGTTGGGAAATTTTCAAATACATTGAGGTTTGGCTTGCATGGGTTTTACAAAAACAAACTTTAATTATTAAATTATTAACTCACAATTTAAACTCTACATGATTAGGCCCTGTTTACACCTAGGTTTGGCGTATGTATCTGGAAAGCTCCCAGCACAGAACGTCTTCATAAGGCCCTATCTGCCAGGTGTATGCCAAAAGAGTGGGCATTCCTTTTTTTTTTTTCTACTGTATAAGAAAGCTTAGTTGACTGTGCTTGCCTATAGCATCCAGTGAGGTATACATTGGGAAAATCCTCCAGACATATACCTATGACAGAAAGCAAAAACTAGATGCGTTTAATAATTATTCTTAAATTTTTTTTATTCAACATCAATTAAATTATTTCATATTTGTCATATATGCTTTTGCATGTTAGACTTCTTATGATATTTACTAGTTTATCATGGGGAAAAATATTAGAATGCACCACATTAGTGCTCTAAATCAATGTTCAAATATTTCATATCATATTTCATGCACCTGTCAGCTTTCTCTTGCAATGTGGCAATCAATCAAAATGACAATACAATAAACCCGAAATAAAACTGTAAGAAAAGAAGCAAATAGTAAAGATACCTAGAGAATATAGGAACAGAACAGAACTGTAATTCAGTATTCAGCCTTAAACCCCAAGATTTTTGTAATCTAGAATATTAAGCAGCCAGTAATGATCACGGCACTGCGTATTTTAAGCACTTTCATTTAAAGTTGCAGGAGCTTGGATTATAAAGTTCATCTATTTGTAAACTCAGGGAATATAAGTAATCGACATAAACATTACAGAAAAGTTATAGTGTGTGCCACTGCTTTACAGTTTTTTCCCCTGTCGCTCCAACAGTGGGAGATTTGCCAGTTTTGCAGAAAATCTGAATTATTCACATTCAGCAGAAACAATCTAGAATTGTAAAATATTTACTTATCTCTATAGATGGTTGTATTGATACCTCAGATTCAAGATATGTAGTGCATCAGAGGGATTTAGGGCAGATACAGACGGACGTTGCGTTTTTGCGCGCGCAAACAACGCAGCATTTTGCGCGCGCAAAAACCATTTGACAGCTGCGTGTGTCATCCGTGTATGATGCGCGGCTGCGTGATTTTCACGCAGCCGCCATCATAGAGATGAGGCTAGTCGACGCCCGTCACTGTCCAAGGTGCTGAAAGAGCTAACTGATCAGCAGTAACTCTTTCAGCACCCTCGACAGTGAATGCCAAACACAATATACAGCAACCTGTTAAAAAAAAAAGAAAAAGTTCGTACTTACCGAGAACTTCCCGGCCGTTGCCTTGGTGACGCGTCCTTGGTGACACGTCCTTGGTGACGCGCCTCTCTTGACATCGGGCCCCACCTCCCTGGATGACGCGGCAGTCCATGTGACCGCTGCAGCCTGTGTTTGGCCTGTGATTGGCTGGAGCTGTCACTTGGACTGAATTGTCATCCCGGTAGGTCAGACTGGAGGAAGAAGCCGGGAGTTATTGGTAAGTGAGAACTTCGTTTTTTTAACAGGTTCATGTTTATTGGGATCGGTAGTCACTGTCCATGGTGCTGAAAGTTTAACTCTTTCAGCACCCTGGACAGTGACTATCTCCTGACGTCGCGTACCGGAAATTTTTTTGACGGGTTCGGCCAAAACGAGTTCGGCCGAACCCGGTGAAGTTCGGTTCGATTGTCCGGGTTCGCTCATCTCAAAGACACTCCATTTGGATGTTTGGAAACAGAAAAGCACGTGGTGCTTTTCTGTTTACATTCATCCTTTTGACAGCTGGTGCGCTGTTTGTCGGTTCGCACGGAAGTGCTTCCGTGCGACCTGTGTGGTTTTCACTCACCCATTGACTTCAATGGGTGCGTGATGCGCGAAATACGCGGAGATATTGAACCTGTCGCGTTTTTTGCGCAGCAGACAAATGCTGCGCAAAAAGCACGGACTGTCTGTACTGCCCATAGACTTGTATTGGTCTTTGCGTGGCGCGTGAAAACCACGCGGCCCGCACGGACCGAATACACGTTCGTGTGAATCCCCCCTTACACTCAACCCCTTAATGACTTGCCATTTTTCTTTTAAATTTTTCATTCTCAACAATCCAAAAGCCATCATTTTTTTATTTTTCTGTCGATATAGCAGTTTCAAGTCTTTTTTTTTGCGGGACAAGCTGTAATTGTTTTTAATGGCACTATTTAATGTACCATATAATGTACAGGGGAAAAAAAATGAAAATTCCTCATTGTTTTATGGGTTTTGTTTTTACAACTTTCATCCTGCGCTAAAAATCACATCTTAACTTTTTTCTGTGGGTCAATACAATTACGGCGATACCAAATTTGTGTCACCCTATTTTTTATTTTCCCGTCAATGGAGCTGTGTGAGGGCTTGTTTTTTGCGGGGCAATCTGTTCTTTTTGTTTATATAATCTTGGGATATATACAACTTTTTGACGACCATTTATTAAATTTTTTGTGGGTGACAAGGTAACCAAGAAACAGCGATTCTAATGATTCCAGCAGTTAGAGCAGGGTGTCAGCTGTAATATACAGCTGACAACCACAGCGTATGGAGTAAGCTCAGCCCGTGAGCCCGCTCCATACAACTCCTCCTCCCCCTATTATGTACTAACACAATGGGTGGTCATAAACAGGTTAAAGATTCACTTATTTCTAGATGCCAACATTCATTTTAGATTTTAATTGACCTAAACCCAAAATCACAGAAAGACCAAATTTTTCACAGACATATCTGAAAACCAAAAATACTCAATACCATTGTTGCAAGTTAATGCCTTCAAAGCCAGCTCCGAAAGGGATGCATTATGCCTGGTACTCTAATGGGCCGGTCTGACCCTGAGCACCATACATTAGCACACCTGGTGCCCATAGGACCGTAATACCTAGCACATAATACAAAAATATGCTTTTTAGTGTACCATTGGTTGAAGGTATTTTTGCTTATATATTAGGAAAATGCAGTTTAGATATATACTGTCATTAGCAGAATCACTTCCGCTACAACCAAGAGCAATCTTTAGTTGGAACAGGGAAGCAGCAGAGAAAAACGCTAGCTGTTAAAGGCTAATAGTTGGAAAGGAGTTTATAGCCTTCTCTAGACAGAGCACAGACTGCTGTAAACTGCAAAATAAGTTGAATGTTCATTATTTATCTCTGTTGTTGAAAATTTGTGAAATAAGAAAGAACTATAACATGAGTAGAGTTAAATGCAGATATAAATATGACACCACAACTTTCCCAAATTAGTATGACAGGAATCCCACAACACTATCTTATGTTCAGCCATGATAATAAAAATAATATGCTCTATTTATCAAGCATCGACATATTCAGCTGCACTTTATAACCAGGAGAAACTTTGAAAATATCCGAAAAGATTATGGAAAATATTGACAACAATAAACTACAAACAATGACACAAAGATAGAAGTTTACATATTGGATATTACAATCGAAGGCTCTATTAACACTGGAGTCATGCCTTTAATTTCTACATGATTCATGATGAATATGGTAGATCCAATATGATCCTTCATGATCCACTTGATGGATACATTACGATCCATTTTAGTACCCCCATTGACTTGGATCTAACAATCATGTACAGTTATTTCCTGTACAGGTTCCCATGCAGCTCATGACAACTGTAGCTAGGGAACTGAGCTTGCAGCTGTTGCGAAGTAGAGCCTTTTATGAAGACCCCCATGGATCTCCAGAACGGCAGAGACCAGATAAGTAAAACTTTGGGGTGTGGATTGCCAAAGTCCCTCCATGAAAAAGCTGCATTCTCATTTTTTATCCCAGTGGGTCACTTTTATGGTATGTGCACACTGGTTGTATACGCTGCGTACGCAAAATATCTGACCTAGTAGTCGTAGGGAATTCCAGCCGAATAACATCACCAAATTGTGCTGGAAAGAAAAGGACTTTATAGAGGGGAACCAGAGCTTTGAGTTCTAGACAAAAGAGTTACCCATGTATCTTTGTTTAAGAACATATGTCTCAATGTAGGATGGTCACTTGAAATTAAAGTGTAGGTTTATCATACTCTTTACAAAGTAAATTGAATATGACTGGTTACTAAAACAAGATGACGTAAACTGACTATACAATTATAGCTATTGTCATTCTCAGCCTTGAGATCCCTTCACTTTTCCTGTCTTCAGCAACCATATCAAATACAGAAACCAGCATTAGTGCGAGGTGGAACAGCCCCCTTTAAATATATAGATGCCAAAGAACAATAACAATACATAAAACATATTAGATGAGAACGAATTACCTTTAGATAATGTTCCACCTAATGAAAAATCCCCTTTCTAAATGTGAACTTCATGTTATAGATTTGGCCATTGCTTAATACTAAATGATGGTACAGGAAATGTCATATTATGTAGGAAAGGGTCTGGGAACATCATATGTGCTGATAAGTACTATGCAGTATGTTATCGTTGAACTGCCAGAAAAGATAAATCAAATCAGCATTGTCTCACTGGATGGCAGGCAAGAAGAGACAGTAGCTCCATTTCAACAGTAAATGAGTGTAAATGAAATGAACATTTTATAAGATGCTTGAAGATTATGACAGAAGTTACAGGGACGTGGCGGGTAGCTTGATCAGCCTGGCATATCAAATAAATAATTCTGGCTCAGTGAAGGGATGATGGGGTTTACTGTGAGTGACTGTGAGTCATGTAGAATATGCTCACAGCATGAAAATAAAAGTTAGTTTGCTAATTAGAAAATACTACAGAGGGCTGTGCAATTTTGTAAGAGTTTTAGATTTTATATATAAAAGTGGAGGTTTTTGAACCACATGAGTAAATTAATGTCAGGAAAAAAAAGTTTTGAGGACTTAATAAGAAGCAAGAAAAGAGAAATTTATTGAAGAGAATGTTGATTTGGTAGATGTTTCTACAAGGCAAGTCACCTTTAAGATGTAGCTTAACTCCTTAATGACACAGCCAAGTTGAGATTTTTCATTTTCGTTTTTTCCTCCCCACCTTCAAAAGCCATAACATTTTTATTTCTTCGTTCGACAAAGCCATCGGAGGGCTTGTTTTTGTGGGACAATTTGGAGTTTTTAATGGCACCATTTATTGTAACGCATAATGTACTGGGAAGCTGAAAAAAAAATATTTGCGGGGTGAAATGGGCAAAAAACACACGCAATTTTTGGGGGGTTTTGTTTTTACGGCGTCTATCAGGCGGTAAAAACGACATATTCAACTTATTCTACAGGTTGATAAGATTACGGCAATACCAAATTTATATGTTTTGTTTTATGTTTTACCACTTTAAAAAAAAATAACACTATTTGCTACAAAAACAAATGTTTTGTGTCGCCATATTTTGAGAGTCATATTTTTTTTTTATTACAATCAATTTAGCGGTGTGAGGGCTTACATTTTGTGGGGTGAGCTGTAGTTTTCAACTATACCATTTTGGGGTACATGCGACTTTTTGATCACTTTTTATTTCAATTTTTTGGAGAGGTTGAAATCCTAGAAGATAATCAAAGTGATTTGCTGCACTATAGTGCAAAAGTTAAATGTGCTCTCGACTCTCAACAAGATTGCATTAATGAGGCCTTATTACGCATTGAAGACCAAGAAAACTGGAGTTGGAGAAATAACCTTTGCCTCAGAGGCTTTTCAGAATCTATTATGCATGATAGTCTACCTCAATAAGCTATGGATAGCTTCTCTGACGTTATTGGCCAAGATGCGTCCAGATCCATTACAATTGAACGTATACACAGAGCCCTGAGGGGTAAACCTCGCCCTAACGAACCTCCGAGAGATATCATATGCGGTTTACTCAGTTACACAGACACCGCTGCCATTTTAAATGCTGCTAGAAATAGAAATACTCTGACCTACGAAACTTCTACAATTAAAATTTTCCAAGATATCGCTCCTTCAACACTAGCGAAGAGAAGAGTGCTTAAGTTCTTACTTGATGCTTTGAGGGAGAAAAAACTACAATTCTGTTGGCTTTTCCCATTTGGTTTGGCCATATCTAAAGATGGACGTCAAATTATCATAAAAAAATCTTTGGATCTTGAGGCTGCTTGGGAGAAATTAGACATTTCACCTATGGACATTCCATCGTGGCTGCCGTCTAACATGGTGGACATACCACCCTTAAAAAGTCCTTCATTCTGGAACTAAACTGGAAGGGCCATTTCACCCAAAGCCAAGAAAACTACTGCTTGTGATAGAAAGTTGGACATTTGATTGTACTCTTGACGATTGCCGGATGGTTCGTTGACGGAACTGTTTCTCCGCTATGTATGTGGTAGAAACGACGTGAGTAACATGTGGATCACCCCTAATATCTTTAGATAATGTACAGCTTTGAAGATACAAGGAGATGATGTTTCTCTATTATTGTAATCTGGGTTTATATTTTTGATATGTTAATTTTTAGCATAAGTTCTGGTGAGTTTTCAGTGTTGGGATTGATCATACATATATGTCTTGTAGGGATCTATTCTTACAGGAACTTTCTTTCGTTCACAATTTCCTCCTGTTGATAAGGACATGCTTACACAATTATTTGACGTATATATTTCAATGGATAATGAAGTCCTTTTGTGTGCTTGCAACCTTTCTGTTTATGTGTTTAACCCAATCTACCCCCTTGCCTTTCCTTCCAACTCTTCCGCCACTTTTCCTCTTCCCCTGGACAATAGTTGGTTTTGGCCATTTTATTTGCGGTTATGTGTTCCGATCTGTTCATGCTTATAACATGTACTTATGATGAACTTAAAGATTACCTCATGTAATGTTAAAGGTCTGAACTCTCCACGGAAAAGAAGTCAAATTCTGCAACAAATTAATAAAGATAAAACGAAAATTGCACTACTGCAAGAGACCCATGTTAGACATAACGAAATTCCGAATTTACGGAAGAATATTTTCCCGAACGCCTATCATATCACCTACTCTTCCTCACGTAGAGGAATAAGTTACTTTTTCACAAAAGCGTAGCTTTCAAATGGATAGCTGACATGATAGATCCAGAAGGCCGATATTTATTTGTCAAATGCCTTTTGGGCAATACTCTTTTTACAATTGCCAATTTATATGCACCAAATTTCAGACAGACTACGTGGATAGTCCAGACCTTAAAATTGTTTGAACAATTTTCTGAAGGTGTCCTGGTGGTTGGAGCTGATCTCAATCTACCGCTGGACCCACTATTAGACACTACCAGTAAGACATCAATTTCATATAGATATACTGCAAAACTTTGCAAATTCTTTAAAAACTTGTATCTGACAGATACTTGGAGACTATTACATCCCTCAGATAGGGACTTCACCTATTTTTCTGACACCCACCGCACCTACAACAGATTGGATTATATTTTCGTATCTCAATCTCATACTCCATTTTTGCTTCATGCTGGCATAGGGAATATTCTCCTCTCGGATCATGCACCTATAAATGCTACCCTTAAACTGGTGGATGTTCCGAAGGGACAATGGTGTTGGAGGATTAATGACACCTTAAATGCAGATCCCTCTTACCAATCTTGTATAGAAACGCACATACAGAACTACTTCACATCTAATATCACACCAGATGTTTCACCTGCTATCACCTGGGAAGCCCATAAATCAGTTCTGAGAGGGGAACTTATCTCACTTTGTACCCATGTTAAAAGACAGAGATCGGCGCTTCTGAACTCCCTTTTCTCTCAAATATCCATGCTAGAAAACCTCGATAAACGCACACAAGCCATATCTACTAAAGAAGAATTACATTCCCTGCGTAATAAAGTTAAAAATCTTCTCAATATAAAGTCAGCTAAACTCCTTCAGATCTCCCGCTTTAAATTTTATGCACATGGAGACAATGGCAACAAAACTATGTCCGTCATTCTAAAAACCCAACAAGACAAAGCATTCATCCGTTGTATCGCCCCCAAACCGGGACATTTTATAACTAATACAACCTTAATTGCTAAAGCCTTTCAGAAGTTTTATTCTAATCTTTATAATCTTACAGATCTAACGCATCTATTTCCTATCCAGATTCCACCAAACAAGCTATTCATTAATTTTTAGACTCTATTGACATCCCACGTATTTCTGATACTGATGCCCAGGAGTTGCTTGCCCCCTTTTCCCCGTCAGAATTATTTCATGTTCTTCATTCTATCCCCTCTTGTAAAAGTCCAGGCCCGGATGGTTACACTATAAATTATTATAAACAATTTAAAGACTTACTTATATCCCCATTCATCTCTCTTTGTAATTCGCTCTTTACAGGCTCGCGACTACCGTATCAAGCTCTGGAGGCACATATTACACTTATTCCTAAGGAGGGGAAAGACGCATCACAATGTGGAAGTTACAGGCCCATTTCTCTCCTAAACACTGACATAAAGTGGTGGGCGAAAGCTCTGGCTGCCCGTTTAAGCCCTTTGTTATCTAACATTATTGGTACTGAACAGACCGGATTTGTCAGGGGAAGACAAGTGTCAGACAATTCATCAAGGATCTTGAGATTGGTGCAATATGCCTTGAAATCTCGAATACCCTTAGTCCAGATGCAGAAAAAGCTTTTGATAGGGTGGATTGGCCTTACATGATTGCTTCCCTTGAGAAATTTGGTATACCCTTTTCTTTTATTCAGGCAATTCTATCTTTATATAGTTGGCCTAGTGCAAAAGTGAGAGTAAATGGGGTGCTGTCGGATTAATTTCACATTACTAACAGTACGAGACAAGGCTGTCCCCTATCGCCCACTTTGTTTGTGTTGGTTATGGAGACACTTGTGAAGAAAATCCGACAGGATCCCATTATCCAGGGTATAGCCATAGGTACGTTTACACCCAAAACAGCCGCATTTGTCGATGATCTTTTGATACTCCCCACTAACCCTGATCGTTCTTTCCCTCAGATTACTCACCTCTTCTCTGAGTTCGGGAAAGTTTCCAACTTTAAAATTAACTTCAGTAAGTCAGAAACCCTCTACATTTCGACCCCCCACAAACTATTATCACACAATTGAAAGCCAGCTCTCCATATACGTAGCCAGATACGTCTATTAAATATATGGGCATTCAAATCCCTAAAGACCCATCACTTCTATATAAACTCAATTATCTAAAATTATTGGCTGACGTTAAAACCTACTTATAATCCTTACATATACCATTTGTGTCGTGGATGGGTAGGAGGAATCTGCTTAAAACTTTTATCAAGCCCAAATTGTTATATGTTCTCCAAACTGTACCTATCTGGCTACCCAAATCCTTTTTTATGTTAGTTCAAAAAACTTTTTCTTTATTTATTTGGAACAACAAAAGTCCTAGGTTATCTTACAAATATCTTATCACAAATTCATGATTGGGAGGATTTGGTCCCTCTGACCACTTATCCTATTATAGGGCCAACCATCTTTGCAGATGGACTACTTTAGTACATCATGACCCGTGGAATACATACGCCTCTATGGAATGCTTTCTTATGTCAGTGGAAGAAAGGCAAGCATTCTGGGGTTTACGTCCTGTCAGTCCCCACACGCTTTACACTAATACTCTTCTCAAGGGTACTATTTCAGTGTGGCAAGGGGTGAACAGGTTTTCTAGCCTATTACCTACTCCCTCCCCCTTAATGCCTTTATGTTTACTCCCATGTTTCCAACGTAGTCCTGCGTAAATTTTACCAGATCCTTTCACACAACCTGACTTTGTCAGATGTCCAGGTGATTTCTGATGATGCTGGGGTCATAAATCTTCTAGAGAGAGCTAATGTTCCACCTGGTAATGTCCTCTTGACACAACAAATTCGTAACAAGTGACAAAAATTAAGGAAGTCTATTGTTATTACTTCTACTAATACTTGGCAGGAGGATCTATTCACTTTAGACCCATACACTACCCCTAAACTATCTCAAATGTATCAGCATGCTTTAACTATGCAAATTGATTATAAACCACGCTATATTGGAAAATGGGAAGAAGAATTGGGTTTACACCTTACTGAACCAGAAACACGTTTCATACTAGCGAATACCCATGGCTTCTCTCGATGTACGAGAACTCAAGAGAACTCATTTAAATTAACTACACGATGGTATAAAATAATGATTGTACTACCTGCTATCAATAATTCAATATCTGATAAATGCTGGATGTGTAAAAGCGCTATTGGTTCGCTTTCGCATATCTGATGGCATTGCTCCATCATTCAACCATTTTGGCTACGGGAAGAAAAAGCTATAAATATAATTTGTTCTCTTAACATCAAACTTACATCAGAATTGATATTATTATGGAAGCCTATAATTGACTTTACACCAAAGAAACACAATTTACCAACTCATATGATAACTGTGCTAAAGTGCTTATTCCCACATTGTGGAAAGAAACTTCCCCAACCTCCTTTGCTCAATGGTCGGATAAGATGTCTGAAATTCAGAGATTTGAAGAATTAGCTCATTGGGAAACTAGTATGCATAAGAAGTATCTAAACTCCTGGTCTCCCTGGCTTGACTACCCTGACTATTCCAAACTGTAATGAATTATGTGATTTATTTTTGACTATTGCTGAATACGTTGATGTGTCACTCATTTTCATACATTGGTTATGATATCCTTTATTTACTGATGTTCAGATGTCAGGTTTCCAATGTATTGTCATTATTACCACACAATGGTATTTCAATCTCCTATTGTCCTATCCTAACCCCCATTCCCCCTTTTTTTTCTTCCTCCTCCTTTGACCCCATTGTTGTTGCTCTCTTTTGACAACTGTATATTGGCTCTGCATAGCTGACATTGTTGCACTGTTTTATATACCTTTTCCATTCTGCTTTTACCAATAAAAACAGTTTGAAAACAAAATGCAGCAACTTACTACATCCCGGTGTGACTACATCCTCGGGATCAACATGGCCAAATCTGGCCCGCAATAGGTTCAGAAAGGGGTAAAGTTAGTTAAATGTGAGTTAGTAAAGGTGATGACTTTGTTCCAAAATTCCCTAATCATCCGACAATCTTATGAACAATGGTACAACCCAACATCTCGGGCCTTACATTTAAAACAATCTGAGGTTTCATAGATTCTGAATCTGTGTCCCCTTTGTGGAATTAGATAGGATCTGTGACAAATTTGTAGTGTTATTTCCTTTAAAACGTGTGGAAGGGAATTGTTGATGGGACTGAGCAATAGCTTTAAAGAGGGTCTGTCACCACATTATAAGTGCCCTGTCTCTTACATAATGAGATCGGCGCTGTAATGTAGATAACAATAGTGCTTTTTATTTAGAAAAACAATCTATTTTCACCAAGTTATGAGCGATTTTTGCTTTATGCTCATGACTTTCTTAATGCCCAACTGGGTGTGTGTTTTTACTTTTGACCAAGTGGGCATTGTACAGAGGAGTGTATGACGTTGACCAATCAGTGACCAATCAGCGTCATACACTTCTCTCCATTCATGTATTCAGCACATACACCGTGTTCCAAATTATTATGCACATTGGATTTAAGTGTCATAAACATTTAATTATTCGTTTTTCAATTAAACTCATGGATGGTATTGTGTCTTAGGTCTCTTTGGATCATTGTAATCAATCTCAGACACCTGTGATAATTAGTTTGCCAGGGGTGCCCAATCAAAGGAAAACTACTTAAGAAGGACGTTCCACATTATTGAGCAGGCCACAGATTTCAAGAAATATGGGAAAGAAAAAGGATTTCTCTGCTGTCGAAAAGCGTGAAATAGTGCAATACCTTGGACAAGGTATGAAAACATTGGATATTTCAAGAAAACTTAAGCGTGATCATCGTACTGTGAAAAGATTTGTGGCTGATTCAGAGCACAGACGGGTTCGTTCAGATAAAGGCATAATGAGGAAGGTTTCTGACAGACAAATTAATAGGATTAGGAGAGCAGCTGCTAAAATGCCATTGCAAAGCAGCAAACAGGTATTTGAAGCCGCTGGTGCCTCTGGAGTCCCGCGAACCTCAAGGTGTAGGATCCTCCATAGGTTTGCAAGTGTGCATAAAGCTATTATTCGGCCACCCCTAAACAATGCTCACAAGCAGAAACGGTTGCAGTGGGCTTAGAAATACATGAAGACTAATTCTCAAACCGTGTTGTTTACTTATGAGTGTCGTGCAACCCTGGATGGTCCAGATGGATGGAGTAGTGGATGGTTGGTGAATGGCCACCATGTCCCAACAAGGCTGCGACGTCAGCAAGTAGGTGGCAGAGTCATGTTTTGGGCTGGAATCAAAATATCTATGAGGGTGGGAGGCAGTTCACATCAAAACAGAAGCTTTGGGAGGCTATTCTGACATCCTGCAAAGATATTCAAGCAGAAACTGTCCAAATACTCACAAATTCAATGGATGCAAGAATTGTGAAGGTGATATCAAAGAAGGGGTCCTATGTTAACATGTAACTTGGCCTGTTAAGTTTTTTTTGATTGAAAGAGCTTTTGATTTCTATAAATATGACCTCCTGATGCTGCAAATTCAACAAATTACCATTTTAGTTCTCTTTACAACCTTTAAAATGTTTTGATCTCTGTTGTGCATAATAATTTGAAACAGTGCATTTTGAGGTTTTTACTTCTAAAAAAAATCTGTTATCATTAGGAGTTTTTTTCAATAAAATTTGCATTGTACTCCAACGGTTGATGGCTTGAAGATTATACTGACTGTCATTTGCATCGACTATTTAGGAAAATCAGCGAAAAATAACATTTGCATAATAATTTGGAATGCGGTGTAGTGATCCTGAGTTGTTCACTATGTGCTGTCACATACACCCACATTAACGTTACTGAAGTGTCTTGAGAGTTAATAGACATCACTTCCAACCGGGACGCGATGTCTATTCACAATCCCGACACTTCGGTAACGTTTGTGCGGGACTTACAGCACAGCAAGCGTAATCTCGCGAGATCACGCTGTAAATGACAGCTTACAGCGAAATCATGCTTGCTGTGTTGTAAGTCCCACAGAAACGTTACCGAAGTGTCGGGATTGTGAATAGACATTTGTGTATGACGCTGATTGGTCAGCGTCATACACTTCTCTCCACAACGCCCACTTGGTCAAAAGTAAAAACACGCCCAGTTGGGCATTAAGAAAGTCATTAGCATAAAGCTAAAATAGGTCATAACTTGGTGAAAATAGATAATTTTCTAAATTAAAAACACTGCTGTTATCTACATTACAGCGCCAATCTCATTATGTAAGAGATAGGGCACTTATAATGTGGTGACAGAGCCTCTTTAAGTATCAAAGAAGGTGTGACTTGTAGCATTTGTTTTTATTTCTTATGTTCAACTAGGATAAAGTGATAGATTATCAGACTCTGCACTTGATATACATTATCTCCTTCAGAAAAAATTCTCCTTCTACCGTGTCTATTTTTCATTTCTTTTATTTCAGTTTTTTGTTAGACGTCTGTCTTGCTCTATGCTCTATCATAACTCCTAAGCAGCACGCCCGCTGTCTTGGGGTTATTTTTTACTCCGATCTTTCCTTTACTCCTCACATTCAATCACTTTCACGCTCCTGTCATTTTCACCTCAAAAACATCTCCAGAATCCGCCCTTTTCTTACTGAAGAAACAGCCAAAACGCTCATTGTTGCTCTGATTCACTCTTGTTTTGACTACTGTAACTCATTACTAGTCGGTCTTCCCCTCACTAAACTCTCCCCTCTCCAATCTATCCTTAATTCAGCAGCCAGGCTCATCTTTATGATCAACCGCTACACCAACGCCTCTACCCTGTGCCAGTCACTGCACTGGTTGCCCATCCCCTTCAGAATAAAATTCAAACTTATTACTCTCACCCACAAAGCTCTCCACAGTGCTGCACCTCCTTACATCTCCTCCCTCATCTATCTACCACCCTACTCGGGCTCTACGTTCTGCTAACAACTTTAGATTAAAATCCTCCATAATCCGAACCTCCCACTCCCGTCTTCATGATTTTTCTCGTTCTGCACCAGTCCTCTGGAATGTGCTACCCCAGACAATCTGATTAATTCCTAATATCCACAGTTTTAAAGGTGCCCTGAAAACACATATTTTTAGACAGGCCGATAACATTCCCTAATCTGACTCCTTTCCATGGTCCGCCTATTAGATTAGTCATCAGAATAAGATTCCCTCACACTCCTTCTCTTCATGTCCGTCATACACGGATACTGGCTGGTGACCGGCTCATGCAGCTTTATGTGTACCACCACATGTGTATAAAAATAGCCAGACTATTGTACAGAACAAACACTGTTACACTTTGTGTCTCCCTTATTTCCTCATAGATTGCAAGCTCTTGCGAGCAGGGTCCTCATTCCTCTGGTTTGAATTGTAAAGATACTTTGTCACTATGTAATGTCTGATATTGTCTGTTTCATGTTCCCTCTAAATTGTAAAGTGCTGCGTAATATGGTGGCGCTATATAAATAAAGATTATTATTATTATTATGCTGTAGACAATAAAGAAATCAGTCATTTCTTGAAAACATGATTAGTATTGTAACTTGTTTCCTTATTAATGCTATTATTGCCTTCTTCAGAAATATCACCTATTCTCAAGAAGATATATTCTATTAATGTGTCTGCACATGTTTGAATGATGAACGCAGTAGGTAATTTAAGATTGTATGTTTGATTTAGAACAACTGCAGCCTGAGCGAGAGCAGACATGAGAGATCAAGGGGCTTCATTAAAATTAAATATCTTCTCTCGAATACACAAGGCTTTTTATCTTTTCCCCTGTTTGTAGCATTTTATTGAATTAAATGTGTTTGCTGTCTATATCCTTCTGTCAAGGTACCATCTGCCAGTGACTCAACCCTCTGTGTGCTACGCCGTTGTATCTTGCTCTGCTGGGCAAGCTGCTACTCACACCGGGACCACCTCAATAGGTCTAATGGTCTCTGACGGCAGCAAAGTTCAGATCCTGTACGGGTGTTAAAGGGTGAAGACCGGGGAGGTTACTTAGATAACACCCTTAGATGTGGTCCAATGTCAAACCGGTGGAGTAGCACAATGGGTCCTCAACCTGCTGGTCATAACATGGATAAATAGCAACAGGAGCCTAAGATGGTGCTCTGCACGTTGCAGTAAGCAAAACACGGAAATATAGTACCTGCTAATACTGTATATCTGAATTAATTTATATTTATGCTCATGATTTGTCTATTTTTAAGAGGCACCAAACCTATATTTGCTGAATGTAATCTATTTTTGTCTGTGAGCCGCTAACATGCAGTGATTCTGATGAGACCTGTCTTGAAATCCAACTTTTAATGATGATTGTGTATGATTGTAGAAAGAGTGTTCCCACCTAGCAATTTTTCAACAGGATTATTAATAACATTGATTGGTTTGGCAATGGGAAGCAATTCATGCTCATGCTGACAACCCAAACTGACTCACATAAAAAGGGTTAGTCTGACAATACAATACATTTTAACGTGTCAAGTGAATTACAGTTTCTAGGACAACAATTATGGTAACTTAAAGGCAGTCACTAATTGTTCATATCATTGCAATTAAATTTAGTTGAATCCAATTTACAAAATTATTTATAAACTAGTATAGAAAACCCGTTACACGGGTTTGCTAGCAAAAAGAATGATGATAATTATTTGTAAAAAATCTTATAAAAAAATATAAGTGTCTTTTTAAACATGATTACCAAAATTTGAAACCTAAGAAAAATGCGGAAGCGTTTGCTGAATAATGGATTATTCACCCAGGGTAAAGGTATAATGAAGTAGATGTTACCTGCAGTCCTATGTAACACCACAGATAATACAGTAATAACTCTCTGACAGGGCCAGCCTTAGGTTAGATGGCGCCCTGTGCGGGACTCTATATTGCCGCCCCCTATACAAACCAAAAATGAACCACATATATAGACACGCACATACTGGAACATATATACTGCACATACATAAAGACAGATATTTAGACATACAGGCAAATACACATACACACATCTGGAATATCTACATACAGGTAAATATATAGACGTACAGACACAAACACACACACAGCGGCAGATAAATACACAAACAGGGACATATACAAATACATAAAAGGCATATATATATACAAGCACAAAGACACATTCACAAACAGACCCATATATACCCAGTACAGATAATGTCATAGATTTCACGTGCAGCCCTATCTAGCACCACAGATAACACACAGTGATAACTGAGTACAGATAATGTAGTAGATGTTACCTGCAGTCCTATGTAACACCACAGATAACACACAGTAATAACTGAGTACAGATAATGTAGTAGATGCTGCCTGCAGTCCTATGTAACACCACAGATAACACAGTGATAACTCTCTGAGTACAGATAATGTCGTAGATGATAAATATACCCACAGACACATATAAACACACTGGCAGAGACATATATATAAGGGCAGCAGAGTATATAAGGGGCAGCAGGGTTTATAAGGGGCAGCAGGGTATATAAGGGGAAGCAGGGTATATAAGGGGCAGCAGAGTATATAAGGGCAGCAAATTATATAAGGGGCAGCAGGGTATATAGGGTCAGCAGGGTATATAGGGGCAGCAGGGTATATAAGGGGCAGCAGGGTATATAGGAGGCAGCAGGTTATATAAGGGGCAGCAGGATATATGGGCAGCAGGATATATAGGGGGCAGCAGGTTATCTAGGGGCAGCAAGGTATATAGGAGGCAGCAGGGTATATAAGGGGCAGCAGGATATATATGGGCAGAAGGATATATAGGGACAGAAGGATATATAGGGGCAGCAGGATATATAGGGGCAGCAGGGTATATAGGGGCAGCAGGGTATATAGGGTCAGCAGGATATATAGGGGCAGCAGGATATATAGGGGGCAGCAGGATATATAGGGCAGCAGGATATATAGGGGCAGTAGGATATATAGGGGCAGCAGGATATATAGGGGCAGCAGGATATATAGGGGCAGCAGGGTATAAAGCGGCAGCAGGGTATATAGGAGGCAGCACAGATATCTATGTTTTATGAACACACGCTTTAACAAAGAGACATAAACACATGCAGAGACACACAGACACTAACATATACACATACAAACACAGAGACACATACTGTATACACACACAGAGAGAGACACACACACACACACACACACACACACACTGTAACATATACACATACAAACACAGAGAAACATACTGTATACACACAGAGACATACACTGTATACACACAGACCCACATACTGTATACACAGACACATATACTGTATACACACACAGAGACACACCGACACTCATCATCTCTCCATGCTGACAGGATCACAGGCTTCATGAAGGATGGGCTGTGGGCTGAGCTTCCTCCTCTTCTCTTGTTCCTCGGCTCTTAGTCCGTGTGTGTGTAACTAAGAACAGAGCACAGAGTAGAGGCAGAGCCCAGTGGTGCCCCCTACATGCTTGGAGGGGGCAGCGCCCTGTGCGCTCGAACAGCTCGCACACCCCTAAGGACGGCCCTGCTCTCTGAGTACAGATAATGTAGATGTTACCTGCAGTCCTATGTAACACCACAGATAACACAGTGATAACTCTCTGAGTACAGATAATGTCGTAGATGATAAATATATCCACAGACACATATAAACACACACACACAGAGACATATATATAAGGGCAGCAGGGTATATAAGGGGAAGCAGGGTATATAAGGGGCAGCAGAGTATATAAGGGGCAGCACAGTATATAAGGGGCAGCAGGGTATATAGGGGCAGCAGGGTATATAGGGGAAGCATGGTATATTAGGGGCAGCAGGGTATATAGGGGCAGCAGGGTATATAAGGGGAAGCAGGGTATATAAGGGGCAGCAGAGTATATAAGGGGCAGCAAAGTATATAAGGGGCAGCAGGGTATATAGGGGCAGCAGGGTATATAGGGGCAGCAGGGTATATTAGGGGCAGCAGGTTATATAGGGGCAGCAGGGTATATAAGGGGCAGCAGGGTATATAGGAGGCAGCAGGTTATATATGGGGCAGCAGGATATATGGGGCAGCAGGATATATAGGGGGCAGCAGGTTATCTAGGGGCAGCAAGGTATATAGGAGGCAGCAGTGTATGTAAGGGGCAGCAGGATATATAGGGGGCAGAAGGATATAGGGGCAGCAGGATATATAGGGGGCAGCAGGGTATATAGGGGGCAGCAGGGTATATAGGGTCAGCAGGATATACAGGGCAGCAGGATATATAGGGGGCAGCAGGATATATAGTGGCAGCAGGATATATAGGGGCAGCAGGGTATATAGGAGGCAGCACAGATATCTTTGTTTTATGAACACACGCTTTAACAAAGAGACATAAACACATGCAGAGACACACAGACACTAACATATACACATACAAACACAGAGACGCATACTGTATACACACACAGAGAGAGACACACACACACACACACACTGTAACATATACACATACAAACACAGAGAAACATACTGTATACACAGACACATATACTGTATACACACACAGAGACACACCGACACTCATCATCTCTCCATGCTGACAGGATCACAGGCTTCATGAAGGATGGGCTGTGGGCGGAGCTTCCTCCTCTTCTCTTGTTCCTCGGCTCTTAGTCCGTGTGTGTAACTAAGAACAGAGCACAGAGTAGAGGCAGAGCCCAGTGGTGCCCCCTACATGCTTGGAGGGGGCAGCGCCCTGTGCGCTCGAACAGCTTGCACACCCCTAAGGACGGCCCTGCTCTCTGAGTACAGATAATGTAGATGTTACCTGCAGTCCTATGTAAGGCTCTGTACACACGACACGAGTCTCGGCTGATAAAAACGGCAGTTTTGGTCAGTTTTTCTCGGTTGTTTTGCATCCGTTTTTTTCCCTGTCTGTTTTAAAAATGGATGAATTTCATTTGTACATTTCTGCCACACACTTCCCCTGTAGGTAATGCCACACAGCACCCTTGTACATAGCCACCCTCCTTAGATGGCACCTCTCCCATAGATGGTAACCCCCTACCTTCCTGTAGGGGACCGCTCCAGGAGAAGTCCCTTACTACAATGTCCATATATGGACAGTGACATCAGGGACTTCTCCTGGATCGGAATCACCTGCCACAGCACCGGGGATTCCGCTTCAGAACTCCCTGACATCACTGTCCATAATTCCTCAACATAACAATATGAGAGAAAATATAAAGGGTCTGAAGGCTTTTAATAATGCATTGTATATAGTTTACCTATGGGCTTCTATAGGGAAGAGATATGCCAAAAGTGTGTCCTTTTGGTATATGTCTGGCAGATACCTGGTACCTTTTCAACACATTTGCATGTAAATGCACAAGACGAATTTGGACCCATCTGAAAAAAAAGTAAAGACATTTTTTTACTTTCCCTATAAAAAAAAAAGGAAAAAAAAGGTCAATGCAATCTACGCAAATGTATTCAACTCTATGATAGCCATACCTTATTTGATGTATCTGTCAAGTTATTAATGTCATATAGGGCACAAATGTGTTGTGAACTTAGCCTAAGGTCTTATTTACACGAGCGTGTGCGTTTTGCGCACGCAAAAAATGCAGCGTTTTACGTGCGCAAAATGCACTTAACAGCTCAGTGTGTCATCAGTGTATGATGCGCGGCTGCGAGATTTTATCGCAGCCGCCATCATTATGACACTCCGTTTGGATGTTTGTAAACAGAAAAGCACGTGGTGCTTTTCTGTTTACATTCAGAGTTTGACAGCTGTTGCTTCCGTGTGGCATGCGTGGTTTTCACACACCCATTGACTTCAATGGGTGCGTGATGCGCGAACAGCGCACAAAGATAGGACATGTCGTGAGTTTTTTTCAGCGGACTCACGCTGAGCAAAACTCACGGACTGTCTGCATGCCCCCATAGACTAATATAGGTGCGTACGACACGCGTGAAAACCACGTGTGTCGCACGCACGTATATCACGCTCGTGTAAACGAGGCCTAAGATTGTAAAAAGTGTATATCTATGTATAGCCAGCATACATCGGCACCCCACTTGAGATGGCTATAGAAGTCTCACCAATATTATAGGATGTTGACATGTCTGCACTTCTTCCCAGCAGCTGAGCAGGAATCATGAATACTATACAAAAAGGCAGAACAAGTTCATCATATATATTGTATAAAGTTATGTCTATAGTCAGTGTGTAAACTATTATGTATTACAACATAAATACAATAAAATATTTCAAGCTCAATTTATGTCAGACTTTGGATAATGTGAAATGCTTCCGGTTTGCAGCAATAATATAAATTTAGTAATGTGTTGGCGTCTTTTGATATCAAGCTAAGAACTATAATCACTTCTGAGTCTCTGTCTTCTGAGAATAAAGTTGTCAGACATAGGTTGATGTTTTGAAGTCATTATTCTGAGTGTAGAAATAGAAAATTCATTCTGTCTTCATTTGATTCAGAAAAGATATATTCATTAGGAAGAACACAAAAGACAGATTTACATTTAAGAAGATGAGAAGAAGTGTCCTGAATGATTTTCTTATTTGAGAGAAAATGTAGTCAGTACAAGCAATTATATTTAGCAGTTCTGTGAACGGGATAGAAGTAGATTATTTACTCCTCTTGATATATGATGTTGATGATGAGTATCATCATATATATATTTAGCAAGGACGTGGTGTCCGAGGCACAGTTAGCTCCGCCCACAGCCCGACCTGCAAGAAGCCTGTGAGGAAGGAGATGCGAGGGCTCAGTCTTTCTGTTGTTTGTGCCTCTATTTGTCTGTGTGTTTCTGTGTTTGTGTGTGTATAAGTTCCAGTATGTGTATGTGTGTCTTTGTGTGTGTGTGTGTGCGTGCGTGCGTGCGTGCGTGCGTGTGTATTTCTGTGTCTAAGTGCCTATATATGTATCTGTACAGTGGCATAGCTATAGGGGTCGCAACGGTCGCAACTGACCGTGCTTCCAACTGTATTTGCGTCCTTAGGATGCAAATACAGTTCAGTGCAATGCTGGAGCCTTGCTAGGAGCATTCACTGTGCGCCGAGTCACTCACAGCGCAGATCGAAGGAGAAGGATTCTCCACCCATCGTGGGAACGGGGATAGGTAAGTAATTATGATATTATTTTTCTATTAGGTATGTACATATGCGGGCATAATACTGGGTATGGGAAGGGGGCTCATATGGTAGCTGCTGAGGGGGCATTATAATATATGGTGGCATTATACTGTATAGGACATCTAATGGGGGCATTATGCTTTATTGGGACATTATACTGTGTGTGGCAGCTATGGAGGCATTATACTGTATGGGGGCATTCTACTGTATGGGACAGCTATGGGGGGCATTATACAGTATGGGGGCATTATACTGTATCGGACAGCTATGGGGGCTTTATACTGCATTATGCTGTATGTGGCAGCTATGGGGGCATTATATTGTGGGGCATTATACTGTATGGGACAGCTATGGTGGGCATTATACTGTGTGGGGCGTTATACTGTATACCCTTCAGGGAGCTACAGTGAAGCTAGCAGATAGAAGAGTAGGGGGGCGATACCTCCCTGCTTTGCTATAGTATTCAATAAAATTGTCTGGGAACCCATGGTGCTATTCCTACGGAAAGGGTACCATGTGTACACCGACAATTATTATACAAGTGTGCCCCTGTATAAGTCCCTCCATGCTGCTAATACAGGGGCCTGTGGGACGGTGCACAAAAATAGAGCCGGCTTCCCTTAATAACTGGTGTCCAGGCAATTAGAAAGTGGTGCATCACTCTCATTTGCAAGTGACCAGTTACTTGCTGTCAAGTGGAGTGACAAAAAGGAGGTTTACATGCTGACCACCCTGCATGAGGACACCACAGTGGCAGTGAGAGAGAGGGGCGCTACCTCTGATAAGAGGAAAGTGGTCTGTGTAGTGGACTATAATAAGTTCATGGGGGGAATCAATCTATCTGACCAGGTCCTACAACCATACCTGGTCAAACACAAAACTAGGGCCTGGTATAAAAAGGCAGTGATTTACCTCATCCAAATGGCTACTTATAATAGTTATGCGCTCTATATGACCCAGGGAATGCTCTGTTTCCTCCAATATCAGGAGAAATTATAGAGCACCTCCTGTTTGACTCCCCCGCACCTGGAGAATCCTTTGAGTCAGAGGACGTCAAAAAGCTCACTGAGTGCCACTTCCTTCACCCCGTCCGTGCCTCTGAGAACCAAAGATACTCCCAAAAGAGATGCCCTGTGTGCAGTAAACAAGGAGGAGGGATACCAAGTTTTACTGCCCCATGTGCCCTTCGAAACCTTGCTTGTGCAACATGTTCCCTGTTTTGAGACCTATCACACTGTTCCTAATGATTAATTTTATAAATCATTTAGGGAAAACCAAAAAGGGTGGGGTGGGGGGATTCTTTTTCGGGAGTCAATTTCATTTATTCATATTTTTTGTTTCGTTTCTGGGCTTTCCGAGGGAGGGAGGGATTCTCATGGGGGGGGGGTAGTAAAGTGTATTTATTTCAGACTGCAAAACAAATTTTTCGCCTTATGATTTTTTTTATACAATTCTTGGACAATTAAATCCAGGGCTTGATCACTCACAAATTCATTTCTATTATATAAGTCTTGGCCAATTAAATCCTGGACTTGATCACTCACAAATGAATACAGTTTATTGTGCAGGTGCCTACATCTGTCTATTAAGAACATGGACCCCCACAAGTGTTCTTAAAATAAAAAATAAATGTGGGCATTGCACTTATTAGTAGATAAATACAACACCTGCGGCCTATAACACCCCTGAATTAGTGGAAGTCGTGCATTTTAGCAATGATTACAAGAATAAATTGAGGATGTATTTAGTTTTTCTTATGACTATGTCCTGCCACATACAGCTGTTACATTCCTAATTCTGTACCATGATATGGGCATGATATATTTTTTTTTTTGGAGGATCCTACCTTGCTGGGCAGGAGCCTGTTATGGTGTACCGCATCACTTGGCACATTTGTCCCTTATATAGGGATTGATGGAGCTAAAGAGACGTGGTACAACCAGTCACTGAAAGAAAAAACAATAAAGCTTGTCATGGCAGCCCTGCAGGTGTTCTTCTATCTTGTGAACAGACTTGAGTTTGCCACATAGTTGGCAAAATTTTCCTCCATTTATTTGAAGATATTGCCCGTCACTCCAGTACAGTTTATTTTTTCCTCTCTGACTGATTTTATATTAGAACAGAATACTGTCCACAATGACATCATAATGGCACAAATGAAGGACAATGGCTTCTTTAGCAAGACATAGTCATATGTACAGGCAAAATGCGTATAGAGCAACATGCATCCGTTTTGAATACACAGCTTCACTTCTCTTTAATATGCCGCACAAATGTATTAATGTGGCATATTTCTAACAAAATAACCTTTTACCACGTCTCCTCTATTTCATGTGGAAATGTAATAAGAATTTGAAGAAAACATTATATACCCATAGCGTCTGAAATAATACCCAATATTTCCTCCTTGAAGTTTTTTTTTGGTCAGCATGCTCACTACATCACTAGATGAATACCTTTAGGGGGTCTAGTTTTTAAAATGGGGTCATTTCTGGGTGTTTTTTGTTAAGGCAGCTCAATGCCTCTAAATGCATGATATTGGGTCTAGAATTGTGCCCTGAAAGCCAAAGGGTGCTCCCTCTTTTTTTGGCACAGTCACACGTCTAGTAAGCAGATTAAGGCAACAATGGGGGTATTTTTGAAAACAGGAGAAACAGGGCGATAGAATTTGGGGTGGGTTTCTTCAGAAGCGTAGCTAGGTTCTCCAGCACCCGGGGCAAAGATTCAGTATGGCGCCCCCCCCCAACCTCTTTCCCGACATCTCCTTCCCACTCGCCGTGTTTGTTTTCTCTACCAATTGACGTGTCATTTCTTTTTATGTAACGCGATTACATGTTTTTTACAAGCAATATGGTTCTATACACAACACAAGAACCAAGCTCGGTACATATATACAGCCCCAGAACAAATACAGCTCAATTTAGTGCAACCCCTGCCGTATAGGTGTGTACGGCGTAAAACTACAGCTCCCAGCATGGCCCGAACAATGGTAAGGATATGCTGGGAGATGTATTTTCACAAAAAATAAATCATATTATAATCATACCGCCCATCATCTCACTGGAGATCGTACAGTGACTACATTACTGATTAGAGGCAGAGTAAACATTTACATTGAGTGACTCACCAGTGACGTCTCAGATTCTAGTTATTTTTCTCCATCCGGTCCAGACCTCTATGATGAATTCTCCCGGGGACAGACCATTTCTGCAGTTTGCCGCTCACACGTCTTCAGCTTCTCATTTTACCAACATTTCTGCACCTATAAATAAATATAAAGTTATCATTATACCACACACTACACCCCTAAATATAATAGTGCCATACACTGCACCTCTAATTATAATAGCACCATACACCGTGTCCCACACACACACACACACACACACACACACACTGTGCCCCCTGTAGATAGTGCCTGCCATAGAGCCCCCTGTAGACAGTGCCCCCATATAGCCCACCCCTGTATATAGTGCCCCACAAATAACTCCCCCTATAGTGCTCTACAGATAGCCCACCTCTGTATATAGTGCTCTACAGATAGCCCACCCCTGTATATAGCCCCCCTGTAGATATAGCCCACCCCTGTATATAGTGCTCCACATATAGTCCACCCCTGTATATAGTGTTTCACAGATAGCCCACCCCTGTATATAGCCCCCTTGTACATAGAGTGCTCCACTAGATTATACAGGGGTGGGCTATCTGTGGAGCACTATATACAGGGGTGGACTATATGTACAAGGGGGACTATATACAGGGGTGGGCTATCTGTAGAGCACTATATACAGAGGTGGGCTATCTGTAGAGCACTATAGGGGGAGTTATTTGTGGGGCACTATATACAGGGGTGGGCTATATCTACAGGGGGACTATATACAGGGGGACCATATCTACAGGGGGACCATAGCTACAGGGGTGGGCTATATACAGGTCTGGGCTATATACAGGGCTGGGCTATATCTACAGGGGGGCTATATCTACAGGGGTGGGCTATATACAGGGGGACTATATACAGGGGGGCTATATATACAGGGGGGCTATATCTACAGAGGGGGGGCTATCTATGGAGCACCATATACAGGGGTGGGCTATATCTACAGGGGGCTATATATTATATAGCCCCCCTTGTAGCTATAGCCCACCCCTGTATATGGTGCTCCATAGATAGCCCACCCCAGTATATAGCCCCCACTGTAGATATAGCCCCCCTGTAGATATAGCCCCCCTGTAGATATAGCCCCCCTGTATATAGCCCACCCCCTGTAGATATAGTCCCCCTGTATATAGCCCAGCCCTGTATATAGCCCACCCCTGTAGAATGGTCCCCCTGTAGATATGGTCCCCCTGTATATAGCCCACCCCCTGTAGATATAGTCCCCCTGTATATAGCCCACCCCCTGTAGATATAGTCCCCCTGTATATAGCCCACCCCCTGTAGATATAGTCCCCTGTATATAGCCCAGCCCTGTATATAGCCCACCCCTGTAGATATGGTCCCCCTGTAGATATGGCCCCCCTGTATATAGCCCACCCCCTGTAGATATAGTCCCCCTGTATATAGCCCACCCCCTGTAGATATAGTCCCCCTGTATATAGCCCACCCAGTGGCGGATTATCATTAGGGCGTTTCGGGCGGTCGCCCGGGGCCCAAGACTGCCAGGGGGCCCAAGGAGCCTATGACCGCCCGAACCCCCTCATGCCCAGTGGCGTCGCTAGCACCGGAGGGAGCCCCGGTGCCAGGACCGCACCTGTCAGGCGAGGGGAGCTTTGCTTCTACTTAGCAGCCGTGGTCTGTGCTGCTTTAGAAGCTCCCCCTCCAGCCCCCCTTCCCTGCTCTAAACATCTCTGCTGCTAGCTGTCGGGACATGGGGGAGGGGAGACTGTCGGCGGGCTCTGTGCTGTGAGCAGGAGAAGAGCTGCAGTGAAGACATAAAAGGTAAGTGCATGTGTGTTTAATATCCATATTCATGTGTGTTTAATGTCCATATTCATGTATGTTTAATGTCCATATTCATGTATGTTTAATGTCCATATTCATGTATGTTTAATGTCCATATTCATGTATGTTTAATGTCCATATTCATGTGTTTACAAGGTGTACTTTGTGTATAATGTGCATACTCGTGTATAATGTGCCTACTTAGTGTATAATGTGCATACTCGTGTGTACTTTGTGTACTATGCATACTTTGTGTATAATGTGCCTACTTTGTGTACTTTGTGCATAATGTGTGTACTTTGTGTACTGTGCGTACTTTGTGCATAATGTGCGTACTTTGTACTGTGCGTACTTTGTGCATAATGTGCGTACTTTGTGCGTACTTTGTGCATAATGTGCGTACTTTGTGCGTACTTTGTGCATAATGTGCGTACTTTGTGCATAATGTGCGTACTTTGTGCATAATGTGCCTACTTTGTGTACTGTGCATACTTTGTGCATAATGTGCCTACTTTGTGCATAATGTGCCTACTTTGTGCATAATGTGCGTACTTTGTGCATAATGTGCGTACTTTGTGCATAATGTGCCTACTTTGTGCATAATGTGCGTACTTTGTGCATAATGTGGTACTTTGTGTACTGTGCATACTTTGTGCATAATGTGCATACTTTGTGCATAATGTGCGTACTTTGTGCATAATGTGCGTACTTTGTGCATAATGTGCCTACTTTGTGCATAATGTGCGTACTTTGTGTACTTTGTGCATAATGTGGGTACTTTGTGCATAATGTGCGTACTTTGTGTACTTTGTGCATAATGTGCGTACTTTGTGCATAATGTGCATACTTTGTGTACTTTGTGCATAATGTGCGTACTTTGTGCATAATGTCCTTACTTTGTGCATAATGTGCGTACTTTGTGCATAATATGGTACTTTGTGTACTGTGCGTACTTTGTGCATAATGTGCCTACTTTGTGTACTTTGTGCATAATGTGGTACTTTGTGTACTTTGTGCATAATGTGCGTACTTTGTGCATAATGTGCCTACTTTGTGTACTTTGTGCATAATGTGCATAATGTGCGTACTTTGTGCATAATGTGCGTACTTTGTGCATAATTTGCGTACTTTGTGCATAATGTGGTACTTTGTGTACTGTGCGTACTTTGTGCATAATGTGCCTACTTTGTGTACTTTGTGCATAATGTGGTACTTTGTGTACTGTGCGTACTTTGTGCATAATGTGCATAATGTGCGTACTTTGTGCATAATGTGCCTACTTTGTGTACTGTGTGTACTTTGTGCATAATGTGCGTACTTTGTGCATAATGTGCATACTTTGTGCATAATGTGCGTACTGTGTGTACTTTGTGCATAATGTGCCTACTTTGTGTACTAGTGTTTAGGTAGTGTTAGCAATAGTTACGGCGCGGCAGGGTGGTGGTGGAGAAGGGGGGCCCAAGTTTGGGTAACAGCCCAGGGCCCATGGTCTTCTTAATCCGCCACTGAGCCCACCCCCTGTAGATATAGTCCCCCTGTAGATAGACACACCCCCCCCCCCCCCGTAGATAAAGCCCCCCGCGAGTAGAGAAAGTCCTTCCCCCCCCCCCCCCGCAGATACAGGCACACTTTTATTACAATTAAAAAAATTAAAAAATAAAACTATTCAAACTCACCTTATTCCCGCTCCCACGCCGTCCGGCAGCCATGGAGACCTGCTCTCTTCTGCGCAGGTCTCCAGGGGGTTGAACGTGGCGTCTATGAAAGGCGCTGATTGGCTGGGCAGGATGACTTTCCCTGTCAGTTAGTCAGCGCCTTTCATCGACGGAAGCGTCACTGGTACAAAAGGTGCCAGTCGCTTCATTCGTGGAAAGGCGCTAAATGGCCGGGCACGGAACGTGCCCGGTCATTCATTGCTTCTAATTGTACCTGTGTCCTTGCGACACAGGTGCAATTATAGTGCAGGAGGAGGGGGCGCTGGCGCCCCCCTCTAAGCTGCGCCTGGGGCACATGCCCCGCCTGCCCCCCCTAGCTGCGCCCCTGGTTTCTTCATACTCATGTTCGCTTTACAAAGAAATCGGTCTTTAAAATTATACCTTTATGAAAAAAGTGACTTTTTTTTTTTCACCTGCTTTGCACTAAATTTAGCAAAAAACGACTCACTACACCCCTAGATAAATAGCTTAAGGGATCTAGTTTTCTAAATGGGGTTGTTTATGGGAGTTTCTATCGTTCTGTCAGCTCAAAGCCTCTCCAAATGTACGGTGGGGCCTAAAACATTTTCAAGCAAATTACAGTTAGGTCCAGAATTATTTGGACAGTGACACAAGTTTTGGTATTTTATTTGTTTACCAAAACATATTGGATATACAGTTATATAATCAATATGGGCTTAAAGTGCAGACGCTAAACTTTAATTTGAGGGTATTTGAGGGAACAAAGGTAATTGGACAATTATCTCAAAAGCTATTTAATGGGCTGCCTGAGCTATTCCCTCGTTAATCCATCATCAATTATGCAGGTAAATGGTCTGGAGTTGATTCCTGGTGTGGCATTTGCAATTGAAAGCTGTTGCTGTGAACCCACAACATGAGGTCAAAGGAGCTCTTAATGCAAGTGAAACAGACCATCGTTAGGCTGAGAAAAATGAAGAAATTCCTCAGAGAGATAGCACAAATGTTAGGAGTGACCATATCAACAGCTTGGTACATTCCTGAAAAAAAAAGAGCACACTACTGATCTCGTGAACTCCAAAAGGCCTGGACATCCACGGAAGATAACAGTGCTGGATGATCACAGAATACTTTCCGCGGTGAAGAAAAACCCCTTCACAAGGGGTGAAGAATACTCTACTGGAAGTAGGTGTATCAGTATCTAAGTCTAGCATAAAGAGAAGACTTCATGAGAGCAAATACAGAGGTTTCACCACAAGGCGCAAACCATTAATCAGGCTAAAAAATAGAAAGGCCAGATTAGACTTTGCCAAACAACATGTAAAGAAGCCGCCCAGTCCTGGATCAGCATGAAACTAAGATCAACCTGTACCAGAATGATGGGAGGAAGAAAGTATGGAGAAGGCTTGGAACGGCTCATGATCCAAAGCACACCACATCCTCTGTAAAACATGGCGGTGGCAGTGTGATGGCATAGGCATGCATGGCTGCCAAAGGCAATGGGTCACTAGTGTTTATTGATGATGTGACTGAAGACAGAAGCAGCCGGATGAATTCTGAAGTGTTCAGGGATATACTTTCTGCTCAGATTCAACCAAATGCAGCAAGGTTGATTGGACGTCACTTCACAGTACAGATGGACAATGACCCACAACATACTGCGAAAGCAACCCAGGAGTTTTTTCAGACAAAGAAGTTGCATATTCTGCAATGGCCAAGTCAATCACCAGACCTCAACCCGATCGAGCATGCATTTCACTTTTTTAAGACAAAACTTAAGGCTTGAAAGACCCACAAACAAGCAACCACTGAAGACAGCTGCAATAAAAGCCTGGCAAAGCATCACAAAGGAGGAAACCCAGCGTTTGGTGATGTCCATGGGTTCCAGACTTCAGGCAGTCATTGCCTAGCAAAGGATTCTCTGCAAAGCTTTTTTTTAAAAAAAAACATTTCATTTATGGTAATGCTAATTTGTCCAATTACTTTTGAGCCCCTGAAATGAGGAGGCTGTGTAGAAAAATGTTTGCAATTCCTAAAAGTTTCACAGGATATTTTTGTTCAACCCCTTGAATTAAACCTGAAAGTCTACACTTCAATTGCATCTCAGTTGTTTCATTTCAAATCCAATGTGGTGGCATGAAGAGCCCAAATCATGAAGATTCTGTCACTGTCCAAATAATTCTCGACCTAACTGTATGTGTCCTGAAAGTCTCTGGGTGCTCCCTTCCTTTTGGGCCCTGCCATGTGTCCAGGCAGCGTATTAGGGCCACCATGGAGGTATTTTTGAAAAGAGGAGAAACAGGGTGGTAGATTTTGGTGTGTGTTTCTTCATTCTCATGTTCGGTTTACAAACAAATATGTCTTTAAAATTATACTTTTGTGAAAAAATTTTAATTATATTTTTTTACGCCTGCTTTGCATGAATTCTTACAAAAAAACAGTGGGCTCAAAATACTTACAACACCCCTTAATAAATACCTTTAGGGGTGTAGTTTTCAAAATGGGGTAATTTGGGGGGGTTTCCATCATTATGACACCTATGAGCTTCTGAAAACCTGGCTTGGTTCAGGAAAACAAAATGTACTTCAAAATGTATAAAATTATTATTACATTTGTAAGTCTTCTAAATTGCTTCAAAAAAATTATTATTTTTCAAAAGTGCTGCCAAAATAGAGTAAAGAGATGAAAATATATATATATTTAATAAAAAAAATTGTACAGTATGTATGTACATATGTGACATATTGCAGTTCAAAATAGGGAAACATTTTAATTTTTATAACATTTCTTCAGCTTTTGTATTTTTTAATTAATTTACGCAAATCGTATCAGTCTACTTTTACCACTAAAATGAAGTACAACATGTGACGAAAAAAAAAATCAGAATCACTTGGATATGCAAAACTATTGCAGAATTATTCTCTGTTAAATTCAGACATATCGGATTTGACAAATCTGGCTTCGTCATTAAGGTCCAAACAAGATTGGTCATTACGGGGTTAAAGCAAACCTGTCACATCAAAGTTGCTGTCCCACCTGCAGTCAGTATGTTATAGAGCAGGAGAAGCAGAACAAATTGATATTTTTGGTGGAAAAGATTCAGGATAACCTGTAATTTATACGTTAAAATTCCTGCTCACTGTGGGCTAAAGAGTCCAGTGGGCAGTCCTACTCAGTGATTGGCAGTTATTTCTGTATGCCCACTAATGCAGGGAAGGCTGTCAACCTATGGTCGAGAAACCGCACATTGGACTATGAGTAAGCAGGGATTTAAATCAGGGGCATAACTAGGAAAGACTGGGCCCCATAGCAAACTTTTGACTGGGCCCCCCCCCCTCCCCTGGGTGTCACACAACACCCCCTTGTAGATAGTGCCTTTTTTACAGCCACCCCTGTAGATAACGCCATACAGCCCCCCTGTAGATAACGCCATACAGCCCCCCTGTAGATAACATCATACAGCCCCCCTGTAGATAACACCATACAGCCCACCCTGTAGATAACATCATACAGACCCCCCCCTGTAAATAGCGCCATACAGCCCCCCTGTAGATAACATCATACAGTCCCCCCTGTAGATAACGCCATACAGACCCCCCTGTAGATAACGCCATACAGCCCCCTCTGTAGATAACGCCATACAGCCCCCTCTGTAGATAACGCCATACAGCCCACCCTATAGATAGCACCATACAGACCCCCTGTAGATAACACCATACAGCCCCCTCTGTAGATAACGCCATACAGCCCACCCTGTAGATAACGCCATACAGACCCCTTTGTAAAAAGCGCCATACAGCCCACCCTGTAGATAACGCCATACAGCCCCCTGTAGATAGCGCCATACAGCCCCCTGTAGATAACGCCATACAGCCACACTGTAGATAACGCCATACAGCCCCCCTGTAGATAACGCTATACAGCCCCCCCTGTAGATAACGCCACACAGCCCCCTCTGTAGATAACGCCATACAGCCCCCTCTGTAGATAACGCCATACAGCCCACCCTATAGATAGCGCCATACAGACCCCCCTGTAGATAACGCCATACAGCCCCCTCTGAAGATAACGCCATACAGCCCACCCTGTAGATAACGCCATACAGCCCCCTGTAGATAGCGCCATACAGCCCCCCTGTAGATAGCGCCATACAGGCCCCCTGTAGATAGCGCCATACAGCCCCTCTGTAGATAACGCCATACAGCCCCCTGTAGGTAACGCCATATAGCCCCCCCATAGGTAACACTATACAGCCCCCCCTGTAGGTAACGCCATACAGCCCCCCCTGTAGGTAACGCTATACAGCCCCCCCTGTAGGTAATGCCATACAGCCCCCCCTGTAGGTAACGCTATACAGCCCCCCCTGTAGGTAACGCCATGCAGCCCCAACCCCCCAAAAAAATCCGACCTATAGTGTGTCCTACAAAAGACATGTATCCCCTATCCACAGGATAGGGGATACATGTGTGATCGCATACAGCCCCTCTGTAGATAACGCCATACAGCCCCCTGTAGGTAACGCCATACAGCCCCCCGTAGGTAATGCCATATAGCCCCCCATAGGTAACACTATAAAGCCCCCCCTGTAGGTAAGGCCATACAGCCCCCCCTGTAGGTAACGCTATACAGCCCCCCTGTAGGTAATGCCATACAGCCCCACCTGTAGGTAACGCTATACAGCCCCCCCTGTAGGTAACGCCATGCAGCCCCAACCCCCCAAAAAAATCCGACCTATAGTGTGTCCTACAAAAGACATGTATCCCCTATCCACAGGATAGGGGATACATGTGTGATCGCAGGCACTGATAAGGAGAACGGGGGACCGAAAGTCCCCCGAAGTTCTCCATGACTAACCTCTGACTTCCGGAGTCTGCGCAGCTCAAGAAAAATGAAAGGAGCGCTGGTCACGCAAGCGCGACCGGCGCTCCATTCATTTCTACGGAGCTGCCGACACAGACCCCGGAAGTCCGAGGTTTGTGATGGAGAACTTCAGGGGACTTTCGGTCCCCTGTTCTCCTTATCACTGCCATCGATCACACATGTATCCCCTATCCTGTGGATAGGGGATACATGTCTTATGTAGGAACAACCCGTTTAATGGCAGAGCGGGGAGATACCTCCCTGCTCTGCCGTAGTGTTCAGTGGCGTCGCGCTGTAGCAGCCATAGCGGCAGCTAGCGGAGCCTCCGGCCTTGGTGGGGTCCCGCGCCGACGGGCGACACGGGCCCCCTTATGCCGCTACGGCTGCTATAGCGGTAGTTACGCCACTGATTTAAATCAATAAATTTCAGGTTGCCCTGAATCTTTTCCTGCAAAACTAAACATCAGTCTACACAGCTCCTCCTGCTCTATAACATAATGCCCGCAGATTGGACAGCATTACCTTAAAGGTCTTCTTAGCAAATGCAGGGGAACCAGAGCATAAGGTGGCTACAAAGAGTTTTGCTCATTCTGAAGGACCCATCATGTCCATGTACAGTATTACACGGACAGCCTATTGATTTCAATAAGCACCATGTAATGCTTTATTTAACCTGCTGCGGCGGCCCAGCGGACATTAACACTTGTTGCTGAGTTTCTCCATAGATTACAGTTTGTCAATGTGGGTCTAAGCAGCAGGACACCCTGTGATTAGTTAATTGTTGGATGACCTTCCCTTTCATTTTCTAGATACTTCCACACTTGAACCATGCTAGCAAGGGGGGAAAAAAAGGGGAAAACTTCAACTGATAGAGGGGTAAGCCATACCCAAAAATGGATTATAAAGTGTTAATCAAAATAAAAATGTCACGCTAATTCCTGTATTCTCTGTATCAGAAGTCAAGGCTGGCAGGGCCGCATAATTCCCTTTGGCTCTAAGCACACCTGAACCGTGGGAATGCAGGACCATGGGGTTGTAACCCAGCACCGAGACTATTTTTTTATTTTTTATTTTTTTGCATTTACCATTTTAGCTTTAAGTACATACCAAAGAATTTCTATAAATGTTTTAGCCCAAGCGTCTGCATCACATCTTCTCTTTCATCACTATTTTTCTCTTTCTAGTAGGAAAACCACAATTGACTGAAAAGGATAGATTCTAAGTGGCCATAGATTGCAAAAATGGTTTAATTTATGCAGTGTACAACATTTCATATTATTATATTTTATTATTTTACAAGTTGCTTTCAAATAAAGTAATGCAATTATGTATTTATATATGATGGGCAGACTTTTAAGGAGTACAAACTTTGCTAACTTACCCTCTGTAGATATGCCCCAGATTTTTTGCCTAGTACTTCAAATCTCCGGTCAAGCTCCACATTCAACAGTATCCATAACCTCAAGATTTCAAATACAGTTGAATACTGCGGGGTCAGCATGTGAGCCTGCGGCTCCCTGCCCCGCTATTCACCCTCATAGACCACAGGCCACTTAATCCTGTAACCTATGAGAATGCATATGTACGACACAGAGCGGCACGATTAAGTAATTCTGCCTGTTTGCGCCATGCCAAAAGCAGAGGCCTGTGGTCTGCACCTCAACACTGGAAGTGACGTGAATGTGGAGTTAGGTAAATATCCTGTTAATTTTTGTCAAAGTATTTTTTTAATCCTCTGTGGTAATGTGGCACACTTCGTTTTTGTGGCACTGTTGGAGGCACTATGGGGAGCACTATTGTCAATGGGGGCTCTCTAGATGAAGCACTATTACCAATGGAGGTACTCTGGGGAAGCACCAATACCAATAGGGACACTCTGGGGGAAGAACTAATACCAACAGAGGTCACTCTGAAGAAGAATTATTACTAATGGGAGACACTCTGAGGAAGCACTATTACTAATGGGGCACTCTAGGGGAACCACTATTACTAATGGAGACAATGGCATAATTACTTTTGTGGCAAATATGGGAGACACTGTTACTAATGAGGGAAATCTGAAACTGTTACTTTTGGGGACACTATAGCGGAACACTATTGGGGTACTCTGGCCCAGTTACTTTTGCGTACTATTGGGGAGAACTATTACTATGGGGGCATTCTGACACAATAATTTGGAGGGCACTATAGGTAGCACTATTACTGTTGAGGGATTTCTGTTTGGTAAAGTTACTTTCAGAGGGCACTGTAGGGCAGCTCTATTGCTATTAGGGGGAGCTCTTCTTGGCACAATATTATATTGGTTTGGTAATTATTATATTTTTCTCAACACTCATTAAACATTATTACTGTCAGGGGCACTATCTGTGTGGTTCTAGTATTTTCAGGAGGGGCTAACTGTATGGCACTAATATTTTTTCAGTGCAGTATTTGGTGGCATTGGAATGCACAGCAGGCACAGTATATTGAGTAGCAACAGGGTGGCACTATTAAATGTGGCAGCAGAATTGGGTGTTTGTGTAGAGAAGGTGGGGATGTACTAGAAAAGCAAAGTGCCATATATGTCTGGTGGCAAACTCTGCAGAGTCATCCCCGAGAGAAGTCATCATAGTGGTCTGTATATAGAAAAATTGGATTGCACTCCTGGCTGGAATGTTCAGGTGCTGTGAGGGTTCGGGTTTGGACAACCCACAATATACGTAGAAGAAACAACCCAAGCACTCAAGCGTATAAGTTAATATAATAAATGTTTTATTATTTTGTTTTTTTCTTTTTTTTTTCTTCACAAAGGTATTGACAGAACCAATACTTTTCTTCAAGCAGTGTTTTGAAGACACTTATTCTGCAATTTTTTACAGGCGATTTAAATGGACGTTTCGGCCGATCCAGGCCTTTATCACAATCACTTAAACTAATATACAAGAAAAAAAAAACATAGAGTATAAGTATTACTGTATACATACGAATGTACGAGAAAATGTAAATTTATGCAAAAAAACTAAATATTCAATAGATGTATAGAAAGCACATATAGTGAAAACAGTTTTCACTCACATAGACGTAATTTACTGGAAGATATGCTAAAAAAAACGAATAGATGACAGCATCACAAGGAACCAAAAGTATTATTTACTGAAAATTTTCAGTGCACAAAGTATGTGTCAGTTTAGCAGTATTACCTATAAATAGTAGGGTAGCAGAGATATCGCTTACAGCAGAAATACATTTGATTGCAATAAATAGTTAAACAACTTGTTCAGTTTAGCAGTATTACCTATAAATAGTAGGGTAGCAGAGATATTGCTTACAGCGGAAATACATTGGATTGCAATAAATAGTTAAACAACATGTTTAGTAGATGGAGGGGTACTGACAAAATACCCCTCAGGACCATACCATAAGATACCGGTGGTGTGGATAGGTTAAAGGAAGCAGTAAAAGATATATACTAAGGTAAGTTACCTAAAAGACAATGATAGGAAAAATATGCAATATTGTCTGAATGTAACGGAAAGTAACTGTAGGGGTTACAGTTTATAGGGAGAAAATAGAAGATGTTTGGGGACAAGATAACAATGTATGTAGGGGAAGGAAAAAAGATGAGAGTAGAAAACAGAAGTGATGGAAAATGAAACCGGTTTTATGGTACCTGTATCTGGTCGCACAGTGATTCGTACGCTTCCTAACGTGTCTGAAAGAAGCAGATATATAAGATAATTAATAAAAATAAGATGATATCAAGCATTTGCATAAAGTTTTATGTTACTGGTTGCAAATTCACATTTAAAAGGGTTTTCCGGTCCCTAAAAATTAATGGCCTATACGCAGGATAGCAGTTTAAAAGATATATATATATTTGAAAAAATATATATATTTAAAAATGGATATAACAGGAAAGCGCTACTCAAAAGGAAGGGATAAGCAGGATATGGTCATGAGTAAATTTATTTGCAGAAACGGCAACGCGTTTCAACGCAGAACCTGCGTCTTCATCAGTCCAAAAAAAAAAGTTCTTTTTTTTTGGCCTGGTGAAGATGCAGGTTCTGCGTTGAAACGCGTTGCTGTTTTTGCAAATAAATTTACTCATCCATCATCAGTACCCTGCTTATCCCTTCCTTTTGAGTAGCGTTTTCCTGTTATATCCATTTTTAAATATATAGATTTTTTCAAATATATATATATCTGTTAAATTGCTATTTTCTGCGGCACCATAACCATGATGCCAATACCTTTATATTGAAAGCTGCAACCATTTTACTACTACCTACCTGCATAAGTTGTACCTGCCAGTACAAACTACCTTAGGTGAGTGCAACTACTTACCAATACTATAATCACCCCACCTATCAGGTTTAACTTGAACTATGTGGCGCTGTGTACATTTTTTTCTTTCCAGACACTATACCCAGGATAGGCCATCAATAGCTGATTGCTCTGGGTCCAACTCCCGGAGTAGCGCAGATTCACAGTGTTGCAGCCTCCTACCATTCACTTCAATGAAAGAAGGCTGCAATACTGTGAATCGCCACTACATGTGTGTCGACGATTCACAGTGAGCAAGTAGAAATGAAGGGAAGCAGCTGCACCCCCTTCAAAGCAGCTGATCGGCGGGGGTCCCGGGATACGGACCCCAAGCGATCAGCTATTGATGACCTATCCTGAGGAGAGGCAATACATTTTTAGGCACCTAAATATCCATTCGCCACAGATCTATCCTCGCAAAAGTGCAAAAAAGTACAATAGTATAGTTAATCACCTGTAGTAGACATGATGGCAGATGGAGATCTCTATAGACACCTTGTCGTGCGTTTTGCACTCTTCGTCAGGAGATGATTATGCTAGCCCCTTTCAGGGTTTGAATACGAAGTTTGTAAAACGCACGTCGAGGTGTCTCCTCATGTGTATAGGGATTGCCATCTGCCATCATGTCTACTACAGGTGATTAACTATACTATTTTCTTGTACTTTTATGCACTTTTAGGAGGATAGATCTGTGGCTCTCCCTAGTGGGGTCTGATCTTAGGTACCTGATCCGTGGTTGATAATTACTGATATATTATATATAGTGGACATATAACTATTTGAATAGGGTCGTGCCGGTTTTTTCATCTGAGGTTGTTTTTAATTATGTTTTTTATTTGTTTGTACATTTTTGTATATATTTGTAAGGGAGTTGTTCTTGTACAAATTTTGGGCTAATAAAGATTATTCAACAAATATTATTTTTGAATATTTGTGTTTTTTATTTGCTTAAGACATTTCATTGGATTTGTTCATCAATTTTTGGGGACTGGAAAACCCCTTTAAGAATTCAGAATATAAAATGTAGACAAATAATAGCAGTTTTGTCAACATTAGCTTGTTGACAGTTTTCGATAAGAAACAAGAAATTTTTTTCTACACTTCACTAAGAAGAAACTGAAAAATAAAATGAATATGGTAAAAAATAATATATTAGAGAGAGGCTAGCCAATATCCATCAAAAGTGGAACTTCACTTTAATTACTTGAATTTGCCAGCAAACCACAGTGGTTAAGATATTCTTGTTACACAAACCAAACCCTTCCATTTCATTTACAAATGGTATACCCAATTTTAATTGTTATAAGGCTGTGTTCACACAGAGTTTTTTTGCAGGAGGAAAATTCCTCCTGCAAAAACTGCTCCAGACGGTTTTTGCACAGTGGTTTGACAAAAACTTGTCAAAACACTCATCGGGGTGTTTTTTTCCTCTTTCTGACTGATTGAAATGGGGTTTTGGAGGCGGAAACTGCCTCAAGATGGGTCATGACGCTTCTTTTTACCGCTACGCATTTTTTTTACTTGCGGTAAAAAAACTCGTCCAACTCCCATTGAAATCAATGGGAGGCATTTTCGGGCGGTTTTTGAGGAGTTTTGCGGCGCGGTTTCCACATCAAAAAGCTTGTCAAAAAACTCTGTGTGAACAGGGCCTAATTCTTCATAGCAGCCTGATGTTTGTATTTCATGGTCTGACAAGTGTGCAATGGTGTAATTTCTCCTACGTGCTTTGGAGGTGCAACCAGTATTAGGGGACTAATCTGTAGAATATTTTTTCTGCTGACATCTGAGAAATAATAGCTTTATTAATTCTGTAAAACCAATTTACACATATTCACTTAAATATATACTATGAATGAACCAATACTTGCAATAACTTTAGGTTTGGAATCCAGTCTTTAATCCCTTTATGAGCATTAAGGCTATACAGAAGACTCACAGCAATGTGCCTCTAAATAGACCTCTATATACTGTTATAGTATATGTTATTGAATCATCATTCTTGTACGTTTAAAACTATACATATTACAATATTGTATCTTATTTTCATTACATTGCAGTGTACACCAATTTTCTATTTCAAATTATTATGTATCAAGCAATGAAAGATCGATATGCAGAATTATTTTTCATTTCTAGGGACTTTGTAAGTGTTGCTAGTGTTTACCATGATGCAAGTATCGTCTCTGTGGTTACACTGAACACTTTGAGAAGAGATACAACTCCTACAATCAAAGGAACAATGAGAATAGGTGTCCTTATGACATTAGACTGTGTGCGTGTATCCTTCGAGCTGTCCAGGTATGGCGATAGAAATGAGAGTGGGCAGTCTTTGGCATTTGAGTAAAAAAGATGGGCGTTTTGGAGGATTAATCTTGACCTGTAGTTCCCCAGCAGCTAGAGTTCATCATTTTGGAGAAGGTGAATGGATATCTTTGAATCGCATTATAATTAATACTGTATATTGGTGTATGTTGAAATTGGTAGACGGCTATCACATAATAATGTATTTGGGGTATATATTACAATGGATGTGAAAGGGGTTCACCAGTGGGGGTCTGACCACTGGGCCATCTTCGATAGCCCCATAGAAATGAATGGAATGGTGGCCGAGCATGCGCACTACTGCTCCATTCCTAAGGGGCTACCAAGAACTGCAATGTAAGCCTGTTCTCATGATTGGTGGGGGTCCTAGCAGTCAGACCCCCACCAATCACATATTTATCACCTACCTGTGGATTAGTGATAAGTAATGATTATAGGAAAAACCCTTTAAATTTTTTCACTGCTTGAGAAAATCTTCTGTGAAGCCAAAACGTCGCTAGGTGTAATTTACATTTTAAAAAATCCATGTTGTATGGCTAAGATTGTGGGAAGGACTTGCATGTTTTACTGCAGTTGACCACACATATTGATCAGCTGCTCCTGACCCAATAATTTCCAATTATGCCTAGAATATCCTGTGATCAAAGGGGTTGTCTGCTTTTTACAATCTTTTTGTTAGAAGGAGCCCCAAAAATAAGCTAATCACAGGGGGTCCCACTGCTTTGACCGCAGCGTTTTGCTGGAATCTGTTGGGCAATATGGTAGCAAGTGTACAATTGCCCTGAAGCTCCACTGCAGGAGGAATTATTGAAACATCACACAGTGCTTATTAAAATCAATGAACTATCTATGGGCTGAGGTAGAGACGATCGTTTTAGCCCCCTGGTCTGGCTAATTAACAGAATTCCAAACACTTCTATTAAAAAAACAAATTAATCAATAAAAAAAATGAAAAAAAGTAAATGTACTGTGTATATATGTGTAACTGAACATTCAGTTCTTGAAGTTGATGTGTTGCAGCAGGGAGAATTAGAAATCGTAAGGATCTGAGCAAGTTTGGTTAGGGCCAAATTGTAATGGCTAGATGACTGGGTCAGAGTATCTCCAAAATGGCAACTCTTGTGGATTGTTCGCTTTATGCAGTGCTTATTACCTACAAAAGTGGTCAAAGAAAGGACAACCGGTGACAGGGTCATGGGCATTAAAGGCTCAACAATGCGTGGAGTTTTTGTGTGCTTCATGTTTGAATTATTTTATATCCTGTGAGTATGGGATAATAAAATAGTGTGGAGTGAAACGTATCCCAAAAGTGTTGCACTATATCTTTTTTACATGCTTAAGATATAGGGTCCTATTCTGTGCAAAGAATTAGTGTAGGGAAATGGATATTCCTTCTGTTGAACTACAGAATCCAGGAGAGCCGAGTGTACACGTGGGGAAGTGTTCACCCTCTAAAAAGTAATTTGGAATGATGTTATGAACCATCTGAGCGGTAAAATCTATCTCTTCCTTGAAGTTGATGTGTTGAAAGCAGGAAACATTAGAAATTGTAAGGATCTGAGTGCCTTTGATTAGGGCCAAATTGTGATGAATAGATGACTGGGTCGGAGCATCTCCAAAATGGCAACTCTTGTGCAGTGTTCCCATTATGCAGTGCTTATTACCTACCAAAACTAGTAATAGAAAGGACAACCAATGACAGGGTCATGGATGTTAAATGCTCATCAATGTGTGTGGGGAGCAAATGCTAGCCTCTCTGGCCCGATCCCACAGAAAAATAACTGTAGCACAAATTACTGAAAAAGTTCATGCTGTGTATAATAAAAAAGGCATCAGAACAGACAGTGCATCACAGCTTGCTGTGCTTGGGGCTGCATAGCGGTCAGAGCGCCCATGCTGACCCCTGTCCACTGCCAAAAGCACCTACAATGGTTACATGAGCATCAAACTGAACCACGAAGCAATGTAAAAAGGTGACCTAGTCTGATGAACCACATATTTTTTTGCATTATGTGGATGGCTTGGTGCTTGTGCGTGCTTCGCCTACCTGGGCAAGAGATGCCGTCAAGATGCACTATTATAAGAAGGCAAACCGGTTTAGGAGGTGATTCTCTGAGAAATGTGCTGGGAAACCTTAGATCCTAGCATTCATGTGGATGTTACTTTGACACATAAAATTTACCTAAACATTATTACAGACCAAGTGCAATCCTTAATGGCACCAGTATTTCCTAATGGTAGTTGCCTCTTTCAGCAGGATAATGCATCCTGCCACACTGCAAAAATTGTTGAGGAATGGTTTGAAGAACATGACAGAGTTTAAGATGTTGACATGACCTTTAAATTCCCCAGATCTCAATCCAATCAAGCATTTGTGGGAAGTGCTGGAAAGCAAGTCCAAACCTTGGAAGCCCTACCTCGCAATTTACAAAAGTAAAAGGATCAGCTGCTGACGTCTTTTTTGCCAAATGCCACAGGACATCTTCAGAGGTCTTGAGGAGTCCATCCCTCCATGGGTAAGAGCTGTTTTAGCAGAACGAGGGGGATGTACACAATATTAGGCAGGTGGTTTTAATATCATGGCTGATCACTGTGTATATATTGTAAGCCCACATCAGGAAAAGTACTTGAGGGGGTGTATTTCTCACAAAGTTTATTGAGATAAAGGAATCCAGGAAGGCTTGTTATTCCAGCAAACCTAGTTTGCTGAGGCTTTTGGTTTTTTTAATGTGTGCTCTGGTACTCTATATCTATATAATGGCAGGTAGGATTGGTAGTAGAACCTATTATTATCTTCCCCACTCCAGTACGGTCATTACTAGCCCAGTTAGCTTTGGTAATGCTACTGGGCTCAGTACTGAGCCATAACAGCTCTGCAGTTAGTGCAGAGAAGGTCAGAGCCTTGGAATTACCACAAGGATAGTGTGGAAAGTCTGATCCAAGAAACACTGTTCTCATAGTAAATAATAGGTGAGAAATAACCTGCTGTTTAGTTAGTGCCCAGACAAGCCAGGTGTTTGTTTTGTTTATATGCTGCAAGTCTTGTATGCTGGATAAGCATTTATTTAATTTTGGTCTGCAATAAGGCTAAGCGTGGAATTTATACTTGAACTGTATGTACATTTCCATTGTTAACCGCAACACCATATAAATGGACCTGTGACATGAAATTGTCTTCCACAACCTCACCTTTTGTAGCAGAGTTTGGCTGTTCCTCATACAGTTTTAAAGAGGTTCTGTCACCAGTTTATAAGTGCCCTATCTCCTGCCTAATCTGATAGTCACTGTAATGTAGATAACAACAGTTTTTATTTTTATTTTTAAAAATTCTTTTTGACGGAGTTATGACTATTGTTATCTACACTACAGCGACTATCAGATTAGGTAGGAGATAGGGCACTTATAAACTGGTGACAGAGCCTCTTTAAGTCTCCTACACAGCTGTTTCTGTTACAGGTAATCACTGTGTTTCAACCTACATATGAAAATGATGATTATTATCACCTGTTTGGTATAATAGGTTAATCATACACCTGACATCCTAAAAAAAAATCCATAACTTTGTGCAAGTGTACCTAGAAGAATTTATGCTGTTTTGAAAGAAAGGGTGGTCCCACCAAATATTGATTTGATTTAGATTTGTGTTATGATCATTCACTCTGCATTTTATTAATTGATTGAAAAAAAAACAAAAAAAACTAATAACATTCTTACTTTGCAGCAATTTACCATAACTGCCTAAAACTTTTGCACAGTATTGTGTATATACACATATATATATATATATATATATATATATATATATATATATATATATATATATATATATATATATATACATGAAATGCAAAAGATCCAACAGCACCGGCAGCATATGGATGCAGGCACTGAGAAATATACAGCAATCAAAAAAATGAGCAGCAACTCGAAGAATCAAGTGAAGAAAATAGGGTACTTTACTCCCCTTGCTACTTTATTGCACGGGCAATAAGGTACCAAACTTTTTTCACTTGATTCTTGCAGTTGCTGCTCATTTTTTCGATTGCTATCTATATATATATATATATATATATATATATATATATATATATATATATATATATATATATATATCAAAAAAGAAAGCAGCAGCACTCACACAGAAATTGTTGATCAGGTGACGAGCAAAACGTCCCGATCCTCGTAACGTAATGTAATGTATAGAAAAAGAAAATTTGCAGCACTCCAATATGAAAAAAGTGGTGGTTTATTCACTCCAGCTACAACAGCAACGTTTCAATCCTACAATAGGATCTTTATATATATATATATATATATATATATATATATATATATATATATATATAGATGCACACACACGCACACACACACACACACACACTCACACACACACTACCGTTCAAAAGTTTAGGGTCACTTAGAAATTTCCTTATTTTTGAAAGAAAAGCACAGTTTTTTTCAATGAAGATAACATTAAATTAATCAGAAATACACTCTATACATTGTTAATGTGCTAAATGACTATTCTAGCTGCAAACGTCTGGTTTTTAATGCAATATCTACATAGGTGTATAGAGGCCCGTTTCCAGCAACCATCACTCCAGTGTTCTAATGGTACATTGTGTTTGCTAACTGTGTTAGAAGGCTAATGGATGATTAGAAAACACTTGAAAACCCTTGTGCAATTATGTTAGTACCGCTGTAAACAGTTTTGCTATTTAGAGGAGCTATAAAACTGACCTTCCTTTGAGCTAGTTGAGAATCTGGAGCATTACATTTGTGGGTTTGATTAAACTCTCAAAATGGCTAGAAAAAGAGAGCTTTCATGTGAAACTCGACAGTCTATTCTTGTTCTTAGAAATGAAGGCTATTCCATGCGAGAAATTGCCAAGAAACTGAAGATTTCCTACAACGGTGTGTACTACTCCCTTCAGAGGACAGCACAAACAGGCTCTAACCACAGTAGAAAGAGAAGTGGGAGGCCCCGCTGCACAACTGAGCAACAAGACAAGTACATTAGAGTCTCTAGTTTGAGAAATAGACGCCTCAGAGGTCCTCAACTGGCAGCTTCATTTAATAGTACCCGCAAAATGCCAGTGTCAACGTCTACAGTGAAGAGGCGACTCCGGGATGCTGGCCTTCAGGGCAGAGTGGCAAAGAAAAAGCCATATCTGAGACTGGCTAATAAAAGGAAACGATTAATATGGGCAAAAGCACACAGACATTGGACAGAGGAAGATTGGAAAAAAGTGTTATGGACAGACGAATCGAAGTTTGAGGTGTTTGGATCACACAGAAGAACATTTGTGAGATGCAGAACAACTGAAAAGATGCTGGAAGAGTGCCTGACGCCATCTGTCAAGCATGGTGGAGGTAATGTGATGGTCTGGGGTTGCTTTGGTGCTGGTAAAGTGGGAGATTTGTACAAGGTAAAAGGGATTTTGAATAAAGAAGGCTATCACTCCATTTTGCAACGCCATGCCATACCCTGTGGACAGCGCTTGATTGGAGCCAATTTCATCCTACAACAGGACAATGACCCAAAGCACACCTCCAAATTATGCAAGAACTATTTAGGGAAGAGGCAGGCAACTGGTATTCTATCTGTAATGGAGTGGCCAGCGCAGTCACCAGATCTTAACCCCATAGAGCTGTTGTGGGAGCAGCTTGACCGTATGGTACGCAAGAAGTGCCCATCAAGCCAATCCAACTTGTGGGAGGGGCTTCTGGAACCATGGTGTGAAATTTTCCCGATTACCTCAGCAAATTAACAGCTAGAATGCCAAAGGTCTGCAATGCTGTAATTGCTGCAAATGCAGCATTCTTTGACGAAAGCAAAGTTTGAAGGAGAAAATTATTATTTCAAATAAAAATCATTATTTCTAACCTTGTCAATGTCTTGACTATATTTTCTAGTAATTTTGCAACTCATTTGAAAAATATAAGTGTGAGTTTTCATGGAAAACACAAAATTGTCTTGGTGACCCCAAACTTTTGAACGGTAGTGTATGTGTTTAGAATTAACATTGAATTCATATTTTAAAGTAGATTTTCCACATCATTTGTGCATCCTTTTACATCTGAACATTTATTTTTCAGTATTATAAAAAGATTACTTGATGATTTAAATTGTTCAATGTTAGGGATCTGCCAGGTACTTCATCTAGGTATACTCCTGGGACTAATCAATCCACACCTGAGGCCAGACCTGTTCCACTGACACCATCTCCCACCAACCAGGGTGGCAGGCTCAGGAGTGGGAGAGCCTATCGCGGCCTGGTCTGTCGGAGTTAGCTCCGCCCCCTGTCCTTTATTACCTGCCCTGTTCTCTCCCTCAGTGCTTGTAATTCTTTTGGATTCCTGGCCCCACTGCTGCTTGCTCCAGCCTGCTTCTGCCGTGCTTCTGCCTTGCTGCAGTTCTGCTTGACCTGCTTTGCTTTGCCCCTGGCTTGCTTCTTTCTCCTTGCCCGCTTGGGTGTACTCACTTCGTCCTGGTCCTGACTGTCCGTTCGCCGCTCCGTTTCCTCGTGGCGTTCCGTGGCTACTGCCCCTTCCCTTGCATGTTCCCTGTTTGTTTTCCTGTGCACTTAGACAGCGTAGGGACCGCCGCCCAGTTGTACCTCGTCGCCTAGGGCGAGTCGTTGCAAGTAGGCAGGGACAGGGCGGTGGGTAGATTAGGGCTCACTTTCCCTTCACCTCCTTCCGGCCATTACATAATTACAAGCCCTTACCTAGTCTACCATTTCTCCTACGCTGACGCTATCATGGACCCCCTTGAGACCCTGGCCCAGCAGATGCAGGGCCTCTCCCTACAGGTCCAGGCCCTGGCCCAAAGGGTCAATCAGGGTGACGCTGCTTTAGTAGTACCCACTTCCTTTGATTCCGGATCTTTTTAATCAGGTTCAGGGAGCCCAATGGTTTTCTAAGTTCAATCTACGGGGGGCATATAACCTTATCCGCATCAAAGAGGGGGATGAGTGGAAAACTGCGTTCAACACACCCGAGGGTCATTTCGAATACCTGGTCATGCCCTTTGGGTTGTGTAATGCCCCTGCTGTCTTCCAGAATTTTATTAATGAAATCCTGAGAGAGTACCTGGGTAATTTTCTTGTTGTGTACCTTGATGACATACTGGTGTTTTCCAAGGACTGGTCCTCCCACGTGGAGCATGTCAGGAAGGTGCTCCAGGTCCTTCGGGAGAATAATCTGTTTGCTAAGACTGAAAAATGTGTCTTTGGGGTACAGGAGATACCATTTTTAGGGCAAATCCTCACTCCTCATGAATTCCGCATGGACCCTGCCAAGGTTCAGGCTGTGGCGGAATGGGTCCAACCTGCCTCCCTTAAGGCGTTACAGTGTTTTTTAGGGTTCGCCAACTATTACAGGAGATTTATTGCCAACTTCTCGGTCGTCGCTAAGCCTCTTACGGACCTTACCCGCAAGGGTGCTGATGTCCTCCATTGGCCCCCTGAGGCCGTCCAGGCCTTTGAGACCCTCAAGAAGTGCTTTATCTCGGCCCCCGTGCTGATTCAGCCCAACCAAGAGGAGCCATTTATTGTGGAGGTTGACGCTTCCGAGGTGGGAGTGGGGGCCGTCTTGTCCCAGGGTACCAGCTCCCTCACCCATCTCCGCCCCTGTGCTTACTTCTCTAGGAAGTTTTCGCCCACGGAGAGTAACTATGATATTGGCAACCGCGAACTTCTAGCCATTAAATGGGCTTTTGAGGAGTGGCGGCACTTCCTGGAGGGGGCCAGACACCAGGTAACGGTCCTTACGGATCACAAGAATCTGGTTTTCCTAGAATCGGCCCGGAGGCTTAATCCTAGACAAGCTCGGTGGGCACTATTCTTTACCAGATTTAATTTCTTGGTTACCTATAGGGCTGGGTCCAAGAATATTAAGGCTGATGCTCTGTCACGTAGTTTCATGGCCAATCCTCCTTCTGAGAAGGATCCTGCTTGTATTTTACCCCCTGGTATAATCGTCTCTGCCACGGATTCTGATTTAGCTTCTGATATCGCGGCTGATCAGGGTGCAGCTCCCGGGAACGTCCCTGGGGACAAACTGTTTGTTCCCCTGCAATACCGGCTGAGGGTACTCAGGGAAAACCATGACTCCGCTCTATCTGGTCATCCTGGCATCTTGGGCACCAAACACCTCATTACCAGAAACTATTGGTGGCCTGGGTTGCCTAAAGACGTTAGGGCTTACGTCGCCGCTTGTGAGGTTTGCGCTAGGTCCAAAACCCCTAGGTCCCGACCTGCGGGCCTACTACGTTCCTTGCCCATTCCCCAGAGACCTTGGACCCATATCTCCATGGATTTTATCACCGATTTGCCTCCATCTCAGGGCAAGTCGGTGGTGTGGGTGGTAGTCGACCGCTTCAGCAAGATGTGCCACTTTGTGCCCCTTAAGAAGCTACCTAACGCCAAGACGTTAGCTTCTTTGTTTGTGAAACACATCCTGCGTCTCCATGGGGCCCCAGTCAATATAGTTTCTGACAGAGGGGTACAATTTGTTTCCTTATTTTGGAGAGCTTTTTGTAAAAAGTTGGAGATTGATCTGTCCTTCTCCTCCGCCTTCCATCCCGAAACTAATGGCCAAACGGAAAGGACCAACCAATCCCTGGAACAATATTTAAGGTGTTTCATCTCTGACTGTCAATTCGATTGGGTCTCATTCCTTCCCCTTGCTGAATTTTCCTTGAATAACCGGGTCAGTAACTCGTCAGGGGTCTCCCCGTTTTTCTGTAATTTCGGGTTTAATCCAAGATTCTCCTCCGTCTCCCCTGGTTGTTCCAATAATCCTGAGGTAGAGGATGTTCATCGGGAACTGTGCACCGTCTGGGCCCAGGTTCAGAAGAACCTAGAGGCGTCCCAGAGCGCACAAAAGATTCAGGCGGATAGTAGACGTTCTGCTAACCCCCGGTTTGTCGTCGGGGATTTGGTCTGGTTGTCGTCCAGGAACTTGCGCCTTAAGGTCCCGTCCAGGAAGTTTGCTCCCCGATTTATTGGACCTTATAAGATCATTGAAGTCCTCAACCCTGTATCCTTCCGTCTGGAGCTCCCCCCATCATTTCGCATACATGACGTCTTCCATGCCTCCCTCCTTAAACGCTGCTCCCCGTCCTGGTCCCCCTCGAGGATACCTCCTGTTCCCGTTCTCACCCCTGAGGGGGTGGAATTCGAGGTGGCCAAGATTATGGACAGTAGGATGGTCCAGGGCTCCCTCCAGTACCTGGTCCATTGGAGAGGATACGGGCCGGAGGAGAGGACTTGGGTACCTGCCCGTGATGTTCACGCTGGGGTATTGATCAGGAGGTTCCACCTTCTCTTCCCCACTAAACCGGGTCCCCTTAGTAAGGGTCCGGTGGCCCCTCATAAAAGGGGGAGTACTGTTAGGGATCTGCCAGGTACTTCATCTAGGTATACTCCTGGGACTAATCAATCCACACCTGAGGCCAGACCTGTTCCACTGACACCATCTCCCACCAACCAGGGTGGCAGGCTCAGGAGTGGGAGAGCCTATCGCGGCCTGGTCTGTCGGAGTTAGCTCCGCCCCCTGTCCTTTATTACCTGCCCTGTTCTCTCCCTCAGTGCTTGTAATTCTTTTGGATTCCTGGCCCCACTGCTGCTTGCTCCAGCCTGCTTCTGCCGTGCTTCTGCCTTGCTGCAGTTCTGCTTGACCTGCTTTGCTTTGCCCCTGGCTTGCTTCTGTCTCCTTGCCCGCTTGGGTGTACTCACTTCGTCCTGGTCCTGACTGTCCGTTCGCCGCTCCGTTTCCTCGTGGCGTTCCGTGGCTACTGCCCCTTCCCTTGCATGTTCCCTGTTTGTTTTCCTGTGCACTTAGACAGCGTAGGGACCGCCGCCCAGTTGTACCTCGTCGCCTAGGGCGAGTCGTTGCAAGTAGGCAGGGACAGGGCGGTGGGTAGATTAGGGCTCACTTTCCCTTCACCTCCTTCCGGCCATTACATTCAAATGCTATTATTCGTCAACATGCATTTCAAGAAAAATAGAGACAACATTTTATAAAAGCCTTAAATATGGTTTCTCACATGAAAGTGTACCCTTATCACAAAAGCATAAAATCTATCTACAAGACGCATGTAATGAAAAGGAGATATTTATTCCTACTTTGCTTAGAAATTGATTACAAATGCGGACAGTGAACCGAATGATAACTTTTAGAAAAAGCTGTTTAACATTGGCAATCTTATGCCCATGGGACTTCACAAACCTAATTTTTTCCACAGCCCTCTTAAATAACAGAGATGACAAGTGCTTTGAAACAAAATATCTGGCTCCATTGCAGATAACAGAAGTTGAAGAATCTACCACAAAGGATTGTGACACAATTTGACGTAAGTTGTGAACTCTTGGTAGGGGCATGATTCAAGAAAAGGAGGAAGAAAGCTTTCTGGTCCAAAAGAGTTTCACAATAAAAATGTTAGTGTACTGTGTACCGCAAGATAAGAGATCAGGGGAACGATCCTAAAGTAATGGTATTAGGATGTCTACTGTAATTGTGTCGTTTGTCCACTTGACCTCCCAACAGCCTACCCATGTCTATTCAGTTTTTTAAAGACTGTCCTATTATGTCTGCTTATATAAAATAAATTGATGAGATACTTTCAAAATTGTATCAGTATAAACACAAGGTAGTTGTAGCTCAGATCCACAGGAAAATAGAAGAGGCTCTTCTACATTAATTAATCTATCTGGCTAAGCAATGGATAAGCCCACAGATGAATGTACAAGGCCCTATTAGGGATGGCAGGTAATGCAGACAATCTGAAATGTTGGCCATGCAATCAAGAAACATAAGTGCTTAGTACATCTAATTCACTCAAGAGCATTTAAAGCCGTGCTCATCATTGACCTTTGGATTATGGGTTTAAATCACAATTTGGTTAAGCAAAGATTGATGATGTGGAAAACAATGTCCCTGTAGTAACATTATTTGGCCACTAGGAGCTATTTTGTCTGCTTCTTCTGGACCTAAACTATGGCTCTTCTCTTGCAGCTACTTTGACTAAATGCATCTTGAAAGACCATTCACTTTAAGTATGGTCTTAGAGTATATAGGAAATGGGATGCACTAACAAAGTATTTCAATACAACGTAGTTTATTATTTCAACACGTAGAAAATCATTACAGGGGCCTTTCGAAGGGCTCCTGTGAAAATCTTAAATGCTGCTTTTGAACATTCTGGTATAACTAAATTACTAGATATTGTGTCTCATTTCACTATATACAGTAACATATCTTTCATTTCCATTAAACCTTCTGCTCTTGGTTCTGAAATGCTTGGTCTTCTGAAATCACCAGGTCTGGATGGCATACACCCCCAAGTTCTGCAGGAATCAAGTAATGTGATAGACAGACCCTTATTTCTAATTTCAGGATTCTATCATGACAGTGTCTGTTCCACAGGACTGGGGCATAGCAAATGTGGTGCCAATATTCAAAAAGGGGTCAAAAAGTGAGCCCAGAAACTGTAGGCCTGTAAATTCAACCTCTATTGTGGGTAAAATATTTGAGGGTTTTCTTAGAGATGCTGTACTGAAGTATCTCAAAGAAAATAAACTTATAACGCAGAATTAGCATGGGTTTATGAGGGATCGGTCCTGTCAAACTAATCTGATCAGCTTCTATGATTTGGTAAGTTCTAGACTAGACCTGGGTACAGCTGTAGATGTGGTGTATTTAGACTTTTCAAAGGCGTTTGATACTGTACCACGTAAAAGGTTGATATATAAAATGAAAATGCTGGGACAAAGGGAATATATGTGTAATTGGGTTAACAACTGGCTCAGTTAACCCAATTACAGAAAAAAAACAGAGGGTGGTTATTAATGGTACATCCTCAGAGTGGGACACAGTTACCAGTGGGGTTCCACAGGGTCAGCATTGAGCCCTCTTCTTTTTAATATGCTCATTAATGACCTTGTAGAGAGTTTACAGAGTATAATATAGATGAAAGAAATGAAAATGCGGCACTCACCCGTTTGCAAATCTTTTTAACTTTATTGTGTCACCTTGGCGAGGATAAAAGCATTACAGGGAGGACAGCTAGTTGTAGGTTACAGCCTGTTTCGCGCTGGAAATCGCGCTTCTTCTGACCTAGTACGTCACTGCTGGAGGCGTTCTTTTAAACTGCCAACAGCTGTAGCTTCCATAGTAACGCATGTAGCAACAGTGAACAGCTTCTGGAACACACCCCTTTATGTTAATTTCTTTTCACAAAGCAAGCATCACTTTTACCTTTCAAGGAATAGGGCTCCATTCACACCTTATTCTGACCTGAAGGCCGCAAAGAAGCAAAACTTCCATCACTGACACATCAGACAACGATAGGTGAGTACGATTTTAAGAAAATATATACATATATATGTAGATTAATTAGAATGGAAACTTTTGATGAATTATTCGGGGGATGGAGCAAAGAACTGTATTCAGTTAAATACACTATAAATAAATAGTTTTATCCTTACATAGCCATTTTTGTTTGTACACCATAATGGATATGATATAGGAAGCCGTTCATTGTTCCTTTACAGAAAGCATAGTTACACTGTTGTACACATAAGTGAGGATAAAAAGCAACACATACATCATATGTGTGGCAAATTAAAAACAAAAACTATAAGCACAAATATAAAGATTGTTATAGAAAGACTGCCATGTCATTTTTATCATTTAGGCCGGCAGGTCCCATTGCATTGGTACGGATAATCCATCCTGATTCTTTTCTCAATAATATCCTATGTCTATCCCCCCCATTTTCAGGAATTGGGACATGTTCAATACCTGCGAACCTCAATAGATTAGAGTCTCCACCATGGGCTTTATTCATATGGTGGATTAATCTGGGAGCTTCCTCATTTGTTGTTATAGATTTACAGTGTTCTCTGAATCTAACATATAGGCATCTGATGGTTTTTCCTATATAAAATCGTCCACAAGGACAAAAAATGATATAGACTACGAATTTAGTTTTGCAACTAATAAATTGTTCTATTTTTTGTGTGATACCCCCAAAATTCAATATTTTTGCCTGGAGGTTAAACCTACAGAAGGCGCAATTTCCACATCGATGGTTCCCTTTCGGGATTTGTTTGTCAAGCCAATTATGTTTAATTTCAGAAAATCTACTATGTACTAGATTGTCTTTTAGTGTGGTACTTCGTCTGAACGAGATCAAAGGTTTTTTTATGGCTATATTTCTCAGACTTGAATCTTCTTCGATTAAATGCCAATATTTATAAATCGCATTTTTGATGATTTGTGCTTGACCAGTATATTTGAAAGTAAAGATGAATCTTTTTCCCTCCTTTTCATTCCTATTTTTATATTTCTTTGGTTTTAACAAATCGTTCTGATTTTTCATGAATGCAGTATTCATGGCTTTATTTAATATATCAGGCGGGAAACCTCTTTCTAATAATCGTTTTTTTAGGGCGTTTGCCTGTTTAAGAAAAGATTCATCTGTGTCATTTATGCGTCTTAGCCTTATAAATTATAGATAGTTGCAGTAGAAAAATGTGGATCATTCCAGGGGCGCTGCTGTGTGGTGGGAATAATGGGAGCGATATCCAGAGGTAATTGGTAGGTTCAGTTTATTTGAACAAGTCGGCTACGCGTTTCAACGACGGACAGTCGTCTTCATCAGGCCTGATGAAGACGACTGTCCGTCGTTGAAACGCGTAGCCGACTATCTATACTCAAACGGTCCCTTCTGGTCACCGACTCGGATCTGGCAGCAGCACTGTGGCTCATAATTACATGCCTTAAAAACTCTTTTTCCAGGTGAGCATATTTCCTGCCGCACTGTCTCACCTTTACCAATTGATCTGCACAAGGTGGCGCCGTGTCTTTTTCTTTCTATTTAGCCTTATAAATTGACCGTATGGAATTGCTTTCCTGACGTGTAGGGGGTGGAAACTATCGTAACGTAGTAAAGAATTTGTAGCAGTTGGTTTCCTAAAACCTTCCGTATGTAATATATTCCCCTTGATTGTTAATTTTACGTCAAGAAAGTCTAACTCCACAGGGTCAATTTTACTTGTAAACTTCATGTTAATTTTATTAGAATCATTCAAGTATGTGACAAAAAGTTCGAATTCTGATTTTGTACCGGACCAAAACATAAAAATATCGTCAACAAATCTGACAAATAATTTAATCTTAGTTAGGAATGGATTCAAATGTGTAATGATATATCTATCCTCAAAAACCCCTAAAAAAATATTAGCCAACGTACAAGCTACTGGGGTTCCCATGGCTGTTCCGTTATTTTGTATATACCATTTATCATTAAATTTAAAGGCATTATGTGTGAGGATAAAATCTAAACCTTCACTGACAAAAGAGATGAAATTTTCACTCTTCTTAGCTAAGGAGAGAACTCTTTTCACTGTATCTACACCTATGTCGTGAGGGATTCTGGTGTAGAGACTTTCAACGTCTATAGACGTGAGGTAGAAATCTTTTTCCCATGAAAAATTCCTAACAACATTCAAAAACTCGTTAGTATCTTTAATGTATGATGGAATACTTTTTAGTAAGGGCCTCAGCAGCCAGTCAATATATTTAGAGAGGGGCTCGGTTAAAGAGCCTACCCCCGAAACTATTGGACGGCCGGGAGGGTATTTTTTATCCTTATGTATTTTAGGAAGAAAACACCATGATGGTTTTGAAGGAAAATCAAGGTACAATTTTTCTGCCATTTTTTGTGATAAGCAGCCGTTTTCCACGTTTTTTCTCAAAAAGGTCTGTAGTTTTTGTTGAAACTTATGAGTAGGATCTCTATCTAAAACTGAATATGTACCCATATCGGACAATTGTCTCAAAGCTTCAGAGAGGTAATATTCTCTTGACATCAAAACAACATTACCTCCCTTGTCCGCTTTTTTTATAACTACATTATTCATATTTCTTAAAAGGTTTAAAGCTTTTTTCTCCCCTTTCGAGATATTACTTTCAGTGCTGTATAGGAGTGACTCCACTTCATTTTTCACTGCTTTTGAAAAAAGGTCTAGATTGCTTCCTGAAAATATAGGGGGTGAAAAGGTGGAGGCAGTTCCACCTTTAAAATAATCTGCCTCGCTTCCTTCACATACATCAATATCCTCTTCCGAAAAACTATCGACTAAGGTTTGCAAACAGGCAGATTCTTCCTCTGAAAAATTTCCACTTACACTAAATCCTAGAGGTCCTACTTTGCAAGGTTTTTCACAATCTCTTCTAACACTGTTATCTGTCGCAAAATTTAAGGTTTTATGCAAGTTTAGTTTTCTTATACCCTTGAAAAGATCTACTTCAAAATCTACAACATCAAAATCTTCTACCAGACTGAAATTTAAACCTTTTTCCAAAAGACTAACACAATCTTTATCCAAAATTAAATCTGTAAGGTTTATTATATTAGTATTTAAATGGTTTTCCCGATCTTCTATTTCTTCCATGTCACTTGTTTCCTTTTCCGTATAGGTCTCCCTTCCTTTTTCTCTGTTTTTTTCGTCTACCCCCTCGTCGAATTCGTTTCCTAAAGGGATACTTTGATTTAGGGGGATCCTAGTAGAATCGTCCGAAATACTTGAATCAGAATCCGTGGTCCAAATGTCATTATTGATATTTTTTCTTCTTGCAGTGATGCGACTTTTCTTTTTTTGTTGGCGTTTATTCCCCCAATCGAAGATTTTTCCAGAATCAAAATCTTTTTTATCTCTGAGAAATTTATCTTTTTTCTTTTCTTTTATCTCTGCTTGAATAGGAACTAGTTTCTTTTCCAATTTTTTTGAAAAATCATTCATTTGTTGTTCGGTGAATCTAGTTCTCAGTTCTAATTTTGCTTTACACAATTACAGAGTATAATATCAGTATTTGCAGATTAAACTAATAGAGGGATTTGGGGAAGCTGAAGGTTTGGGAATAAAAATGGCAAATTAAGTCTAATATGGATAAATGTAAGGTTATGCACTTGGGCTGTGGAAACAGATTTTACAATTATGCATTTAATGGTGAAACACTGGTAAAGCCATACCTCCCAACTTTCGCAAAGAGGGACAATTTTTTATCTTTTAATCCACGCCTCTAACCCCGCCAAATTCGCGCCAATACACACCCGATTCAGTCCAGTATAATACCCCATAGTTCCTCCGACACAGTATAATGCCAAATAGCTACCCCCACACAGTATAATGCCCCCATAGCTGCCCCATATAGTATAATGCCCACACAAATTCCCCCATACAGTATAATGCCCCCTTAGCTGCCACCATACAGTATATTGCCCCCTTAGCTGCCCCCATACAGTATAATTCCCCATAGCTGCTCCATACAGTATAATTACCCAAAGCTACCCCTATACAGTATAATGCCGCCTTATCTTCCCCCATACTTAACTGTTCCTAGTGCCTGTGCCCACATATAAAGTGCCAGTGCCCACATAGTGCCACAGTGCCCATGTAGATAGTGCCACAAACAGTGCCTATGTAGATAGCACCACATTGTCCCCTGTAGTTAGTGTCCAGTGCCTATGTAGATAGTGCCATATCCCCCTTGAAGATAGTGCCACCACCCTATAGATAGCGCCATTGGGGCTCCCTTTATGAGCGGAATCCCCAGCAAGAAAATCGGCCATGTTGTGGCCAGGGATTCCGCTCCAGGAGGAGCCCCTAACATCTCTGTCCATATATAGACAGTAACATCAGGGGCTCACTCCAGAAGCAGGAATCCCAAAGAGTCGGCATCGCTCTAGCTGGGGATTATGCTCAAAGAGTAGCCCCTGACATCACTGTCCATCGAGGAGCAGAATTCCCGTACAGTGACGTCAAGGGCTTCTCCAGGCTCAGCACTTAAAGTAGCACTGTGCCCGGGGAGTCCTTTACTAGTAGACAGTGAATGCTGAAGCAGGGAGCTGACGGTTCCTTACTCCTGAGGACGCAGATACAGTTGACACCGGGACATACTATCAGCCGCCCAAGACAAAGGGACACCGCTCAGAATCCGGGACTGTCCCGCTGAATCCGAGACGGTTGGGAGGTATGGGTTATTGGTGGACAGTAAATTTACCTTTAGCAACTAGGGCTAGCCAGCTGCTGCCAAGGCAAATCATGGGATGCATCAAAATAGGCAAAGATGTTCATGACAAAAACTTCGTTTTATCCCTATACAAATCACCAGTCTGACCACCACACATGGAATATTATGTACAATTTTGGACACCTGTGTTAAGAAGGACATGGCGGCCAAGGTAATTAAGGGAATGAGTGGATTGCAGTACCAAGAAAGATTATCAAACTTGGGGCTATTTAGTTTAGAAAACAGACGGCTTAGGAACGATCTCATTACAATGTACACAAATATAATTGGACAATACAGAGATCCTTCTAATGATCTTTTTACACCTAGGTGTGTAACAATGATGAGGGGGCATCCTCTATGTCGAGAGGAAAAAAGGTTTCACCATCATCACAGACAGGGATTCTTTACTGTGAGAGCAGTGAGACTATGGAACTCTCTGCCACAGGATGTTGTGATGGTTGATTCTTTGAACAAGTTCAAGAAGGGCCTTGATTCATTTCTTGAAAAATATAGTATTACAGATTATGAGTACTAGATTCTGGAGATGGGACGTTGATCCAGAGATTTATTATGATTGCTACATTTAGAGTCAGGGTGGAATTTTTCCCCTATTGAGGCAATTGTCATCCACCTCATGGGGTTTTTTGCCTTTCTCTGGATCGACCTAGGATTATAGGTTGGACTTGATGGACTCTGTCGTTTTTCAATGTTATCAACTATGTAACTATGTGCCAGATTATCGGTTCTGGATTATAAAATGACATATTGAAGTAATTTCACTGTACATTAAAGTTTAAACATTATGAACTGTGTTATTCTGGATTACCGTGCATATAAAGCAAATCATGGCTTAAAAATAAAAACATCACTGGCCTATTTAAAAAAAATAAGAAAATAACGAAGTCTCTTGTCACTTCTTTTCATCACACAGCATTTTCAATTGAGGGGACAGGAGAGAGGAAACATGGTATTTTTCAGTTGACAATTTCATGGCTAATTTGATAAGCGCCAGTGCCAAAAGGAGCATTACAGGTAAATTAAGCTTAGTTTAGTTCGGCAATACATTTCCCCTGCAGCAGCTTACCATGTAAACAGTGGAGTTGATATAGGGGTCGCAGCGGTGGCAATTGCGATTGGGCCCCAAAGCCAGGGGGCCCACAGCCCCCCATACCACATCTTTTCAGTTACTATAGTAACTGGGGCCTATGTAAAAAACTATACCTGGTGAGTACAGACACTCAACTTTATCTACACTGCCTCCTCTCTCCCACACCTTTAACTTTACATTTTCCCCCACTCCTCTGTGATATTACTGCTACCACCAATTAGAGATATATATATATATATACACATACACATACATACATATATATATATATATATATATACATATATATATATATATATATATATATATATATATATATATATATATATATATATATATATATATATATATATGGGCGGATTAAAATGAGAACAATCTGGGCATTCTTGAAAAAGGTCCCAAGGTGGGACGGAAACGTTGGACTTGCCATCTTGGCACAGTAAACCACTTTTTTTCACCTTGATTATCGGAGTGCTGCTGGATTTATTTCTGGAATATCTACATGGTCTTTGGATCAGGACTATCAGCTGGCACCCTTTCATTGCTGAACTACTTTTGCTTGGAAACTGAGTGCTGCTGTCTCTCTCTGCTGGTGTATATATATACACATAAATATATATATGGGCGGATTAAAATGAGAACAATCTGGGCAAGTGCCCAGGACCCGAGGCTGAAAGGGGACCAGGTTCGCCCCGGTTCTACTTTTGCCTTAAGATAAGGCAAATATATACATACAGTAAGAACGAAACCCAAAAAAACATTGAGGAATTGCAGTTTTTTCCAATTCACCCCTTATATGGTACTTTAAATGGTGCCAATAAAAACTACAACTCCACCCGCAACAAATAATCCTTCACACACTACTCCATTGACGTAAAAATAAAAAAAGTTATGGCTCAAGGCAGGCGGAGAGTGAAAATGAAAAAAAAATAAAAATGGCTTAACCTTTAAGGGGTTAAACAACAGAGACTGGTTCTTTATATTTACGCACAGCAGATTTATTTTTCCTGGAAACCACTAACAATTTAAAGTTCCTGACCTCTTTAGGGTCTCAAACTATTCTGCATTCTCTCTTCTGTATGGCTCATTCTGCTTTCACAAAGAATTCAAAACCGTGCCAGATCTGTGGTCGCCTAAACTGAAATCTGCAAATATACAGTACAGCATCTCCAGAGTTCAGAGTGGAGGAGGGAACCACACTTCTTTTTGAACTACCTGGAGCCCATGGTACCCTTAATATACACACACCTACCCTCAGGGTCTCCATTACATACATCACTAAATACTGTTGACTTAGAGCAACCCCTGCACATCTCTTGTTTTGAGACAATAAATGCATGTATCTTAAAACTTTCCATGAGATATTATCTGGAACTTTTAACCCTTACCTTTTATTTTATTTTTTTGTTTTTGTTTGATTTCATTCTTTTTTAACCCCTTGAGGACCAAGCTCATTTTGGCCTTGAAGACCAGACCCATTTTTTCAAATCTGACATGTGTCACTTTATGTGGTAATAACTCGGGAATGCTTTTACCTATCCAATTGATTCTGAGATTGTTTTCTCGTGACATATTGTACTTTATGTTAGTGAAAAAATGTAGTCGATAAATTCATTGCTTATTTGTGAAAAACACCGAAATGTTGAGAAAATTTGAAGAAATTATGATTTTTCAAATTTCAAATGTATCTGCTTGTAAAACAGATGGTAATACCACACAAATTAGTTACTAATTAACATTTCCCATATGTCTACTTTATGTTTGCATCATTTTTTGAACATCCTGTTATTTTTCTAGGACGTTACAAGGCTTAGAACTTTAGCAGCAATTTCTCACATTTTTAAGAAAATTTCAAAAGGCTATTTTTTTCAGGGACGAGTTCAGTTTTGAAGTGATTTTGAGGGCCCTATATATTAGGAACCCCATAAAACACCCCATTTTGAAAACTGCACCACTCAAAGTATTCAAAACAGCATTCAGAAAGTGTTTCAACCCTTTAGGCGTTTTACAGGAATTGAAGGAAAGTAGAGCTCAAATGTTCAAATTTCATTTTTTCTTTACAAAATTCATTTGTAATAAATTTTTTCTGTACCACAGAAGGTTTTACCTGAGAAACGCAACTCAATATTTATTGCCCAGGTTCTGCAGTTTTTAGAAATATCCCACATGTGTCCCTAGTGTGCTAATGGACTGAAACAAAGGCCTCAGGATCAAAGGAGCACCTAGAGGATTTTGGGGCCTCCTTTTTTTAGAATATATTTTAGGCACCATGTCAGGTTTGAAGAGGTCTTGTGGTGCCAAAACAGTGTAAACCCCCAAAAGTGACCCAATATTTAAAACTACACCCCTCAGGAAATTTATCTAGGGGTATAGTTAGCATTTTTACCCCACAGGTATTTTGCTATATTTATTGGAGTTAGTCTGTGAAAATGAAAATTTAGAATTTTTGCAAGGAATAAAGGAGAAAAAGCACTCCAACATTTGTAAAGCAATATCTCCCGATTACGGAAATACCCCATATATGGTAATAAACTGCTGTTTGGACCCTCAGCAGGGCTCAGAAGGGAAGGAGCGCCATTTGGATTTTAGAGCGCTGATTTTACTGGAATGGTTTCGGTGTCACATTTGCAACACCCTGGAGGGAGCTAAACAGTGGAAACCCCCCAAAAGTGACCCCATTTTGGAAACTATACCCCTCAAGGAATTTTTCTAGAGGTATAGTTAGCATTTTGACCCCACAGGTTTTTTGCTGAATTTATTGGAATTAGTCTGTGAAGATGAAAGGAGATTTATTTTCGGAAAAAACATAGAATTTTCTTATTTTTCTAAGTAATAAAGGAGAAAAAGCACCTCAACATTTATAAAGCAATTTATCCTGATTACGGCAATACCCCATATGTGGTAATAAACTGCTGTTTGGACCCACGGCAGGGCTCAGAAGGGACGGAGCACGATTTGGATTTTGCAGCTCAGATTTTGCTGAATTGGTTTCTGGGGGCCATGTCGCATTTGCAGAGCCCCTAAAGTACCAGTACAGTAGAAATTCCCCAGGTGTGATCCCAATTTGGAGACTATACCGCTGAAAGAATTAAATTAGAGGTATAGTGAGCATTTTGGGCCCTCAGGTGTTTTATACATTTTATTAGAATTGGGCCGTGAAAATGAAAAAATATTTTTTTTCTAATAACCTGTAGATTTAGCTCATAATTTTTTATTTCCACAAGGAATACATGAGAAAATGTGTTACACAATTTCTGCTGAGTAGGGAAGTACCCAATATGTGGTTGTAAACTGCTATTTGGGCACACAACAAGGGTCTAAACGGAAAAAGCGCAATTTCGTTTTTGGAGTGGAGATTTTACAAAATTTGTTTTTGGCGCCATGTTGCATTGCGCTGAGGTACCAGTACATTGAAAACCCCCGAGAAGTGACCCCATTCAGGAAACTACACCCCTCAAGGAATTCATCTAGAAGTGTAGTGAGCATTTTGACCCATAAGGTTTTGCAGAAATTAGTGCACAATGGATGTTGCAGATTGAAAATAGCAATTTTCCACAGATATGCTATTTCAGTGCCCAATGTGTTGTGCCCAGCCTGTACCACTGGAGACACACACCCCATACATTTTTAAGCGGTTCTCCAGAGTACAGTGATATATATATGTGATCATAAACTGCTGTTTGGGCACACTGCCAGGCCCAGAAGGAGCGCCATTTGGCTTTAGGAGCGCAGATTTTGCTTGGTAGTAGTTTTGTTTAGTGTTTTACTGGTGTTTCAGTTTATAATGTGGGGGCATATGTAAGCTGGACGGAGTGCATCAGGGTATATGTTGGCTGTGTGGAGTGCATCAGGGTATATGTAAGCTGGGTGGAGTACATCAGGGTATATGTATAACTGGGCGGAGTACATCAGGGTATATGTTAGCTGGGCGGAGTACATCAGGGTATATGTATAACTGGGCGGAGTGCATCATGGAAGATGTAAACTGGGCGGAGTGCATCAGGGTATATGTAAGCTGTGCGGAGTACATCAGGGTATATGTAAGTTGGGCAGTGTGCATCAGGGTATATGTAAACTGGGCGGAGTACATCAGGGTATATGTTAGCTGTGTGGAGTGCATCAGGGTATATGTAAGCTGGGCGGAGTACATTATGGTATATGTATAACTGGGCGGAGTGCATCAGGGTAGATGTAAGCTGGGCGGAGTGCATCAGGGTATATGTAAGCTGTGCGAAGTACATCAGGGTATATGTAAACTGGGCAGAGTGCATCAGGGTATATGTAAGCTGGGCGGAGTACATCAGGGTATATGTAAGCTGTGTGGAGTACATCAGGGTATATGTAAGCTGGGCGGAGTGCAACAGGTCATCAGGGGCGTAGCTAGGAGAGGGCAGGCGGGGCATGTGCCCTGGGCGCAACTTAGAGGGGACGCCAGCGCCACTTACTCCTGCACTATAATTGTACCTGTGTCTATAGGACACAGGTACAATTAGAAGCAATGAATGGCCGGGTACGTTCCGTGCCCGGCCATTCAGCTCTTTTCTATGAGTGAAGCGGTATCGCGCTTCCGTTGCTGAAAGGTGCTGACTGACAGGGAAAGTCATCCTGGTGTGCCAATCAGCGCCTTTCATAGACGCTTCGTTCAACCCCCAGGAGACCTGCGCAGAAGAGAGCAGGTCTCCATTGCTGCCGGCCGGCGTGGGAGCGGGATTAAGGTGAGTTTGAATAGGTAATAAAAAAGTGTGTGGCATTATCTACAGGGGGCTTTATCTATGGGGGGGCTTTATCTACAAGGGGGGCTTTATCTATGGGGGGCTTTATCTACAGGGGCTTTTACAGAGGGGGCTCTATCTACAAGGGGGGCTATATACTGGGGTGGGCTATCTATGGAGCACCATATACAGGGGTGGGCTATATCTACAGGGGGCTATATACAGGGGTGGGCTATCTGTGGAGCACTATATACAGGGGTGGACTATATGTGGAGCACTATATACAGGAGTGGACTATATGTGGAACACTATATACAGGGGTGGGCTATATCTACAGGATGGCGTATACAGGGGTGGGCTATCTATGGAGCACTATATACAGGGGTGGGCTATATATACAGGGGGCTATATACAGGGGTGGGCTATCTGTGGAGCACTATATACAGGGGTGGACTATATGTGGAGCACTATATACAGGGGGCTCTATGGGGGCACTATCTACAAAGGGCTCTATAGCAGGCACTATCTATAGGGGGCACACTGTGTGTGTGTGTGTGTGTGTGTGTGTGTGTGGGACACGGTGTATGGTGCTATTATAATTAGAGGTGCAGTGTATGGCGCTATTCTATTTAGGGGCGTAGTGTGTGGTATAATGAGAACTTTATCTTTGTTTATAGGTGTAAAAATGTTGGAAAAGTGGGAAGCTGAAGACATCTGAGCGGCAAACTGCAGAAATGGGTCATGGCCGGTAGAAATCCATCATAGATGTCTGGACCGGATGGAGAAAAAGAACTAGAATCTGAGACGTCACCGGTGAGTCACTTAATGTAAATGTTTATTCTGTCTCTAATCAGCACTGTAGTCACTGTATGATCTGCAGCGAGATGATTATGATATGATTTATTTTTTGTGAAACAGCAACTCCCAGCATATCTTTACCATTGTTCGGTCCATGCTGGGAGCTGTATTTTTGCGCCGTACATACCTATATGGCAGGGGTTGCACTAAATTGAGCTGTATTTGTGCTGGTGTTGTATTTATGTGCTGAGCTTAGTACTGGCGCCGTATATATGTACTGAGCTTGGTTCTGGTGTTGTGTATAGAACTATATCGCTTGTAAAATGTACAAATGTTTTTATGCTCACGTTACATAAAAAGAAATGACACGTCATTGATTGGTAGAGGAAACAAACACGGCGAGGGGAAGGAGATGTCGGGAGAGAGGTTGGGGGGGGGGGCCAAGCTGAATCTTTGCCCCGGGTGCTGGAGAACCTAGCTACGCCTCTGCAGGTCATAATAGGATGTTGTAATAATGGGGTGAATGAATAATAAAATTAATTATCCATGGATAGTGATGTACGCTTTCAACCAATCCTTTATGCACAGGCCGGATTTTGGGGTGCAGGAGTCACACTTCTAAAGGGTGTCCGTGGTATTGTACAAAATATCCACACTCCAGCATTGCCTAATCTTTGACTTCTTCACTAGCCCCATATGTAGCACAGAACCCAAAATGTCATAGTTTCCGCTGCATTTACAGGGTCTACCAGTGGGGGGCTCCAAATGATGACGTGGGGATTTAGGTGAAGAACTGCTGCACATATAAATTAGTTTGGGCGGTCGTTTTGCATTATTACGTTCCAAGAGTCATAACTTTTTATTTTTCCGTTGACGAGCTGTGTGAGTGCTTGATTTTCATGGGACGAGCTGTAGTTTTTATTAGTATCATTTTGGGGTACATGTCATAATTTGATCAGTTTTTATTCCAGGTGAAGAGACCAAAAAACAGAAATTCCCTCACAGTTTTATAAATTCTTTTATTTTCATTTTTCAAACACCAAGAAGATAGTGCCGACATAATTAGCACAGACATTGGCTCACAGGCCAGTAAGTATGATAACAATATGTGCAATGCAAAAGATACAGTACACAGCTCTGGCCGTCCGCTGCATCAATCCGGAAAGAACAGCAAATTTTATACATCCCGAACCAGCAGCCATGCATAAAACCAAAGAAGGACAGATTAGAAATATAGAAAAACAGGAAAGAAGGGGGAACAGAGAGAAAGGAAAAGGGAGGGAGGGGAGGAAGCTGGCCTCACACACATAAATCTAGGAAGCGCATCAGGAGGCCGTAATGGTCCTATACTCCACGGCTGATTGGAATCGAATCCACTCACGCCACGTGTGGATAAATTTGTCATGAGCCCCTCTCATTGATGCCGTGAGATCCTCTATTCTCATGATCTCCTGAATCTTGCCGAACCACATGCCCACTGTTAGCGGGCAGGGTTGTCTCCGCAACATGGGAACACATGCCCTAGAAGCATTCACCAAGTGGCGAACCACCGAGCGTTGGTACATAGATAAGGGAACATCACATAAATGGAGCAGGAACAGAGCCGGAGAACGCAGAAGGGGGAAGTCCGTGAATTTAGAAGAAATGCGCTACACCTCAGACCAAAAATCTGACAGCTGCGGGCACTCCCAAAAGATGTGCAAAATCATGCCCACCTGGCCCCCACATCTCCAACACAACGGAGAGACCGCCGGAATCATTGCATGCAATCTGGAAGGCACCCTATACCAACGCGACGGGATCTTAAATCCTGCTTCTTGAAATCGGCTGGCCATGGATGATTTGTGCGACATAGTAAACAGACGATCCGTCTGTTCCGCAGTGAATGTGAGTCCTAAGTCCCTCTCCCAGCATCTCAAGTATGAAGGTGTGGAAAGAGTAGAGGGGGAGATCAGCAGCGCATAGAGCCTGGACAATGAGTGGCGCACCGAGGCCGTGCCCCTGCATAGTCGTTCAAAAGGTGTGCAGTATCGCGAATATGCCTGAGGGTTAGGTAGGGATGTAATGAAATGTCTTAACTGGGTGGCCTGCCAGGCAGAAAAGGAGATGGGATCTGACAAGGATGACAACTGTGAGCCGGTCATCCAAGCCGAATCCTGCATAAAATTATCAGCATAGCCCTTGCCCGCCCTCAACTAGTGTCGGAAGGGGCCCCCTCCTATCCCGGTGGGAATGCCGGGTTGCACAAGATAGGGAACATGGGCGATGGAGACGGAGAGATCTCCTTCCGAGGGAAGAGCCGGGACGCGACCGCCAGGGTGGGCCCTATTGTCGGATGCATTCGAGCCGAGAGGGGAACATGTGAGCCTAACCAAGGCAGGGCCTGCAACGGGACCTCAAAAAAGGACATAGACACCCACTGTTTGACCCCCGTGTGCCTAAACCAGTCCAATATTCGTGCCAAATGAGAGGCCTGGTGATAGGAGACAAAATCTGGGAGACCAATGCCACCATCACACTTGGCACGAAAAAGCAGAGACCGCGCATAAATATCATATAAATCTGTGGAGTAGGGACAACAGGGCTTGGAAGAAGGAGCGGGGAACATGTACCGGCAAGGCCTGTAAGAGATACAAAATCCGGGGCAGAATGTTCATCTTAAAGATGGCACATCTACCAAACCAGGTGAATGTGCCCGACGTCCAGGAATCTAAATCGCTCTTCACCCGTTGAAGAAGCGGAGGGTAATTCACCGCGTAAAGGCGAGACAGATATCCGGTCAGTCAAACCCCCAGGTATTTAAGGGAAACTCTGGCCCACTTAAAGGAGAAGGACTCCGACAGCTCATCCACCAGGGACTGTGGCAATGAGATGTTGAGAGCCTCCGATTTCTGGTAATTGATCTTAAAGTTAGAAAGTTTCAAGTATCTACTCAGCTCCGCCAACAGGTTGGGCAAGGAGACTCTGGGGGCAGTGAAAAAAAGAGAAGGTCATCCGCATAGGCGGCCACCTTATGGCACTGTCCTCCCAAAGAAACACTGGCTATGTCCGGATTGGAGCAAATATGGCACAAAAAGGGCTCCAAACACAAAATGAAAATTAAGGGGGACAAGGTACAACCTTGCCTCGTGCCGTTGGAGATAGCGAGCGAGGAGGAGAAGTGGCCGTTCACCTTAACCTGTGCCGTGGGTGAGGAGTAGAGACTCGAAATCCACTGCATCATATGGGAACCCAGCCCCACATGCCACAGTGTAGCCAGCATAAAATCCCAGTTGACCCTGTCGAAGGCCTTCTCCGCATCCGTAGAGAGGAAGTATGTGGGTAGGGACATGACGGCCGCCAGATACATCAGATTAATAGCCCGCGTAGTGTTATCTCGAGCCTCCCTCAATGGCATAAAGCCCACCTGGTCATTATGAATCCCGTCATGTAAGAGCGGAGTCATCCTGTGTGCCAAAATTTTTGCAAACAGCTTCAAGTCGACATTCAACAATGATATGGGACGATAATTCTAACACAAGGATGGGTCCTTCCCGCCTTCTTTGGGTATCACCTTGATATATGCCCTCAACGTGTCCTTAGGAAGGGCCTTCCCCTCCGTGAGCGAATTGAATGCATGTAGAAAATGAGGTGAAAGCAGCTCCGAACAGGCCTTATAATAAGGAAATAGGAACCCGTCCGGGCCCGGCGCCTTTCCCGATGGCGAGTCCTTCAGTGCCCATGACCACTCCTCAGGCGAAATAGGAGCCTCCAGTGCGGCAATAGCCCCCTGGGGGATACATTTCATCCCTGAGGACCGGAGATATGACTCAATCCTCTCCATGTGACCCCCTCCACCCGAAGGGGGGGCCCCAGGAAGATTATAAAGAGAGTGATAATAGGCCCGGAAGGTCTCCGATATGTCATGTGGAAGCTGCCTGTGCCGACCCTGTGGGGCCTGTAACCGAGGGACATAGGTGCGCATACGCAATTTCCTCTATGCCCTAGCCAGAGTCCTGCCCGGTTTATTACTGTACTCGTAAAAATGCCTTCTACATTTAACTAAGGAGGCTCTAGCTTTGGAAAGACAGAGCGAGCGAATCTGCTCTCTCAACTGCCCCAATTCCGCTCCTACCAACCGTTCCTGAGAGACCTTATGCGACAGTTCCAGCGTGTGTATGCGATTCAGGAGGTCCCTGAGATGAACCGCCCATTCCCGCTTCAATTTGGCCCCAATACGAATGAAGGAACCGCGCACCACACACTTATGTGACTCCCATACGCAAAGTGGGTCCACCCCTGACAAGGCGTTCGTAGCAAAATATTCAGTGAGATCCCTGTGGATGTCCGACACCACCGTCGAATCCGGAGTGCTTCGTTCAAACGCCACTGCCAGGAACGAGGACGCGTCGTCGGCAGAGTAAGGGAGAGAGTGATAAGAGCATGGTCCGAAAACATGATGTTATCTATGGAGGCAGATGCAAGGTCGAGGAGGTGGGAGTGACGTAAAAATAAATAATCTAAACGGGAATATGAATTGTGAGGGGCCGAGAAGAAAGTGTAGTCCCTGGTCGATACTGTTCCACACAACAGTCTTGTTCTGAAGCTACAGACAAAGGGACTGGGGGAACATGTATGCAAGTGGTTAAAGAATTGGTTAAGGGACAGAAAACAAAGAGTTGTTATAAATGGAACTTAATCAAAATGGGTTGAAGTCAGCAGTGGGGTACCACAAGGTGTTAAGCCCAATTCTTTTTAATCTCTTTATTAATGACCTTGTGGATGGGATTGATAGCAAGGTGTCAGTTTTTGCTGACGATACAAAACTTTGTAGGATACTTCAAACTCAGCTTGACTAAAATATTACAGAAAGACCTAGATAAGCTGGCAGCATGGGCAAAAACATGGCACATGAAAGTTAATGTTGATAAATGTAAAGAAATGCACTTAGGACGCAATAATATAATTAATTCATATACATTAAATGGAATAAAACTGGGGATAACGGAACAAGAGTTGGGTATTCAGTTGGGTATTCTGGTAACAAATAAGCTAAGCAGCAGCACTCAATGTCAGGCTGAAGCTGAAAAAGCAAATAGGATTTTAGGGTGTATAAAAAGAGATAAAAATCCGGGATTCAAATGTAATATTACCACTCTATAAATCCCTTGTAAGGCCACATCTAGAATATGGAATTAAATTTTGGGCTCCACATTGTAAAAAGGACATAGGAGAACTGGATATGGTTCAAAGGCGGGCAACGAGATAATTAAATGGAATGGGAGGTGTCACTTACAATGAAAGGCTAGAAAAATTGGGCTTGTTCAGCTTGGAGAAAAGACATCTTAGAGGGGAGCTTATTAATATGTATAAGTATATGTGTGGTCAATACAGAGAACTAGCACGTTATCTCTTCCTTCCAAAGTCTCTACAAAGGACCAGGGGACACCCATTTCATGTGGAAGAAAGAGGTTTCAGACATCAATATAGAAAAGGGTTCTTCACAGTTAGAGTGGTCACGCTATGGAATGCCCTTCCCCAAGAGGTAGTAATGGCAGATGCTATGTCAGAATTTAAAAAAAAGGCTAGATGCTTATTTATTTAAGAATGGCATTGAGGGTTATAGTTAATCAACCAAAGAATGACGGGTAATTTATTCAGAAAGGTTGAACCTGATTGACCTGTGTCTTTTTTCAACCTATATAACTATGTAACAACCCAAACTGTAAAAAAATACAAACACAACAAAAACATTTGTAACACATAAAGCAAAACAATAATTCTACTTACCTTTCCTGGGTCCAGTGCTGGAGCCACAATGTCAGCGAGCTATGCTGTTTCCATAACTTCGGGAGTTATAGGGGGCATCAGCACTAAAAGTGCCTAGGGCAGCATCAACTCCAAATATGGCCCTGCCTATATCTAAGCCTACCTTGTGTGATACTGTCTGCTGGGCCCTGTATCTAAGTCTATTATGTATGATACTGTCCGCTGGGCCCTATAGCTAAGCCTATCATATGTGACACAATCAGATGAGCCACAGTATCTAATCCTATCATATGTGATACTGTCTGCTGAGCCACTGTATCTAATCCCATCTATAGCTATAGGGGTCGTAGTGCCATAGATAGTCTTCAATATAAATAAATAAATGTATATGTGTATATATATATACATATATACACTACCGTTCAAAAGTTTAGGGTCATTTTGAAATTTCCTTATTTTTGAAAGAAAAGCACAGTTTTTTTCAATGAAGATAACATTAAATGAATCAGAAATACACTCTATACATTGTTAATGTGCTAAATGACTATTCTAGCTGCAAACGTCTGGTTTTTAATGCAATATCTACATAGGTGTATAGAGGCCCATTTCCAGCAACCATCACTCCAGTGTTCTAATGGTACATTGTGTTTGCTAACTGTGTTAGAAGGCTAATGGATGATTAGAAAACACTTGAAAACCCTTGTGCAATTATGTTAGCACCGCTGTAAACAGTTTTGCTGTTTAGAGGAGCTATGAAACTGACCTTCCTTTGAGCTAGTTGAGAATCTGGAGCATTACATTTGTGGGTTCGATTAAACTCTCAAAATGGCTAGAAAAAGAGAGCTTTCATGTGAAACTCGACAGTCTATTGTAGCGTCCATGGCCGCGGGACGTCGGGTTTACTCACCTCCCGACGCCCGCAGCCATGGATCTGTGAGAGCTGGTCCCCGTCTCCTTCCTAGGAGACGCCAGCGCTCACTTCCGCTCCGTTCGGCTGTGTCCCGTAGGGTGCGCGCGCACGCTCGTGCCCGGCCTTAATGGGCCAGCGCGTGCAAATAGGAGGAAGTCATCATCATCAACTGCCACGATTTCCTGGTCTATAAGAAGGCCCCTGGCCTTCTAATCCTTGCCTAAGCATTGTTAGTTTTCCCAGTCTGTCTTGCAAATGGTCCCTTAGTGTTTCCCGTTCCTGTTGTTACCCGTGCCTTGTTCCCCGTTCCTGTTTCCCGTGCTTTGCCTTAGTATCAAGTCGTGCCACGTCCTGTGTCATCTGCCACGTTCTGTGTCATCTGCCACGTCCAGAGGAATCTGCCACGTCCAGAGGAATCTGCCACATCCTGTGTCATCTGCCACGTCCGGAGGAATCTGCCACGTCCTGTGTCATATGCCACGTCCGGAGGAATCCGCCACGTCTGGCGCAACTTGCGGCTCTTGTGTCATCCGCCACGTTTGGCGCAGTCTGCTGCAACCATCTCCATCTGTGCCAGAGCTTCGGTCACGATCTGGACTATCCAGGTACCCTTGTGCGGGACATTGTATTTCTGGGGTTTCCTGTGGTTTGGCCAGCTGCCTTCCCGCTACGGTGGTACGGCCTAGTGGGTCCACTAACCCGCTCCGTGACAGTACGCTCAGGCCATGGACCCCGCTGGTCAACCTGAGACTTTGACGACACAAGCCATGCTGGCCGAGATGGAGGATCTCCAGTCACGACAAGACCAGCTCCTCCTGTCGGTGAACGCCATAGCCCATCGTTTGCTCGCTCCAACCACAGTCGTCACCGCACCCGTCCCTGCGGTTCCTCCTGCTACACTTCCTGTCTGTATCGGTACCAACCCCCTGTGTTTCTTGCCACTACCTCCACGCTATGACGGAGATCCGAGGTCCTGCAGGGGATTTTTGAATCAGTGCCTGATCCATTTCAGACTTCATGCCAGGTCCTTCTGTTTGGATGACGTCAGGATCGCCTTCATCATCTCTCTCCTTACTGGCAAAGCCCTGGCATGGGCTAATCCTCTGTGGGAACATCAGGGACCAGAGACCCGGGACTTGCAGTGCTTCTTACGGACCTTCTGCTCGATCTTTGAGGAACCTGGGAGAGGTTCTTCAGCTGCTGCATCCTTGCTAACCCTACACCAGGGAGATCTCATCGTGGGCGAGTATGCCATTCAGTTCCGTATCCTGGCTGCTGAATTGACCTGGAACAACGAGGCTTTGGTGGCTACATTCTGGCAGAGACTGTCTTCAGGGATCAAGGATGAGCTGGCTGCTCGCGATCTGCCATCTACCCTGGACGATCTTATCCTACTCACCTCCCGTGTCGACATGAGGATCCGGGAACGTTCCCAAGAGGTTCTCCGGGAGAGAGAACTTCCAAGGCTGGATTCTGCTGTCCCGCAATCCTTCTCAGTCGTCCCACCAGAGGATCCAATGCAGGGTAATTATGTCAAATTGTCTACCCAGGAGAAACAACGCAGACGCACTTCTGGACTTTGTCTGTATTGCGGCCATAGTGGCCATATTGTGCGTCTGTGTCCCCAGAGGCCGGAGAGACCCCATTGCCTAGGATTGGTTGGAGAGACAACCCTAGGTGGAACGGAATCTAACAGAGCATTCGGTTCCAAATTGACTATTCCCGTGACCCTGGTATCCGGCGAGAGGACGCATCAAGTTTCTGCCTATCTTGACTCTGGCTCTGCTGCAAACTTCATCCAGAAAGAGCTTGTGGCTCATCTTCAGTTGCCCACAGTTCCCTTGGAGACATCTTTGGCTGTTGCCTCAGTTAATGGACTGCCTGTGCCTGATCCCATCATCTCTAAAACCAAGCCGTTGAAGCGCCAGGTTGGAGTACTTCATTCTGAATTTATTTCTTTCCTTGTTTTGCCCAAGGCCATCAATCCTGTTCAGCTGCGGCTTCGACTACATGCCCCAGTCCTGGACTGGAATTCTGGAGAGGTTCTCGAATGGGGCTCCAAGTGCCATGGTCGTTGTCTGTTGCAGATCCATCCTGTCAAGCCTCCTCTGCCTCAGTCGTTGGCGGGACTGCCTCCCCATTTTGCTCAGTATGCAGATGTTTTCAGCAAAAAGGCGCTGCCTCCACATCGGACCTATGACTGCCCCATTGAACTGGTTCCTAATGCCTCTCTCCCCCGTGGACGGGTATATCCTCTCTCCTTGCCTGAGTCTCTATCCATGTCGGCCTATATCAAGGAGAATCTGGAGAGGGGTTGTATACGAAAATCTTCCTCCCCGGCCGGGGCTGGATTCTTCTTCGTTAAAAAGAAGGATGGATCCCTTCATCCCTGCATTGACTACCGGGGCCTCACCTGATCACAGTCAAGAACAAATACCCGTTGCCACTCATCTCTGAGCTGTTTGATCGCATACGAGGGGCCAAAATTATTTCTAAGCTAGACCTGCGTGGGGCTTACAATCTAGTCCGGATTTGCCGGGGTGATGAATGGAAGACGGCATTTAACACCCGGGACGGGCACTACGAATAAATAGTGATGCCCTTCGGACTGTGTAATGCTCCCGCAGTGTTTCAGGAGTTCGTTAACTATATATTCCGGGATCTACTATATGTCTGTGTTGTTGTTTATCTCGATGATATTTTGATTTTCTCCCCAGATCCGACGACTCATCGGAGGCATGTCCGTCAGGTTCTACTGCGATTGAGGGAGAATCATTTATACGCCAAGTTGGAGAAGTGCATCTTTGAGAAGAGTTCTCTGCCCTTCCTGGGCTACATCATCTCGGATCAAGGCCTCAAGATGGATCCTGAGAAAGTGAAGGCTGTCCTGGAGTGGCCACGTCCCCAAGGCTTAAGGGCCATACAGCGGTTCCTGGGATTCTCCAATTTCTACCTGCAGTTTCTTCCTAACTTCTCTTCTCTGACGTCTCCCATCTCGACCCTTACCAAAAAGGGTGTGAACGCCAAAGTGTGGACTCCAGAGGCAGAGTCCGCATTTATTAGCCTCAAGAAAGCCTTCACTTCAGCCTCGATCCTCCATCATCCTGACGTTTCTCGGCAGTTCTCACTAGAAGTTGATGCCTCCTCTGTTGGTGCAGGTGCACTTCTGTTCCAGAGGAGCTCCAAAGGAAAGGCAGTGGTATGTGGCTACTACTCTAGACTGTTTTCGTCTGCTGAGCGCAATTACTCCATTGGAGATCGGGAGCTGCTGGCCATCAAATTGGCTCTGGAGAAGTGGAGACATCTTCTGGAGGGCGCTGCTCACCCCATCCTGATCTTCACCGACCACAAGAATCTTACTTACTTTCAGTCCGCTCAAAGACTGAATCTTCGTCAAGCCAGGTAGTCACTGTTCTTCGCCTGTTTTCTGTTTGTGCTCCACTACCGTCCCGCGGACAAGAATGTGAGGGCCGATGCCCTGTCCAGATCGTTTGAGACAGAAGACACGGTGGAGTCCCTTCAGATCATCATAGACACGTCCTGCATTGTCACTGCTAATCCTCTGCAGGTTAGAGACATCCCTCCTGGGAGGACTTTTGTTCGGTTGGCAGACAGGAGAAGAATTCTCCGCTGGGGACATAGTTCTAAACTTGCTGGGCACGCTGGTGTCCGTAAAACCTGAGACCTGATTGCTACCTAAAGATGTTCTGGACTTTGTCTCTTCTTGCACGGTGTGTGCCTCTAACAAAGTGACTCACTCCAAGCCTGCCGGCCTGCTTCAACCTCTGCCTGTACCCAATGCCCCCTGGCATAACATTGCGATGGACTTCATCACAGACCTTCCCCCCTCAGCAGGATGTAACACTGTCTGGGTGGTGGTGGACCGGTTCTCTAAGATGGGTCATTTTATCCCGCTGACCGGCCTACCTTCTGCTCCTCATCTGGCGAGTTTCTTCATTCTACACATCTTTCGCTTGCATGGCTTGCCTCTACACATCGTGTTTGATCGGGGTGTTCAGTTTACCTCTAAGTTCTGGAGAGCCCTCTGTAAACTCCTGTATGTGAGTTTGGACTTTTCCTCTGCCTATCACCCCCAGTCCAATGGGCAAGTTGAGAGGATCAACCAGATCATGGAAAATTATCCCCGCCACTTCATCTCTTCACAGCACGATAACTGGGTACAGCTTCTTCCATGGGCCGAGTTTCCTTACAACAACCACACAAGTGAGTACACCACTTCCACTCCGTTTCACATCGTGTACAGTCAACATCCCAGAGTCCCTCTTCCTGTATCAACTTCATCTCAGGTACCTGCTGCTGACTCTGCATATGGGGACTTCCTGCAAATCTGGCAACAGACCCGGTCCTCTATTTTGCTGGCGGTAGATCGCATGAAGCGAAAGGCAGATACTAAGAGAAGAGAGCCGCCTCAGTATCTTCCTGGGACTAAAGTCTGGCTGTCCTCTCGGAACATTCGCTTGAGGGTGCCTTCATACAAGTTTGCTCCCAGGTTCCTTGGTCCTTTCGAGATCCTGCAACAAATCAACCCTGTCTACTATAAGCTGCGGCTGCCTCCTACCCTCAGAATCCCTAACTCCTTCCATGTGTCCCTCCTGAAACCAGTGGTCCTGAACCGCTACAGCAAGACTTCTAGTTCCACAGTTGCTCCCAGCGGTCCTTCTGATGTATTCGAGGTAAAGGAGATCCTGGACTGCAAAAGGGTAGGAGGAAGGAGTTTCTATTTGGTGGACTGGAGAGGGTTTGGTCCAGAGGAGAGGTCCTGGGAGCCAGAAGAGAACCTCAGCACTCCTGCTCTTATTAAAAAGTTCCTCTCTCACTCTGGCCCCAAGAAGAGGGGGCGTAAGAGGGGGGATACTGTAGCGTCCATGGCCGCGGGCCGTCGGGTTTACTCACCTCCCGACGCCAGCAGCCATGGATCTGTGAGCGCTGGTCCCCGTCTCCTTCCTAGGAGACGCCAGCGCTCACTTCCGCTCCGTTCGGCTGTGTCCCGTAGGAGGAAGTCATCATCATCAACTGCCACGATTTCCTGGTCTATAAGAAGGCCCCTGGCCTTCTAATCCTTGCCTTAGCGTTGTTAGTTTTCCCAGTCTGTCTTGCAAATGGTCCCTTAGTGTTTCCCGTTCCTGTTGTTACCCGTGCCTTGTTCCTCGTTCCTGTTTCCCGTGCTTTGCCTTAGTATCAAGTCGTGCCACGTCCTGTGTCATCTGCCACGTCCTGTGTCATCTGCCACGTCCAGAGGAATCTGCCACGTCCAGAGGAATCTGCCACGTCCAGAGGAATCTGCCACGTCCTGTGTCATCTGTCACGTCCGGAGGAATCTGCCACGTCCGGAGGAATCTGCCACGTCCTGTGTCATCTGCCACGTCCGGAGGAATCCGCCACGTCTGGCGCAACTTGCTGCTCCTGTGTCATCCGCCATGTTTGGCGCTGTCTGCTGCAACCATCTCCATCTGTGCCAGAGCTTCGGTCACCATCTGGACTATCCAGGTACCCTTGTGCGGGACATTGTATTTCTGGGGTTTCCTGTGGTTTGGCCAGCTGCCTTCCCGCTACGGTGGTATGGCCTAGTGGGTCCACTAACCCGCTCCGTGACATATATTCTTGTTTTTAGAAATGAAGGCTATTCCATGCGAGAAATTGCCAAGAAACTGAAGATTTCCTACAACGGTGTGTACTACTCCCTTCAGATGACAGCACACACAGGCTCTAACCAGAGTAAAAAGAGAAGTGGGATGCCCCGCTGCACAACTGAGCAACAAGACAAGTACATTAGAGTCTCTAGTTTGAGAAATAGACGCCTCACAGGTCCTCAACTGGCAACTTCATTAAATAGTACCCGCAAAACGCCAGTGTCAACGTTTACAGTGAAGAGGCGACTCCGGGATGCCGGCCTTCAGGGCAAAATAGCAAAGAAAAAGCCATATCTGAGACTGGCTAATAAAAGGAAAAGATTAATATGGGCAAAAGCACACAGACATTGGACAGAGGAAGATTGGAAAAAAGTGTTATGGACAGACGAATCGAAGTTTGAGGTGTTTGGATCACACAGAAGAACATTTGTGAGACGCAGAACAACTGAAAAGATGCTGGAAGAGTGCCTGACGCCATCTGTCAAGCATGGTGGCGGTAATGTGATGGTCTGGGGTTTCTTTGGTGCTGATAAAGTGGGAGATTTGTACAAGGTAAAAGGGATTTTGAATAAGGAAGGCTATCACTCCATTTTGCAACGCCATGCCATACCCTGTGGACAGCGCTTTATTGGAGCCAATTTCATCCTACAACAGGACAATGACCCAAAGCACACCTCCAAATTATGCAAGAACTATTTAGGGAAGAAGCAGGCAGCTAGTATTCTATCTGTAATGGAGTGGCCAGCGCAGTCACCAGATCTCAACCCCATAGAACTGTTGTGGGAGCAGCTTGACCGTATGGTACGCAACAAGTGCCCATCAAGCCAATCCAACTTGTGGGAGGGCCTTCTGGAAGCTTGGGGTGAAATTTCTCCCGATTACCTCAGCAAATTAACAGCTAGAATGCCAAAGGTCTGCAATGCTGTAATTGCTGCAAATGGAGCATTCTTTGACGAAAGCAAAGTTTGAAGGAGAAAATTATTATTTCAAATAAAAATCATTATTTCTAACCTTGTCAATGTCTTGACTATATTTTCTAGTCATTTTGCAACTCATTTGATAAATATAAGTGTGAGTTTTCATGGAAAACACTAAATTGTCTGGGTGACCCCAAACTTTTGAACAGTATATATATATATATATATATAGATATATATATATACATATACAGTGGAGGAAATAAGTATTTGATCCCTTGCTGATTTTGTAAGTTTGCCCACTGTCAAAGTCATGAACAGTCTAGAATTTTTAGGCTAGGTTAATTTTACCAGTGAGAGATAGATTATATAAAAAAAAATAAAGAAAATCACATAGTCAAAATTATATATATTTATTTGCATTGTGCACAGAGAAATAAGTATTTGATCCCCTACCAACCATTAAGAGTTCAGCCTCCTCCAGACCAGTTACACGCTCCAAATCAACTTGGTGCCTGCATTATAGACAGCTGTCTTACATGGTCACCTGTATAAAAGACTCCTGTCCACAGACTCAATTAATCAGTCTGACTCTAACCTCTACAACATGGGCAAGACCAAAGAGCTTTCTAAGGATGTCAGGGACAAGATCATAGACCTGCACAAGGCTGGAATGGGCTACAAAACCATAAGTAAGACGCTGGGTGAGAAGGAGACAACTGTTGGTGCAATAGTAAGAAAATGGAAGACATACAAAATGACTGTCAATCGACATCGATCTGGGGCTCCATGCAAAATCTCACCTCGTGGGGTATCCTTGATCCTGAGGAAGGTGAGAGCTCAGCCGAAAACTACACATGGGGAACTTGTAAATGATCTCAAGGCAGCTGGGACCACAGTCACTAAGAAAACCATTGGTAACACATTACGCCGTAATGGATTAAAATCCTGCAGTGCCTGCAAGGTCCCCCTGCTCAAGAAGGCACATGTACAGGCCCGTCTGAAGTTTGCAAATGAACATCTGGATGATTCTGAGAGTGATTGGGAGAAGGTGCTGTGGTCAGATGAGACTAAAATTGAGCTCTTTGGCATTAACTCAACTCGCCGTGTTTGGAGGAAGAGAAATGCTGCCTATGACCCAAAGAACACCATCCCCACTGTCAAGCATGGAGGTGGAAACATTATGTTTTGGGGGTGTTTCTCTGCTAAGGGCACAGGACTACTTCACCGCATCAATGGGAGAATGGCTGGAGCCATGTACCGTCAAATCCTGAGTGACAACCTCCTTCCCTCCACCAGGACATTAAAAATTGCTCATGGCTGGGTCTTCCAGCACGACAATGACCCGAAACATACAGCCAAGGCAACAAAGGAGTGGCTCAAAAAGAAGCACATTAAGGTCATGGAGTGGCCTGGCCAGTCTCCAGACCTTAATCCCATCGAAAACTTATGGAGGGAGCTGAAGATCCGAGTTGCCAAACGACAGCCTCTAAATCTTAATGATTTACAGATGATCTGCAAAGAGGAGTGGGCCAAAATTCCATCTAACATGTGTGCAAACCTCATCATCAACTACAAAAAAACGTCTGACTGCTGTGCTTGCCAACAAGGGTTTTGCCACCAAGTATTAAGTCTTGTTTGCCAAAGGGATCAAATACTTATTTCTCTGTGCACAATGCAAATAAATATATATAATTTTGACTATGTGATTTTCTGGTTTTTTTTTTTCATATAATCTATCTCTCACTGGTAAAATTAACCTAGCCTAAAAATTCTAGACTGTTCATGTCTTTGACAGTGGGCAAACTTACAAAATCAGCAAGGGATCAAATACTTATTTCCTTCACTTATATATATATATATATATATATATATATATATATATATATATATATATATATATATATATGTATATATACACACACATTTTGGGGAGGACATATGTATTGGGGCTATTGCCCCTGATCTTTTAAGACCTTAGCAACGCCCCTGGCTGCTAGTGCTGCATCGCTGGGGACCCATAGATGCAGCTGAAAGTTGCGAACCGTCGGCCATGAAGAGAAGTTTGGGGGCCCAAGAAGGACTTTTGCATCGGGGCCAATGAGCCTTTAGCTAGGCCCCTGCATGTAATACATCGATGTGCCGGGTCTAACAGAGCGGGAGCCTATCCTACTTAGCATCCCTCTACGCTGGCTTATAGAGGGGAGCTCTGAATAGGGGACTCTCCTCAAATGGAAATTCTTTGTTACATGTCAGTGATGCATTTATTCTTGTACTTATTTCCATTAAGCATACATTTTATTACACTCTGAATGTAAGCTTTGCTTATTTTCCCCCATGCTTTTATTCATTTTTGTCCGCACCTTTTTGATTGAGCATAATCCAAATGTATTAGTACATTGTCTGGAAAAATCCTTGCTAAACACTTCCTATAAAGCACCAAACAGCAGGAGAGGACACAATACAATTTTAAGTACGTTGTACATTGTAACTGTTAACATTGTGTTACAAAAATAAGACGAATTTCCAAACAAGCAATCCTTTACATAATAGGAAAAAAATGGCTACAAAAAAAAATTCGTTTATAAATGTGCCTTAGCCGATAATTAAACATAACATAATTACTTCTTAATTATCCACAATAAATAATACAATAATGATTCATACGAAATGCACTTTAAGCACAATACTTCAGAAAGATTACTCATGCTGGGAAACATATAGAATTATAGAAAGATGATTGAAAGACCATTTTTCTTCCTTGGCAAAATAAATTTGTTACAGTGTCAGTTCTGCAGAGAATATAAATACAATAGAATTTATGATTCCATGGAATCATTGTCTTGAAATGTAGTATGTAGTAAAATATATATAATGGCCCTGAATGGATTAGATGTCCAACACATGATGGATTTTTACAGTGGTTGCCTGCGGATTTTTGATTTATGAGGGAATGTGTGTGTATGGTTTGTTCTCTGCAATAAGTCAGTACCAAAAGCCCATATGGCCAATATGTCCTTCTCTTCATCCAGATACCCTTTTTGCAAAGCATCATATATACAGTCCCCATCCTGAACCTAGTTTATTGTAATTTAGTGCAGAAAAGATATCTACAAAATATTTCATTTAATGACGTTAATTGAAAAGTTGTTGTTTTATTATCGTTTTTAAATGCAGAAACATTAAAAATGTAGTCCTGAGAGGAGAAGGGGACCCCCCGACCCCCCACCCTGATGTGTATATACCATAATAGGGCGTATGGACAGAGGGTTGTTTTCGCGAGACGACCCCCTTTAATGATTGCAAAAGGTGTATTTATACCTCTACACAAAGTATGTAGACACTCGTTCTATCTAGCTAAAGAAAAACAGTAGATAAGGTCATACTAAAGAGCTCATTGACTTTCAACATGGCATTGTCATAGGATCCAATAAGTCACGTTGTCATGTTTCTACACTGCTGCAGCATCACTTTTAACCCCTTCCCGCTGCAGCCACTTTTAACCTTCCTGACTGAGACTTATTTTTCAAATCGGACATAGCTCACTTTATGTGGTAATAACTTTGGAATGCTTATACCTATCCAAGCGATTCTGAGATTGTTTTCTCATTGCACATTGGATTTTATGTCACTGGTAAAATTTGGTCGATACATTCAGCATTTTATTGTGAAAAACACAAAAATTTAGGGAAAAATTGCAAAAATTAGCATTTTTAAGACAAATAGTTGTACCACACAAATGATTGCTAATTAAAATTTCACATATATCTACTTAGATTTGCATCATTTTTTGAACGTCCTTTTATTTTTCTAGGACGTTACAAGCCTTAGAACTTTAGCAAAAATTCCTCACATTTATAAGAAAATTTCAAAAGGCTATTTTTACAGGGACCAGTTCAGCTCTGAAGTGGCTTTGAGAGGCCCACACAATACAAACCCCCATAAATCACCCCATTTTAAAATCGGTACCCCTCAAACTATTCAATACAGCATTTAGAACGTTTATTAACCCTTTAGGTGTTTCACAAAAATTAAAGCAATGTAGAGGTGAAATTTACAAATTTTATTTTTTGCAGAAATTCATTTTTAATTCATTTTTTTCTGTAACACAGAAGGTTTTACAAGAGAAACACAACTCAATATTTATTGCCCGGATTCTACGGTTTTTAGAAATATTCAACACGTTGCCTTAGTGTGCTAATGAACTGAAGCACAGACCTCAGAAGCAAAGGAGCGCCTAGAGGATTTTGGGGCCTTTTTTTTATTAGATTATATTTTAGGCACCATGTCAGGTTTTAAGAGGTCTTGTGGTGCCAAAACAAAGGAAACACCCCAAAACAGAACCCATTTTGGAAACTACACCCCGCAAGGAATTCATCTAGGGGTGTAGTGAGCATTTTGATCCCATAGGTGTTTCATAGATTTTATTAGAATTTAGACGTGAAAATAAAAATGTTTACATTTTTCCAACAAGATGTAGTTTTAAGTAGAAAAAGCCCCTCAATATTTGTAAAGCAACTTCTCCAGAGTATGTAAATACCCCATATGTGGTCATAAACTTTTGTTTGGGCACACAGCAGGGCTTAGAAGAGAAAGGGTGCCATTTGGCTTTTGGAGCGCAGATTTTGCTGGATTGGTTTCTCTGCACCATGTCGCATTTTCAAAGCCCCTGAGGGACCAGTACAGTGGAAACTTCCCAAAACTGACTCCATTTAGGAAAGTACACCCCTTGAGGAATTAATCTAGGGTTGTAGTGAGTATTTTGATCCCACAGGTGTTTCATAGTTTTCATTAGAATTGGGCAGTGAAAATAAAAAAATTGATTTTACCAATAAGATGTAGCGTTAGCTCAAAAATTTTAATTTTCTCAACAAATAAAGGAAAAAAAGAAACCCAACATTTGTAAAGCAACTTCTCCAGAGTACGGAAATACCTCATATGTTGTCATAAACTGCTGTTTGGGCACACGGCAGAGCTCAGAAGAGAAGGAGCGCCATTTGGCTTTTGGAGCTCAGATTTTGCTGGATTGGTTTCTTTGCAAAAGCAACATGGTGCCAAGCCCCTGTGGAACCAAAACCATGAAAACTACCCAAAAGTTATTCCATTTGGGAAACTACACCCCTTGAGAAATTCATCTAGGGGTGTAGTGAGCATTTTGACTCCACAGGTGTTTCATTGATTTTATTAGAATTGAGCAGTGAAAATAAAAACAAATAGCAATAAGACATAGATTTAGTGCAAAATTTTTCATTTTCGAAACAAATAAAAGCGGAAAAGGCACCCCAACATTTGTAAAGCAATTTCTCCCGAGTACAGAAATACCCCATATGTGGTCATAAACTGCTGTTTGGGCACACGGTAGGGCTCAAAAGGGAAGGAGCGCCATTTGGCTTTTGGAGTTCAGATTTTGCTGGATTGGTTTCTAGGTGCCATGTCGCATTTACAAAGCCCCTGTGGAACCAAAACAGTAGAAACCCCCCAGAAGTGACCTAATTTTGGAAATGACATCATCAAGGTATTCACCTAGGGATGTAGTGAGAATGTTAACCCTGCATGTGTTTTCCAGAAATTAGTGTACTCTCGATAATGCAGAGTGAAAATGGCAATTTTTCCATAGATATACCAATATGTGGTGCCTAGCTTGTGCCACCATGAAAAGACAGCTCTCTAATTATTATGCTGTGTTTCTCGGTTTTAGAAATACCCTACATATGGCCCTAATCTTTTGCCTGGACGATCGACAGGGCTCAGGAGTGAAAGAGTTCCTGTGAAGGATTTGCCTGACACAGCTTCTGTGTCGACGCCCGTGGTTAATCAGCCTGCATCTGTTCCTAGGTCTGCTAGAGTGACTCGATCTGCTACCACTCAGGCTGGTAGGCTAAGGAGTGGGAGAGCCTATCGTAGCCTGGCCAGACGGTTCTAGCTCCCGCCCTTGGTCTACTTATACCTTCATTTGCTGCTTGTCCTTTGCCTGTGATTCTCCTGTTTCCTGGCTCTGCTGTTCCTGCTGTTACTATTGACCTCTGCTTCATATTGACCCTGGCTTGACTGACTATTCTCCTGCTCTGCATTTGTTACCACGTACATTCCTGGTTTGACTCGGCTCGTCCACTACTCTGTTACTCACAGTGTTGCCGTGGGCAACTGCCCCTCATTCCTTTGCTTTTGTGTTCCCTTGTCTTGTTTGTCTGTCGTGCACATATTGAGTGTAGGGACCTTCGCACAGTTGTACGCCTTCGCCTAGGACAGGTTGTGCAAGTAGGCAGGGACTGAGTGGCGGGTAGATTAGGGCTCACCTGTCTGTCTCCCTATCCTGACATTACATAATCACAGGCCCATATACCTTTTTTACCCTGGACCCTGACACACTATGAACCCCCTTGAGGCCCTAGCTCAGCAAATGCAGGGTCTCTCCCTACAGGTCCAAGACCTGGCTCAGAGGTGCAACCAGCGTGATTCTACCCAGTTAGTGCCCTCCACCCCACCTCTTGAACCCCACCTCAAGTTGCCTGACCGGTTCTCAGGGGACCGGAAGACTTTTCCCTCCTTTCGGGAAAGTTGAAGGCTCTATTTCCGTTTAAGGCCCCACTCCTCAGGTTCTGAGAGCCAGCGAGTGTGTATAATTATGTCCCGGCTCCAGGACGGCCCCAGGAATGGGCCTTCTAATTGGCCCCTGTTAGTTAGTTATCCCTCTTAGTTATCCCTCTCTAGATCAGGTTATGGCTTTAGCGGTACGTCTTGACCGACGTCTCAGGGAACGACGACTTGAACGTTTTTGTGCATTTTCCTCTGGCTCCCCTATGTTGGCCCCCGAGGCTCCGTTGCTTCATTCTTCCACGGAAAACCCGGATGAACCAATGCAACTAAGGGCCTCCGTGTCTCCACAACAACGTAGAGAGTTCCGCAGGAAGAATGGTCTCTGCTTCTACTGAGGGGATGGCAAGCATCAAGTGAACGACTGTCCTAGACGTAAGAATAAGCAACCGGAAGACTTCCGCGCCTAAATGACCATCGGGGATGTCGCTTGGGCGCACAGGTATTTCTCGTATACATGAAACCTAATAACATCTTGCTTCCCTTTCAGGTCTCTTTTTACGGTAGGTCTGCCACCGGCAGTGCCTTCGTGGATTCAGCGTCTTCTGCTAATATTATGTTTGTGGAATTTGATATGTCTCTAGCCATTCCATTGATTGATTTGCCTAAACCTGTCCCGGTAGTGGGTATCGACTCCACCCCACTTGCTAATGGTTATTTTACGCAGCATACCCCTGTTTTTGAACTCATTGTGAACTCCAATCATTCGGAGCAGTGTTCGGTGTTGGTGATGCAGGAATTATCGTCCGATTTGGTTTTAGGCCTTCCTTGGTTGCAGGTTGCAGCATGGTGGCTCATTGGTTAGCACTGTTGCCTTGCAGCGCTGGGGTCCTGGGTTCAAATCCAACCAAGGACAACATCAGCATGGAGTTTGTATATTCTCCCCGTGTTTGCGTGGGTTTCCTCCCACACCCCAAAAACATACCAATAGGGAATTTAGATTGTGAGCCTCAATGGGGACAGTAAAAAAGAGAACCTCTGTACAGCGCTGCGTAATATGTTAGCACTATATAAGTAACTGAAATAATAATAATTCCGCGTTTAACTGGAATACCGGGGATCTTACTAAATGTGGTAATGAATGCATGACGTCCAGTTTTTCTATTAATTTGCTTTCTCTCGCTGAGGAGGTGAACACTCTACCTGAATTTATTCAGGATTTCGCTGATGCTTTTTCTAAAAAGGCTTCCGAAGAGTTACCTCCTCATAGAGAGTACGATTGCGCAATCAAACTGGTACCATGAGCTAAGCTCCCTAAAGGTAGGATATTTAATCTCTATTGTCCCGAACGTGAAGACATGAGGGAATATATCCAGGAAAGCCTGGCCAAGGGTTACATTCGTCCCTCTACTTCTCCGGTAGGTGCTGGCTTCTTCTTCATAGGGAAGAAGGGTGGTGGTCTTAGGCCGTGCATCGATTACCGAAACTTGAATAAGGTCACTGTAAGGAACCAATATCCCCTTCCTCTGATTCCGGATCTCTTCAATCAGGTTCAGGGGGCCCAATGGTTCTCTAAGTTTGATCTTCGGGGGGCTTACAATCTTATCCGAATCAGAGAAGGGAATGAGTGGAAGACTGCGTTTAACACGCCCGAAGGTCATTTCGAATACCTCATCATGCCCTTTAGGTTGTGTAATGCTCCCGCGGTCTTCCAGAATTTCATAAATGAGACTTTAAGAGACTACCTGGGGGTATTTCTTAAAGTGTACCTTGATGATATACTTTTGTTTTCCAAGAACTGGTCTTCCCACATTGAGCATGTCAGAAAGGTGCTCCAGGCCCTTCGGGAAAACAAACTCTTTACTAAAACCGAAATATGTGTGTTTGGGGTGCAGGAGATACCTTTTTGGGTCAAATCCTCACTCCTAACGAATTCCGCATGGACCCTGCCAAGGTTCAGGCTGTGGCTGAATGAGTCCAACCTGCCTCCCTGTAGGCTTTACAGTGCTTCCTGGGGTTTGCTAATTATTACAGGAGATTTATTGCTAACTTCTCGGTCATCGCTAAGCCTCTTACGGACCTCACTCGCAAAGGTGCCGATCTCCTCCCCTGGCCTTCGGAGGTGGTCCAGGCTTTTGAGGTCCTTAAGAGGTGCCTTATCTCTGTCCCAGTGCTGATTCAGCCTAACCAGATGGAGCCATTCATCGTGGAGGTTGACGCCTCCGAGGTGGGTGTGGGTGCTGTCTTGTCCCAGGGTACTAGGTCTCTCACCCATCTCCGTCCCTGTGCCTACTTCTCCAGGAAGTTCTTCCCCACTGAGAGTAACTACGACGTTGGCAACCGCAAACTCTTAGCCATTAAATGGGCATTTGAAGAGTGGCGCCACTTCCTGGAGGGGGCTAGGCAACAGGTAACGGTCCTTACCGACCACAAGAATCTGTTTTTTCTAGAATCTGCCCGGAGGTTAAACCAGAGACAAGCTCGATGGGCGTTGTTTTTTACTAGATTCAACTTTGTGGTCACCTATAGGGGTGGGTCTAAAAATATTAAGGCTGATGCGCTGTCGCGTAGCTTCATGGCCAGCCCTCCTCCGGAGGAGGATCCTACTTGTGTTTTTCCCCCAGGTATAATCATATCCTCTATTGATTATGACTTAGAACCTTCCTAAGAACAAGCTGTTTGTTCCCTTGCAATTCCAGCTAAGGGTACTCAGGGAGAATCATGACTCTGCACTATCTGGCCATCCAGGCATCCTGGGTACCAAGCACCTCATTTCTAGAACCTATTGGTGGCCTGGGTTGCCTAAAGACGTTAAGGCCTACGTCGCTGCTTGTGAAATTTGTGCTAGGTCCAAGACTACCAGGTCCCGACCAGTGGGCTTACTATGTTCTTTGCCCATTCCCCAGAGACCTTGGACCCATATCTCCATGGATTTTATCACCAATCTGCCTCCATCCCAAGGCAAGACGGTGGTGTGGGTTGTAGTAGACCGCTTCAGTAAGATGTGCCACTTTGTGCCCCTCAAGAAACTACTCAATGCCAAGACGTTAGCTACCTTGTTTGTCAAACACATCCTGCGTCTCCATGGGGTTCCTGTCAATATTGTTTCTGACAGAGGGGTACAGTTTGTTTCATTGTTTTGGAGGGCTTTCTGTAAGAAGTTGGAGATTGATCTGTCCTTCTCCTCGGCCTGCCATCCTGAAACTAATGGCCAAACCGAGAGGACTAATCAGTCTCTAGAACAATATTTAAGGTGTTTTATCTCTGACTGCCAAGATGATTGGGTCTCCTTCATTCCCCTCGCCGAATTTTCCCTCAATAACCGGGTCAGTAACTCGTCAGGGGTCTCCCCCTTTTTCTGTCATTTTGGATTTAATCCACGGTTCTCCTCCGTTTCACCTGGTGGTTCCAACAATCCCGAGGTAGATGTCGTTCATCAGGAACTGTGCACAGTCTGGGCCCAGGTTCAGAAGAACCTTGAGGCATCCCAGAGCATACAAAAGACTCAGGCAGATAAAAGACATTCTGCTAACCCCTTGTTTGTGGTCGGGGATCTGTTGTGGCTGTCTTAAAAAAATTTGCGCCTTAAAGTTCCGTCCCAAAAATTTGCTCCCCGGTATATAGGGCCGTACAAGGTCATTGAGGTCCTTAACCCTGTCTCCTTTTGGCTGGAGTTACCCCCGTCTTTTCAAATACACAACGTGTTCCATGCCTCGCTCCTGAAACGCTGCTCCCCGTCCTTGGCTACCTCGAGGAAACCTCCGGTCCCTGTTCTTACCCCTGAAGGGGTAGAATTCGAGGTGGCGAAGATTGTGGACAGCAAGATAGTCCAAGGCTTCCTCCAGTACCTGGTTCATTGGAGAGGATACGGGCCTGAGGAGAGGACTTGGGTACCCGCCCGGGATGTTCACGCTGGGTTATTGCTCAGGAAGTTCCATCTTCGGTTCCCCAACAAGCCATGTCCACCTAGTAAGGGTCCAGTGGCCCCTCATAAAAGGGGGGGTACTGTGAAGGATTTGCCTGACACAGCTTCTGTGTCGACGCCCGTGGTTAATCAGCCTGCATCTGTTCCTAGGTCTGCTAGAGTGACTCGATCTGCTACCACTCAGGTTGGTAGGCTGAAGAGTGGGAGAGCCTATCGCAGCCTGGCCAGACGGTTCTAGCTCCCGCCCTTGGTCTACTTATACCTTCATTTGCTGCTTGTCCTTTGCCTGTGATTCTCCTGTTTCCTGGCTCTGCTGTTCCTGCTGTTACTATTGACCTCTGCTTCATATTGACCCTGGCTTGACTGACTATTCTCCTGCTCTGCATTTGTTACCACGTAAACTCCTGGTTTGACTCGGCTCGTCCACTACTCTGTTGCTCACGGTGTTGCCGTGGGCAACCGCCCCTCATTCCTTTGCTTTTGTGTTCCCTTGTCTTGTTTGTCTGTCATGCACATATTGAGCGTAAGGACCTTCGCCCAGTTGTACGCCGTCGCCTAGGACGGGCTGTGCAAGTAGGCAGGGACTAAGTGGCGGGTAGATTAGGGCTCACTTGTCTGTCTCCCTATCCTGACATTGCAGTACCATGCCAAATTGAGGCCTAATTTGGTGACTTAGGAATTGTTCACATCAGCGTCCGCTTTACGTTCAGGGGTTCCGTCTGAGGTTTCCTTCAGGTGAACCCCTCAAACCTTAGCTTCCGCTTGCATCACCATTTATATCAATGGTGACAGAAACTTTGCTAATGGTTTCTGTTTGTCCCCATTCCGGCAGGTTTCCGTTTTTGTGACGGAATCAATAGCGCAATCGACTTGTATCATATTCAGCGCAGCACCAAGGCCGGCGCCAAGAGAGAGAGAGGCCAGAAGGCAGCTGCTGTACACGGACCTCCGATTAAATCTTCGAAGCAGCCATGGGAGCCGGAAAAGACGCCAAACACTAGCCCTAACTTCAGGGAGTAGATCCTTTTTGGCACCTTTACAGCTATCCAATACCACCCTGAATCGCCTACCCACCCCAAACCACGCAGGGATTCACACAACAGGATTGTACTGTATATAGTGCCACACACCCCCTGTAGCTAATGCCACAGTGCCCTGTGTATATAGTGCCACACACCACCTGTAGATAATGCCACAGTTCCCTCTGTAGATAGTGCCACACCCCCTGTATATAGTGCCACACACCCCCGGTATATATAGTGTCACACATGCCCCTGTAGATAATGCCACAGTGCACTCTGTATATAATGCCACAGTACCCCTTGTAGGTAGCACCACACAGCCCCCTTGTGGGTAGCGCCACACAGGCCCCTTTGTAGGCAGCGCCACACAGGCCCCTTTGAAGGCAGCACCACACAGGCCCCTTTGTTTGCAGCGCCACACAGCCCCTTTGTAGGCAGCGCCACACATGCCCCTTTGTAGGCAGTTCAACACAGGCCCCTTTGTAGGCAGCACCACACAGGCCCCTTTGTAGGCAGCGCCACACAGACCCCTTTGTAGGCAGCGCCACACAACCCACAGCCCCCTGTAGGTAGTGCCACACAGCCTCCTTGTAGGTTGCCCCCTTCCTGTAGACAGTGCCACTGTAGCTCCCTTAAAGAGGCTCTGTCACCAGATTTTGCAACCCCTATCTGCTATTGCAGCAGATAGGCGCTGCAATGTAGATTACAGTAAAGTTTTTATTTTTAAAAAACGAGCATTTTTGGCCAAGTTATGACCATTTTTGTATTTATGCAAATGAGGCTTGCAAAAGTCCAACTGGGCGTGTATTATGTGCGTACATCGGGGCGTTTTTACTACTTTTACTAGCTGGGCGTTCTGACGAGAAGTATCATCCACTTCTCTTCAGAACGCCCAGCTTCTGGCAGCGCAGACACACAGCGTGTTCTCGAGAGATCACGCTGTGACGTCACTCACTTCCTGCCCCAGGTCCTGCATCGTGTCGGCCACATCGGCACCAGAGGCTACATTTGATTCTGCAGCAGCATCAGCGTTTGCAGGTAAGTAGCTACATCGACTTACCTGCAAACGCCGATGCTGCTGCAGAATCAACTGTAGCCTCTGGTGCCGATGTGTCCTCGCTCGTCCGACACGATGCAGGACCTGTGAGTGACGACACAGCGTGATCTCTCGAGAACACGCTCTGTGTCTGCACTGCCAGAAGCTGGGCGTTCTGAAGAGAAGTGGATGATACTTCTCGTCAGAACGCCCAGCTAGTAAAAGTAGTAAAAACGCCCCGATGTACGCACATAATACACGCCCAGTTGGACTTTTACTTTAAACACGCCCACTTGGACTTTTGCAAGCCTCATTTGCATAAATACAAAAATGGTCATAACTTGGCCAAAAATGCTAGTTTTTAAAAAAATAAAAACGTTACTGTAATCTACATTGCAGCGCCGATCTGCTGCAATAGCAGATAGGGGTTGCAAAATCTGGTGACAGAGCTTCTTTAAGGAGGGAAATCCCCCTTTGGCCAGGGATTCCGCTCCAGGAGCGCTCCAATTGATGTCTCTGTCCATATATGGACAGTAACATCAGGGGCAACTCCTGAAGCGGAATCACAGCATTGCCGACGCTGTAACCGGGGATTCCACTCCAGGAGAAGCCCCTGTCGTCTGTGTCCATTTATGGACAGTGACGTCACTGGCTTATCTTGGAGTAGAGTCCCCGGTCACAGAGTCGGCAAGGCTGTGTACGGGGATTCCGCTTCAGGAGTTGCCCCTGATGTCACTGTCCATATATAGAGATAAATGGAGAAAAAAGTGGATAAAATTCTCCAGCGCTGTCCAAATGTTGTGGAATTGAAGGATTTAATCGAAGGCAAGAAGTTTAAATAAGATATATGTTTAATGGTAACGCGTAGAATTCTTATCCATTAAACATATATAATTTAAACTTCTTGCCTTGGATTGAATCCTTCAATTCCACAACACTTGGACAACGCTGGAGAATTTTCTCCACTTTTTTCTCCATTTATCTCGATCTTCTGAGGGAGCCCTGACACAGATTTACAAGCTGCAGTCCATTGAGACCATACAGGCACTTCTGGGTGTTGTGCTCTTAGCACAACACCACAAGGTAAGCACAACCACCTACCCCCAACCCTTTGTCACTTTAAACAAGAGATGATGCATGATGTGCGCCGGGTGTTTTTTTGTTTTTTTTCTCCTTGTCTATAGATAACTGTCCATATATGGACAGAGACATCAAGCGCTCACTTCAGGAGTGGAATCCCCGGCCACACGTTGATTCCGCTACTTCTGGGAGCTACAGTGATGCTAGTAGATAGCAGAGCAGGGAGATACCTCCCTGCTCTGCTATAATGTCGTCACTACCGATGTAGCAGTCGCAGCGGCTGCTAGCGGCGCCGCCGGTCATGGGGGCTTCCGTCCCCCATCCCGACGGGCGACCTCATGCCCGATGTTGCCGCTAGCAGCCGCTATGACTGCTACAGCAGTAACGACGCTACTGAGTGAAGAAGCGGCCGGGCGGAAAGGCGACTGCTGAGTCGCCGGGCCCGGGAGACTCTGAAACAAGCAGGGGAAGGGAGCCAGCGCAGTGACCCCTTCCACCGGCTGGTGTGATATGCCATGTGTCAAGTCGCACACCCCTTAAGGCCGGCCCTGAATAGGAGGGTAGTTGTCAGGGTGGAGCGGACTCCCCGCTCAATGCAATGACCGGGGATTCTGCTCCTAACTCACATCCACCTTCCCACCTGGTCCTGCCAGAAGGTGGATGCGGCAGCACCCGGCGTTCATCCGGCCACCATTAAAATAGATATGATACGGCGCCGGACCTCCCTGGGAGCCGGGACCAAAAAAGCTGTAGGTAACATTTTTAGATCCATCTCCTAGGTAGGTCCGGCTCCGTACGGTGCCACAACTCTTATCCCCTGTGCCAGAACAGATCCCATAGAAAGCTATGGGATCCGTTCTAGCATCAGTTTGCCTCCAGCTTTTCTTCAACACGCCGGAGGTAAACTGAAGCGGACGCCGGACATATGTGAACGGCCCTTTACAAAGTATTGCTTCACAATTGCAGCGGCTCTGATGTGAAATAATAAAAGAAACCCCTGCGAAGTGACCTCCATTTTGGAAACGACACCCCTCAAGGCATTTATTAAGGGGTGTAGTGAGCATTTTCACCCCACAGATCTTTTCCATAAATGATTGCGCAGCGGATGGGGCAAAGTAAAAATTACAATATTTTCTTAGATATGCCATTTCAGTCGTGCCCAGCATGTGCTACTGGAGACACACATCACAAAAACTGTTAAACGGGTTCTCCCTGGTTTAGCGATGCCATATATGTGGAAACAAACTGCTGTTTGGGCACTCTGTAGGGTTCAGTAGGATGGGAGCGCCATTGGCTTTTGGAGCGTGGATTTTGTTTGGTAGTAGTTTAGTTTGGAGATTTACTGGAATTTTAGTTTATAATGTGGGGGCATATGTAAGCTAAGAAGAGTACATCAGGGCATAATAAGGTGGTATAATGATGGGGTTAAAAAAAACAATAAAATAATCCATAGATATTTGTTACGCTATGACAAAATCCTTTATGCGCAGGCCAGTGTCGCACTGATAAATGTTCTTTCTTATTTCCCTTTTGGTCCACACTCTACACCTTTGCAGTTTGGGGAATTTTGCTGGGAAAGTGTTGTCCTGGTATAATACAGGTACCTCGCTTCCAGCAGATTTCTTTGAGTCCTACCCTTCCTGGTTCCCTAATTTTAGGGCCTTGATAAATCGCCGAAAATACATGTTTTCCTCGTGCCTGCACAACTGAATATTTTTCTTTCCAGAATTGCCTTAACTTATTTTATTTTTTTATAGACGTAGTGGTATGAGGGCTGTTTTTTTGCGAGACGAGCTGTAGTTTTTATTGGTAACATTTTGGGATACATGCGACTTTTTGATCACTTTTTATCCTTTTTTTTTGGGAGGCAAGGTGACCAAAAAACAGCTATTCTGGCATAGTTTTTTTTATATAGCGTTCACCACGCATTATAAATTACATGTTAACTTTATTCTGCGGGTCAGTACGATTCTGGCGATACCAAATTTATAGCACTTTTTTATGTTTTACAATTTTTTACATAGAATTATTTTTGGAAAAAGAATGTATTTTTTTCTGTTGCCATGTTGTAAGAGTCATAACTTTTTAATTGTTTTGTCAACAGATCTGTATGAGGGCTTGTTTTTTGCGAGACGAGCTATAGTTTATATAGGTACCTTGTTTGGATACATGCGACTTTTTGATCATAGTAAAGAAAGGAGGAGACCTCCAGCTCACCAGTAGTTGCGTCTCCAGACACCTCGCACGGATCCCCGCTACGGCCAGCGGTAGGTATATCAGGAAAAAGAAAGAGAAAATCCAGCGCTGTGTTTGATTAAAAAGGAAAATTGTTCCCAATTTTATTGAAAAAATGGTTAAAAGTTACACGGAGACGCAGTCTCAAGGTGTATATATAGCGGGCTGGATGACCTTGGCCTACGCGTTTCGAGCAAGCGTGTTGCTCTTAATCATGGCAAAAAGAATATGAATATTCTTTTTGCCATAATTAAGAGCAACACGCTTGCTCGAAACGCGTAGGCCAAGGTCATCCAGCCCGCTATATATACACCTTGAGACTGCGTCTCCGTGTAACTTTTAACCATTTTTTCAATAAAATTGGGAACAATTTTCCTTTTTAATCAAACACAGCGCTGGATTTTCTCTTTCTTTTTCCTGACTTTTTGATCACTTTTTATTTTAATTTATGGAAGGAAAAGTGACCAAAAAAATAGAAACTCTGGCAAAGTTTTATAGGATTTTTTTTAATCGCGTTCACTGCGCAGGATAAATGACATAATATTTTTATAGTTAAGGCCATTACGGAAGCGGCGATACCAAATATGTATGGTTTATTTTTTTTTTTCAATAATAGTTTACTTGATATGGCAAAAAGGGCAATTGTGTTTTATTTTATTACTTGAAACTTTTATTTTATTTTTTACAACTTTTATTTTTATTTTTTTTACACTTTTTTTTTAGTCCCACTAGGGGACTTGAAGGCCCAACTGTTTGATTGCTGTTCTAATACATCGCACTAACTATGTAGTGCAATGTATTAGAACTGTCAGTCGTTCACTAACAGCAAGTCGATTAGTCTCCGCCTCTGGGCAGGGCCTAATCGGCTTCCATAATGGCAGACCAGGAGGCCATTGTTAGGCCTCCTATTAACATAATAACGCGATCGCGATCGCATGGCAGGGCTGACGATTTTCTACAAACCACTAAAATGCAGCGATCGCTTTTGATAGCTGTATCTAAGGGGTTAATGGCAGAGATCGGGGCTAGCTCTGGTTCCTGTCGTTACAGCAGGGTGTCTGCTGTAAAATACAGCGGAAACCTACCGCGGATGACGCCGGCTCAGCTTCTGACCTGGAAGCTGAGCCAGTGCCATCTTGCTGTCGGTCCCGGAGGCCTTTTAGGCCCCGCCTCCGAGTGGGGCATAGGAGGCTTCCGTAGCTGGCAGATCGGGAGGCCAGTGTTAGGCCTCCGGTTGCCATTGCAGCCACCGGCAACACAGCGATCACGTTGCTGAGGTGCTGGTGGCTAAAAAACCCTCAGATACTGTAATCTCTATTAAGCACAGCATCTGAGGGGTTAATCGGCCAGATGGGACGCTAGCTCCAGTCCTAGCCATTACAGCAGGGTGTCAGCTGTAACATACAGCTGACACCCAGCAGTGATGGTACGGGCTCAGCTCCTGAGTCTGCACTATCACCGCGATGAATCAGTACTGCGCTTTGCAGCCCCTTCAAAACAGATGATCGGCGGGGGTGCTGAGAGTCAAACCTCCACTGATCATATATTAATGGTCTATCCTGAGGATAGGCCATCAATTTCGTCTCACTGGAAACCCCCTTTAATGTTACAGCCACTTCTACAAACCAACTTGAGACTTCTTAACCGCTATGGACATCTGGCATAGGAAAAATATTTTTTTATATATTAGTAGGTAAAAGTTGCACTAAGTTTCAGGCTGCAATCTTCAGTCGTTCATTAATTTTCAAACCCTCTGATATTAAGTTTGCAACCTTTTTCTAGTATCAGACGTTTGTCATGTGGGGGTGTCTCTATCAGTAATGCATACTGGATGTGAGGTCTGTGAGTCCAGGATGCTGCTGCCTTCATTAGCTCTTATGTTTTAGCACAGCTTCATTACTGTACTGCTTTATTCTTCTACAACCTGTCAGGGATCTTTTCTTCCTCATCCTGTCAGATAGTGATTCTGAGGAGAGTGGGATCCCCGGTTTGCTTTCCTCCCTGTCTAAACTCTCCTACTGTGTACAACCTCATCTCTCTCCGTGATGCCATCTTCAACACTGAGAGAATGAAGAGCAGAGAGCAGATGAGTCAGCCCTGACAGGTCAGATCTATATCAGAAACAGCAGGTCAACCATAGGTGAAGGAGTTACACAGATTCGAGAGCCGCAAATGGAAGGACATTTATTTTAAATAAAGACCATTTAGAAAGTTGCTTAATTTTGCATTTAGAAAGCAAATGAACATTAAACAAATTTAAATGCAAAGGTGTCAATAGCCTTTAATATATAATTATAAGAAGCTAACCTATGAGCACATGAAAACAAAATGTAGATAGATAGATAGATAGATAGATAGATAGATAGATAGATAGATAGATAGATAGATAGATAGATAGATAGATAGAGAGATAGATCAGTAACTTAAGGGACTATAATTGGGGAAATTCTCTGGCAGGCACTCAGCATAGGAAAAAATTCAGTGGTCAGATATTTGTTATTTTGCGTTTAAGGCCGGATTCACATGAGCGTGTGCGTTTTGCACGCGCAAAAAAACGCGGCGTTTTGCACGCGCAAAAGGTCCACAAAACGTCAGTGTGTCATCAGCATATGATGCATGGCTGCGTTATTTTCGCGCAGCCGGCATCATTATGACACTTTGTTTTTATGTTTGTAAACAGAAAAGCACATGGTGCTTTTCTGTTTTGATTCATAGTTTTGACTACTGTATCGCGTATCACGCGCAGCACACGGAAGTGCGTCCGTGTGCCTTGCGTGCTTTTCACGCACCCATTGACTTCAATGGGTGCGTGATGCGCGAAAAACGTGCAAATATAGGACATGTCGTAAGTTTTACGCAGCGGACATACGCTGCGTGAAAATCATTGACAGTCTGAACGGCCCCATTGACTAACATAGGTCCGTAGCACGGATGTATTATACGTTCGTCTGAATAAGCCCTTACTGTTATGAGGGTACTGGGGAGCTCTGTGGCTGGCTGTGTCTGAAATGGTAGCACTGAGGCTATCATCGTTTTGGTTGCAGTGTGACTATCCTTAAAATGTTATGTTATAATGACACTTTGGCTCGTACTGTGGGTAAGGTTAGGAACCCAAGATGTTGCATATATTGCAGTCCCCAAAAATATTCTTATTAGCAGAATCGCTCTCTATATAGGTAGAAGCTGTGCCTGAGCGATCAAGGAGGGAGCCTGCTGTAAATGACAACAAGGCTCCAGATGTCCACAGGCTCCAGATGTCCACAGCATGTAAGAGGTTTGACATAGGAAGCCCACTCCCCTCAGCCCATAGGCGCCCTACAATTCAATGCCATGACAATTCGGGACTGCCATAAGTATGTGCCTATTAGACCATGCTAATGGATTGCCTGTCAGTGAATACTAAGGCGGAATTCACACGACAGGGTTTCCCGGCCGGGTGTCGGCCGTTCATAAATCGGCCGGCACCCGGCTGCATTAGGAACAATAGACCCCTAATGGGGCTATTCACACGACCGATTTTTTTGACGGGCCGGGAAAACCGGCCGTCAAAAAATGGGACATGCCCTATTTTCGGCCGGCTATCCGGCCGCCCGGCTCCCATAGAAGTCTATGGGGCCGGGTAATACACGGCCATACCGTCGCTAGCGCTCTCTCTCCTCCTCCTCCTCAAAGTGCAGAGTGCATGTGAGGAGGGGTTTTTTTTGCTCCCTGTAGGAGTCGGAATCCCCAATCCCCGACCGGGGATTGGGGATTCCACTACAGGAGAAGTGAGTGACTACACTGTCCATATATGGACACAGCGAAGTCACTCACTTCTGCAGCGGAATCCCCGACTCTATGGCCGGGGATTCCGCTACAGGAGAAGTGAGTGACTACACTGTCCATATATGGACACAGCGAAGTCACTCACTTCTGCAGCGGAATCCCCGACTCTATGGCCGGGGATGCCGCTAAAGGAGAAGTGAGTGACTACACTGTCCATATATGGACACAGTGACGTCACTCACTTCTGAAGCGGAATCCCCGACTCTATGGCCGGGGATTCCGCTACAGGAGAAGTGAGTGACTACACTGTCCATATATGGACACAGCGATGTCACTCACTTCTGCAGCGGAATCCCCGACTCTATGGCCGGGGATTCCGCTACAGGAGAAGTGAGTGACTACACTGTCCATATATGGACACAGTGAAGTCAGTCACTTCTGCAGCGGAATCCCCGACTCTATGGCCGGGGATGCCGCTACAGGAGAAGTGAGTAGAACCGATAAAAACACAGGGACATGTATAAGAACACCGAAAAAGGCCATACTTACAAATGGACACAGCCAGGTCAGAAATGCTGATGAAAGGGCGAGCAGGTGCTTTAAATAATAATAGCCACTCCCACTAGTCTTGAGGGGAGTGGTGTGTGGTGCATGGGATGTGTAGTCAGAAATAATAAATGAATAGTGTGTGTGCAAGTGTAATACTATAAGTGAAATATAGGGGGCAGTAATGAGTGAAGTGCCTCAATAGAAATAAATGGATAATGGGGTGCAAGTGAGTGAAACATGGAGGGATAGTGTGTACGTCATGAGGCACAACGTGTATAGCCAGGTAGAAGCCTATTTGTGACGCCTTGATAATTCATAGAGCGGGCTACCCTGCTTGCTATGCCAAACAACAACACACCATGCTCTTCTTACAGGAGAAGTGAGTGACTACACTGTCCATATATGGACACAGTGACGTCACTCACTTCTGAAGCGGAATTCCCGACCTGTGGCAGGGAATTCCTCTCCAGGAGAAGTGAGTGACTACACTGTCCATATATGGACATTGAAGTCAGTGACTTCTCCTGGAAGGGTGGGATGGGTGCATCCTACAGGGGGCTGGGTGGCATCACCTACAGGGGGCTGGGTGGCATCACCTACAGGGGGCAGGGTGGCATCACCTACAGGGGGCAGGGTGGCATCACCTACAAGGGGCAGGGTGGCATCACCTACAAGGGGCTGGGTGGCATCACCTGCAGGGGGCTGGGTGGCATCACCTACAAGGGGCTGGGTGGCATCACCTACAAGGGGCTGGGTGGCATCACCTACAAGGGGCTGGGTGGCATCACCTACAGGGGGCAGGGTGGCATCACCTACAAGGGCTGGGTGGCATCACCTACAGGGGGCTGGGTGGCATCACCTACAGGGGGCTGGGTGGCATAACCTACAGTGGACTTGGTGGCATTACCTACAGGGGACTTGGTGGCATTACCTGCAGGGTGCTGGGTGGCATTACCTGGAGGGTGCTGGGTGGCATTACCTGCAGGGGGCTTGGTGGCATTACCTGCAGGGGGCTTGGTGGCATTACCTGCAGGGGGCTTGGTGGCATTACCTGCAGGGAGCAGGGTGGCATTATCTACAAAGGGCTGTGTGTGGCAACAAATTTAAATGAAATTCATCCGATTTTAAAACGGATAGGGAAAAAAACGGATGCAAATCGGGTCCAAATCGGCCGGTAAAAACGCAACACGGCCCGGAACAGAATCGGAACGGATGCAAACTGGATGCAAACCCGCCGAGAAAATCGTCCAAAAACGGCCGATTTTCCCGGCCGACACTCAGACCCTGTCGTGTGAATGAGGCCTTAAGGCGGAATTCACACAACAGGGTTTCCCGGCCGGGTGCCGGCCGTTCATAAATCGGCCGTCACCTGGCTGCATTAGGAACAATAGACCCCTAATGGGGCTATTCACACGACCGATTTTTTGACGGCCCGGGAACCCGGCCGTCAAAAAATGGGAAATGCCCTATTTTTGGCCGGGTACCCGGCCGCCCGGCTCCCATAGAAGTCTATGGGGCCGGGTAATACACGGCCATCACCGGAATGTGTCCCGAGTGATGGCCGAGTCTACCGTCGCTCGCGCTCTCTCTCCTCCTCCTCACAGTGCAGAGTGCATGTGAGGAGGAGGATGGTCTTTTTTTGCTCCCTGTAGGAGTCGGAATCCCCAATCCCCGTCCGGGGATTGGGGATTGCGCTACAGTAGAAGTGAGTGACTACACTGTCCATATATGGACACAGCGAAGTCTCTCACTTCTGCAGCGGAATCCCCGACTCTATGGCCGGGGATGCCGCTACAGGAGAAGTGAGTGACTACACTGTCCATATATGGACACAGCGAAGTCACTCACTTCTGCAGTGCAATCCCCGACTCTATGGCCGGGGATGCCGCTACAGGAGAAGTGAGTGACTACACTGTCCATATATGGACACAGCAAAGTCACTCACTTCTGCAGCGGAATCCCCGACTCTATGGCCGGGGATGCCGCTACAGGAGAAGTGAGTGACTACACTGTCCATATATGGACACAGTGACGTCACTCACTTCTGAAGCGGAATTCCCAACCTGTGGCCGGGAATTCCTCTCCAGGAGAAGTGAGTGACTACACTGTTCATATATGGACATTGAAGTCAGTGACTTCTCCTGGAACGGGGGGGGATGGGTGCAACCTACAGGGGGCTGGGTGGCATCACCTACAGGGGGCTGGGTGGCATCACCTACAGGGGGCAGGGTGGCATCACCTACAGGGGGCAGGGTGGCATCACCTACAAGGGGCCGGGTGGCATTACCTACAGGGGGCTGGATGGCATCACCTGCAGGGGGCTGGGTGGCATCACCTACAGGGGGCTGGGTGGCATCACCTGCAAGGGGCAGGGTTGCATTAACTACAAGGGGCAGGGTGGCATTACCTACAAGGGGCAGGGTGGCATTACCTACGGGGGGCTGGGTGGCATCACCTACAGGGGGCTGTGTGGCATAACCTACGGGAGGCTGTGTGCATTACCTACAGGGGACTTGGTGGCATTACCTACAGGGGACTTGGTGGCATTACCTGCAGGGTGCTGGGTGGCATTACCTGCAGGGTGCTGGGTGGCATTACCTGCAGGGTGCTGGGTGGCATTACCTGCAGGGGGCTGGGTGGCATTACCTGCAGGGGGCTGGGTGTCATTACCTGCAGGGGGCTGGGTGGCATTACCTGCAGGGAGCTGGGTGGCATTACCTGCAGGGGGCTGGGCGGCATTATCTACAAAGGGCTGTGTGTGGCAACAAATTTAAATGAAATTCATCCGATTTTAAAACGGACAGGGAAAAAAACGGATGCAAATCGGGTCCAAATCAGCCAGGAAAAACGGCAACACGGCCCGGAACGGAATCGGAACGGATGCAAACTGGATGCAAATCGGCCGGGAAAATCGGCCAAAAACGGCCGATTTTCCCGGCCGACACTCGGACCCTGTCGTGTGAATGAGGCCTAAGTAATCCAAAGCATTATATATGTAATTAAATAATCGCAGGTTCAAGTCCCCTAATGGGGCAAAAAAAATGTAAATAAAGCCTCCCTCCACCCACAAAAAATAAACCTCTTTTTTCAATAAAAACTATTTACTGTTTAAAAATAATACACCATAAAAGAAAACTGATGGCCCATCCTCAGTATGGGCCATCAATATCTGATCGGTGGGGGTCCGATTTTCAGCACCCCTGCTGATTAGTTGTTTGGAGGGACCACGGCGCTTCAGAAAGCTTGCCCTTAATTTCCTAAACAGATCCATATTCGTAGTGGCGGAGCACAGAAATGCAGCTTCCTCCCATTCCTGCCCCTTCAAACAGCTGATCGGCAGGGGTGCTGAAAGTTAGACCCCATTTCACTAGACAATCCCTTTAACATATTATTTATACCCAATAGCGCATGGCATAAAAAAAAATATACTATGGCTCCTTTAGGTTTTTGTTTTTTTTATTCAATAGGTTAATCCTTAGGCTGAAATCACACATGCAGTTTTTGAAGCCAAACACAAAAGAGAGGAGAAATATCAGTATTTTATTTTCCGTCATTTTGGATTCACTCCTGTGTTTGGCTCGAAGAATGGCCACATGTGATTCCGGCATTAAGGGGTTAATGTATGTAAACCTAAAAAAAATTGTGTGACATGCTGCGTGAGGTGCTGCCTTGATATTATAGCTTCAATCCTGATTCACTTTACAAATAATTTATTCTTTTATATATTTTTTTTTTATTGTTTTTATTGCACATTAAACTTTTTTTCTTCAGTTATAA